>NC_137428.1:17273811-17743811 GCF_964374335.1 Astatotilapia calliptera
CCTTGGGCAAGATACTGACTCCCAAATTGCTTCTCATGTGATCAGATTGTCAGTGTGTGAATGTTAGATAGAAAGCACTTAAATTTAGGGGAAAAAAGTGTTTGTGTGAATAGGTGAAATAGGAGACATGTTGTTTAAAGTGAGTTCTAGAGATGAAAAGCACTATTTAAGAGCTAGTCCATTTACCATGGGCAGTTTGAAGTTCAGCGACTGAAGCTAGTTTTCCACAAAATTAGGACAATGTCAGGGTTGGGTCCTTACAGCGTGTCTGCATCACTGACAAACATCCACAAACAAACCAATAAGAACACAATAATGAATCACAATACACTGGGGAAACCATATGTGTCATTGGCAGATTGGGGCCAAACAACACACACACATGTGCATTCATAAAGAAGATAGAGATGGAAGGAAGAAGAAGAAAATCAGAGTGCTTCACTGGGTAAATGGCTAACCATTTACACAAGACAAGCCTTCAGGGTGGCTACATTCATCAATTATACTGTCTGTGATCTTAATAGAATAAATTTTTACTAATCCTGATGTATCCTTGGAATATGTAGCAAAGAAAATGACAGTAAATCCAATAGTTTTGTAGAGATTTTACTCAAGATCATAAATGTAATTAATCTAATGAAGGCACCAGTGAAAAAATGGATGATCAGAGTCAATATGACCCAATACAGAAAGTGCCAGCTGTGAAGAGACAACAAGACAGAGGATTACTAGAATTACTAGTAGACATCCTTCAGGACCATGCACCAAAATTTAAAGCACGTCATCCAGTAGCTGCCAGGACATTTCACTAGATGTAAAGTCTGAAGAATTAGTGCTCAGTGGACCAAAAACTGCAAAAAAATATATATATATATACGTTCTTTGGCATAAAACCAGATTGTGATGAATGGGAATAGAAAGCAAATACAGAACACATATCTAGTAATATCCCTTTATATTATATACATACAGTTCATTTAAATGTGGAAGTTAGAGTATTTGGTGTTTGTGATGTTGCCAAAGGGTTAAAAGCTTTTGTCAATAAAAGGAAAATGAGCTTTACCACAAGCTTTTTTCCTTCCAACTTTGCACTCTGGGACTGCCTCTGCTTTATAATCTGGCAAACAAAGCAACATAAAATGAGACACGATTTACAAAAAAGAAGATTTGATCCAGATTTCGGGACTACCCCTTCTTACCCCTTCAGTGACATCACTAATGATTCAACCACACCACTTCAACTTATTCAATGTGGACATTTTTTTCTCAAGTGAGGCACAGCCACCCGGACTGCAGCTGGCGTGCGTTTTATCTCTCAAACTCCCCTTCTAGCGCAGAGTGTAGCGTCTCTGATTAGCATATCCTGCTGGCTCTTAATTATTACAGCATGTATGTGATGTTTAATTTATGACATCAATTCTCCAAAGAGAACAAAAAAAAATTAAAAATCAAAACAGAGTGTGACAGAGAACAGCAGGACCAGTGTGAGCCAAGAGGGGCTGCATGCCATATGGGAGACTAAGGTAGTGCATCTGAGTGCTTGCTTGCCTGCAGAGTATACAGCCAGCCTGGGGCAAGGAGCGATCCAAAGTGTTCCTCAGCTGCTGACAGAGTCACTGGAGTCATTCAAGTTATATAGAATAGATGGAAAAACTTTCATCTGATTTAACCTAAACTTGTAATCATTAACGAGATCATTTCCTTTTATATATATATATGCATATATATATATTTGTACGGCTGTCTCAAACCTCATGCCTCAAGAATCTCATCAGAAGAAAAGCATTTCATTAAAATATAAGTATTTTTTTTTTACCAGTACTGGAAAGAGAGTGGAAGAGAGCTATACACATTACATGCATGCAGCAAAGAGCCGGCGCTGAATCAAAGCCAGCTTGCTGAAATAATGAGTCAATCTACAAACAAGCTACCAGGTGGGAAACTGCGGTGCCCCAGTGATTGGTGCACTCTGCCTTCATGTAATAAACTTAACTGGGAGTGCATAAATGATCACTGTCAGAAAAGCATGATATTTATTTCCACATAAACATCTCCCAATTGCATCAGATAATGCTTAGCATGCTGTTGACTAAGGACGCCACCTACAACTCCCTTCTGAGGCGATTCTTGCCTCTGCTCTCTGACTTGCTGCCTGTTTACACAAGAATGAGGCTGAGCTTGTAAAAACTCTGCAGAGATAATGAAACAGACTTTTTAGGTATCAAGTCAAAGGATTCAGTGCTCGATCCCTTAGTGCAACAAAACCCACCAATAAAAGGAGACAATTTCTGAAACACCTTTGTAAACAAGCGGAGCATAAATTTGTAGCAAGGGGCCATCTTCAGTTTGATCCCCTTTCTGCTCGATTCGCTGCCTCCCTCTCCAACCGCATCTGATATTTTTACATGGATGTTTGGTGTGGGCGACCGTGGCTCAGGGGGTTGGGAATCGCATCTGTAACCGGAAGGTCGCCGGTTCGATCCCTGGGCTCTCTGTCCTGGTCGTTGTGTCCCTGGTCAAGACACTTTACCCTACTGGTGTTGGCCAGAGGGGCCGATGGCACGATATGGTAGCCTCGCTTCTGTCAGTCTGCCCCAGGGCAGCTGTGGCTACAACTGTAGCTGCTTCCACCAGTGTGTGAATGCGAGAGTGAATGAATAGTGGTATTGTAAAGCGCTTTGGGTGCCTTGAAAAGCACTATATAAATCCAATCTATTATTATTATAAATACACTGCTCAAAGAAACTAAAGGAATGTAGATCTCAATGGGAATAAAAATCATGCTGAATATCTATAATGGTATGGACTGGGTAACAAAATACATTTATTTCAGCAACTCAAAGTTGCACTGAGTACTTCTCTGAGTACAATAATGTACCCAGCGTACTGGGGGATCATGCAAACCTTGGATATAGCTCCTCAGACCATCACTGTCCCACCACCAAATTGGACATGTAAACAATGTTACAGGCAGCATAAAATGCTCCATGGCTTTTCCAGACCCTTTCGTGTCTGTCACATGTCAAGGTGAGCCTGCTGTCATCTGTGAAAAGCACAGGGCACCACTGGTGGACGTGCCAACTCTGGTATTCTCTGGCAAATCATAATCGGGCTCCACAGTGAGCATAGGGTCCACTAGATGATGTTGCTATCCTGTTCCTCCTTGAAAGAGGGAGCAGACAGTGGTCCTGCTGATGGGATAATGACCTTCTATGGCCCTGTCCAACTCCCTTAGAGTAACTGCCTGTCTCCTGGAATCTCCTCCATGCTCTTGAGACTGTCCTGGGAGACACAGCAAATTTTCTCACAATGGCACGTATTGATGTCCCATCCTGGAGGAGCTGGACCACCTGTGCAACCTCTGTAGGGTCCAGGTAAAACAAAACATGCACACGCACCTTGTGATTTTAAACTCAGTGTGTGTACTTAGCATACTGAGGTAGACACACAAACAGTATTTCACAATTAAGCAACATTTTATCCTTCTGAATTCATTCTACAAAAACTGAATACCCTGAAAGGTCTTCCTCGGGGGATTACCCTTCATACTCAGGGGAAAGGCATTTCTCTAGAGCACAACCATGCAGGCCGTTGTACACTGCCAGGAAGGGATTTGCACTCAGTTGATAACATGCATTTGGTGAGTTCATGACAACGTGTCAGTTGTGTAAATCTGGAGGAAAGATGTATTAGTGTTTGTTAAAAGTATGCGAGTGTGTGTGTGTGTCTGTGTGCATTCATGCTTTTCTAGTTTAATCTGATGTATTGCTCTCCTGCGGGCAGCTGCAAAACACATTAATAGGTGCACAAGTATTATGCACTCATGATAATATTTATATGAGCTCGGTTCCAACCAAAGGCCAGTGGAAACTCTCTGTGTTTTGGGCATTTTGGGCGTTCACATCATCGTGATCAAAACAAACAGCAAAAGACGGGGGTGCACCACGTGAGTTTATTTTTTTTGTCTGCGTAGGTGCCTTCAAGCATCCAGCAAAAGTGCCTGCTTAGAAACACAAACTAGACAGATTCGGCCAAATTCCTGCGTTGGCACTTGCTATTTCCCGCTTCCCATATTTGCGTGAAAAAGTAAATGTTATTGAAACTCAGTAAAGGGTGCCTAATTATGTAGAAACATGAAGAAGAGGTTTGGTTTGTCTGTCGGCTATGACTGACAGAAGGTGGGTCCTGACATAACCACAGTCAACACAGTGAGTGTTTGGAAACTTTATTCTGGAGAGTAAGCAGAAAGTAGCGCGAAGACACATAGTCCTGCATCATGGTGGAGTCTGTGACAGACTATTTAGAGTCCATTGTGGTTAGCTGGGATGAAGGGGCATTGTACAAATGTGCAGAAAAAGAGATTTTCAAACCAAATGAGACTTTTTACCTGGTTAAATTAAAAGAAATGCCTTTTATTCACATGGTCCAAGGCTATTTATTGTAGACTTGTGGAGCTGTTTCTGGTTGAATTTGAGAATGTGTCTTTATGGTGGAAGGTCCGTAAGTTTGACAGGTTGACACATTATAGTCTTTTTTTCTAAAACCAATTAAAGCTTAACCACAGCAATGAGATGTCATAAATCATTGCTTTTTTATCATTTATTAGTAATGGCAGTACTAAAGACTGATGCAAGACTACAGTGAGTCACCAATCAGCTGCCAGGCCTCCCCCCTTTTGAGTTCAATAAATTGGAAAATGGTGTGAAGAAGCAAGTGAAATATAAACAGGTCTGCATTTTTAAGATTCTCCTGGGTTGACTTTGGCTCTTAAAACAGAAATATGCTTATTTCCACTTTAAAAATGTGGGTACTCGGTTTCAGCTTGGAGAATCTTGCAGTTTGCCCAGAGAGAGTCAGGTTATAGAGGACTTACCTAAAAAAGTTTCCCTATATTCAAATCAGTTCAGTTCAGTTTTATTTATGTAATGGCCAACAACAGTATCCTCAGAGCGCTTTTTATTGAAAGGTAAAAAAAACCTGCAATAATAGAATGAGAACCCGAGCAATCAGGCGACCCCCTGTGAGCAAGGGAATAGTGGGAAGGAAAAACTCCCTTTTAAGAGGAAGAAACTTCCATTAGACTAGGCTGAGGGAGGCACAGCCATCTGCTGCAAGCAGTTGCGAGGGGTGAGGGAAGGAAGGCAGAACAAAAGACACACTGTGCAAGAGAGCCTGACATTAACAATAACTTTTGTCATAACTATGTCAAAATGTCATGCCAAATAATTACACATTCAAGGAAGGCTATGCTAACGAAGCTTATTTGAAGACAAGATAATTTGAGCATCTTCGTGAGAAAACTGTTTGACCCAAAGATTAGATCACAAAGCATTAAGGGATTTACCATAATACTGTATCAGTATTTAAGTCCTCCTTCTGTTGGACAGACTAGTAACTTGCCTGCACCATGTCTCTCCTCAGATCCTTGCAATTATGTGACAAGCCGCCTTCAGCAGGGAGAGAAGAACATAACAAATGGGTCTCGTTAAAACACATAGTTATGAGCTGCCTTTCATAATTACAGTGACCACTACAAACAGCCGACAGGGCGGAGATGGGCTCGTAGGGTTGGGGAAGGAGACACGGGTAGTTAATTTCTTAGACGACAGACGACGACTTTGGCACTTTAATTTTTGCTGCTCTGGCCGAAAGGTTTTATTTAAGGCGGTGTTAGATCTCTTCACTCAGAGCACTGAAATCCAAAGACATGTTGAATATGATAGTTTACAAAAAGAAAAATTGCTTCACCTTAAAAATGTTCTTCTGTAATTTGGTTAATTTTGCAAATTATAGCTGAAATTGCGCTTATTACATAGTCGTAACAACTATAATTTAGTGAGCCAAGACCTAATGCACCTCACAGCAGTATGTTTATGATGACAAGCAACTTCAACTTGTATTTACGTTAAAGCAAGTGCAAGTCTAATTTGCCCATTACCACACAGACCCCCCACCCACCCCCAAATTGTAATGAACTCTACTACGCACCACATTAACAAGGATAAGGCATGTCTCTCTATGTTCTGTTTTCTCTTCTCTCCCCAAATGTCTCAACCGTTCCCTGACCCTGTGTTTTTCTGCTGGAGGTTTCTTCCTGTTAAAGGGGAGTTTTTCTGTCCCACGTTTGCCGAGTGCTTGCTCACAGGGACTCCTCAGATTTTTTTTTAGGTTTCTCTAATATAGTAGAGTCCTTACCATACAATCTATAGCATCTTGAGGTGATTGTTGTTGCTATATAGATCAAACTAAATAGAATTGAATTGATAAATAAGCTGACAACAGCATTTATGAGCACACACTTTCGAAGAGTGTAAGCAGATGTCTTGCATTTCTTGAATAGCACAAGCTGGATCAAGTTCAGTGTTGTTAAAACAGGAAGGTTGCAGCTCCGTTGAACCCAAGGACCACAGGGAACTCTTGTGCTCCACAATATCTCTGTCACGGCTGATAAACTAAAGAAATCCACATCTCGTCTGTGATCACAGTGCCAACAATACATTGTCCTTTGAGCCTACCTGTTTCACACTCTTTGGCATGTAATTGCAAGTTATAATACACCCACGCGTCTGTTTCTTATTGTAGTTATTATAGTTAATGCCGCTGACTGATTCATGGTTGACAACAATATGTTTGGCCTACTTCTTTTGCAAGAGAAAAATCTGTGCTTCCAAAATGTTTTCCAATACAGCATATTGAAGGAAGCGAGCAGATAGGTAAGACTGACTCATTGAACACCAGTGCTTTTCCTCTCTGATGACAGATGTCGTTTTGTCTTTATGGGTGTGTAAGTATAAGCCTTCTTTCTCTCTAGACTTCTGCAAAATTTCCCCACAGTGTGCACGGGGAGATTTGCCATGATAAAATCTGGCACGGAAGGAGTCACACATTGTGGAATGGAAAATATGGTGTGCCGCTGTAGTGCATCGTGCCAAACAGGCTTTAACAAAGCATAACAAAAACAGCCTGCAACTGAAAGAGAAGGCACTTGGTTCATTTTATACATAGATTAAAAAAAAGATCAAATATAATTTAAATATATATTTAAAAAAATGCTACCAGCTTGTTTTGTGGAGTCTTGATTTAAAAAATTGTGATTTGACCCAGAGATACCTGTTGTGTTTGGGATGATAGATGTACCTTTTTTTTTAGGCTTTTCCTCTCTTTCTTTGTTCTCCTACCCCCCTCTTGCTGCTTGTGCACCTGAAGGAGGCTGATGGGCCATTGAGCTCACAGATCAGAGAGCAAAACATGCAAGCAGACAAGCACTTATGTCGTACCTCTGATCTTTTTGTTATTTCCACATCCTTGATCTGGAGTGCAGCATCCAATATTGTGTAAAAATCCTTTCTGTGTTTGGAGCTATGAAGAACTCGGTGACAGGATCTACAATTTATCTGGTCTTTTGGCGTTCTGTATATGACTTTCCTGCTTCTACCTCCTAAAGAAACTATGATTAAAGTGTAACCACAGCATGGGCTCCATTCTGTGATTTGTCTCTAGGTCACAGTGCCGAAGGGCAATGTTTTGATGGAGGGTCTGTGAAAAATTATTGCCTTTACTTGAAAGCTCCGGGATGCAGGTTTGATGTATATGTGAGTCAGCTTGCACAAAGTTTACAAGTTCTTGATTAATTAAATGTTTGTTTATGGGGAACCTGAGGAGCTAGCTAACATAGAGCTGATTTTTTTAAACAAACTTAACCTTAAAAATATCGATATATCTAAATATCTCAAAAATATCTTTATTATATCAAGGGGGCAAGGGGCAGGGATAGCTCAGTAGGTCGAGTGGTCACCCCATGATTGGAAGGTCGGGGGTTCGAATCCACTGAACGGCTATCCTGAGGTACCCCTGAGCAAGGTACCGTCCCTACACACTGCTTCCCATGCACTACATTGGCTGCCTACTGCTTCGTTACATTGAATGGGCTAAATGCAGAGAGTACTTTCCCTCTGCCTACATTATTATTATTATATCTTCCATATTTAGAAGTGGCTTTCTATACTTTCCTTCCTTTCCAAGCGATCGAGACGCATGTTTTAGTGATGCACATACTGTAACTGTAATGTCAACAAAAACATCAAACCTTGTAATTGTCCCTTCATATTCAGTAATCTTAAACATCCCACTAGCCACTTGGGGTTTCAAAATGGCCACCTTTTTTTTTTTCAAGTTAGGCATCATTTCTGACAAAACTACTATTTTACCTCCTAATTTCAACTGCTGGATCCATTTCAGAGGTGTAACACTTGATTTCCATGTTTGACAATGGGGAAGTCAAATTTATGCACTCAAATTTCTAAGTTGCAATTGGGCTTTTTCCCATCCATTCATCCAATTCTCCTTATCCAGTTCAAGGTTGCGTACTCACAGATTTTCTATTAGATAAATGGGAACGAGACTTAGGTTATATTGCTTTATTAAAACTAATATGCAATTTCATTAAAACGGCTTACAGTAGGAACAATCAAAGAACAATTTTGCTCCTATATTTCGTAGCGACACGTCATGAAAAGACAAAAAGAAAAGAAAGAAAGTCACTTTGGCCACCAATAGCACTACCAATTTCAGAATTGGCAGTGCTATTTTTCCCCAAAGAGTTGATTTGCCATTAGTTGAGGCATCATGCTATACGTATTTCAGCTGCACTGATAATTATCACTGTAAAACTGTGAAGGAGATTTATGGGTGTATTCTAAAATTCAAAAATATTTTCTGTTTCAAATGTACTTAGCTGTAATAGAAATGTAAACATATCATTCCAGCACACCTTAGATGAAGATTACTGCTCAGGGTTAAGGTTGCGGTCAGGTTGGGCACCATAAAACGTGACTGGTTAGGGGCACTGAAGACAAAAGTCTGGAATCAGACTTTATTTCCCTCCATTCTACTTTTGTGACTAGTGTATTCTAATGTTTTCCCGTCTTGGAGCCATAATACAATCAACGCCAACCCGCTGAGAAAAAGCACAAATTACATGCAATTTGCTGCAATCAGGTGTTAACAGTTTAAAAGCTCATGTTCGTGTGTCATACGCAGTTTTAAATGCTTAGCTCTGACCTAAGTAATCCTTTCAACCTCCAAACTAATTTTTTTTTTTAAATAATATTTAATTAAAGGTCAAATCAATGTGTGCCAGTCAAATATATATTTATGGGCCCACCTGGCAGGTACTGTAACTAATCTCAACATGTGACTGCAGATTATGCAGTGCTGCATGCTTTGATTTAGTGCTATATAAATCTTTACTTTGCTAATATTATAACTTGGCTAAGCTTGAGCCTGCGAACAGCTGGTCCACTCTGCTCATAGTATATGTTTACTGAGGAAACTGTCAAGCAAGGATGTGGAATTTCTCAGCTACTTTTCTTTTTTTCAGCCACAATCTCACCATCCTTAGGTGTCACTAGCAGCAGACAAGAATTAAAAAAGAGAGCAAAAGCTGGATAATAATAGTAATAATAATATTACAGGGAGTGCAGAATTATTAGGCAAATGAGTATTTTGTCCACATCATCCTCTTCATGCATGTTGTCTTACTCCAAGCTGTGTAGGTTCGAAAGCCTACTACCAATTAAGCATATTAGGTGATGTGCATCTCTGTAATGAGAAGGGGTGTGGTCTAATGACATCAACACCCTATATCAGGTGTGCATAATTATTAGGCAACGTCCTTTCCTTTGGCAAAATGGGTCAAAAGAAGGACTTGACAGGCTCAGAAAAGTCAAAAATAGTGAGATATCTTGCAGAGGGATGCAGCAGTCTCAAAATTGCAAAGCTTCTGAAGCGTGATCATCGAACAATCAAGCGTTTCATTCAAAATAGTCAACAGGGTCGCAAGAAGCGTGTGGAAAAACCAAGGCGCAAAATAACTGCCCATGAACTGAGGAAAGTCAAGCGTGCAGCTGCCAAGATGCCACTTGCCACCAGTTTGGCCATATTTCAGAGCTGCAACATCACTGGAGTGCCCAAAAGCACAAGGTGTGCAATACTCAGAGACATGGCCAAGGTAAGAAAGGCTGAAAGACGACCACCACTGAACAAGACACACAAGCTGAAACGTCAAGACTGGGCCAAGAAATATCTCAAGACTGGTTTTTCTAAGGTTTTATGGACTGATGAAATGAGAGTGAGTCTTGATGGGCCAGATGGATGGGCCCGTGGCTGGATTGGTAAAGGGCAGAGAGCTCCAGTCCGACTCAGACGCCAGCAAGGTGGAGGTGGAGTACTGGTTTGGGCTGATATAATCAAAGATGAGCTTGTGGGGCCTTTTCGGGTTGAGGATGGAGTCAAGCTCAACTCCCAGTCCTACTGCCAGTTTCTGGAAGACACCTTCTTCAAGCAGTGGTACAGGAAGAAGTCTGCATCCTTCAAGAAAAACATGATTTTCATACAGGACAATGCTCCATCACACGCGTCCAAGTACTCCACAGCGTGGCTGGCAAGAAAGGGTATAAAAGAAGAAAAACTAATGACATGGCCACCTTGTTCACCTGATCTGAACCCCATTGAGAACCTGTGGTCCATCATCAAATGTGAGATTTACAAGGAGGGAAAACAGTACACCTCTCTGAACAGTGTCTGGGAGGCTGTGGTTGCTGCTGCACGCAATGTTGATGGTGAACAGATCAAAACACTGACAGAATCCATGGATGGCAGGCTTTTGAGTGTCCTTGCAAAGAAAGGTGGCTATATTGGTCGCTGATTTGTTTTTGTTTTTGAATGTCAGAAATGTATATTTGTGAATGTGGAGATGTTATATTGGTTTCACTGGTAAAAATAAATAATTGAAATGGGTATATATTTGTTTTTTGTTAAGTTGCCTAATAATTATGCACAGTAATAGTCACCTGCACACACAGATATCCCCCTAAAATAGCGAAAACTAAAAACAAACTAAAAACTACTTCCAAAAACATTCAGCTTTGATATTAATGAGTTTTTTGGGTTCATTGAGAACATGGTTGTTGTTCAAGAATAAAATTATTCCTCAAAAATACAACTTGCCTAATAATTCTGCACTCCCTGTAATAGTAATAGCTTGCCAGACAGACTGCCAGACTGTCATAGCTTGCCTGACATTTGGTGCGTGTGTGGAAAACAAAGCGTGGAGAAACGGATAGAAACACTTGAGGAGTAAATCATAATTTCCTGTTTTAGACACTATATCCTATCTTACGTCTCACAGGAACTGTTTTTTAGCAAATGATGAAAGTCAAAATTAAAATGAAAGTTAACCAGCAGTGTGCCAGCATTAGCGTATCAACATCCTTTTTGTTAGAAGGCAAATTAAGTAAGCTCGTGACGGCCTTGTTCAGGAGTAGTTTGGAGTCTCTGAGATTAACACAGTGTGGGCAAGTGTGGTGTAGGCATGAACCCACCCTAAATATAGGGCTCGGGCCATAATTTGACCCATGTTACCACATAACGGTTACAGTATATGGCTAAGTGGTCAGTTTAGAAATACTACTTTATACTTAATGTAAATTTTTACCCCGCTTTTTAGAACAAGCTTTTCATTTCAAACAACAGAGGGGAAAAAATGAATGTCTTTAAAACCAAGGAGTTTTTCCATGTGGTCAAAGAGGTCACCTGAGGATCTGAGAGAGGCCATCTGAGAGATCTTTCAAAGGTGCTGAACTAATCTAACAAGCTTAACAGCCTTCAAGTAAAGCTGTTGCTCTTAAAAATCCTACAGCGTGTAACATACAACACCTCTTAGTCTGAATTTAGAGGTCTGAAGTTAGAGGGACCATGTTCAGACTCATCCTTTCCTATCCTATCCCACTTCACAATGTGACATCATGGCACGGTTTCCAATGTTGCTGCTTGTTTACTTTGCGTAGAACCAACTTTTACTGGGCAATTAATAGAAGTCTGCCCCCCACTGGAGGAGGCATGTGACAGCTTATAAAAGCCAGCTGCCATTTTTGGCAGTTCTTGAAACAACAGAAAGTTTGACTCTCATGCTACATTCAGCTCTAAAAAAAGTGTTATTTGGTGACTATATGGCACTAAGTATTGTTTTCTTGTGTGTTGCATTGTTTGTTGCCTCTCTATCCTCATCTTTTCCATTTCCTGTCCCCCCCCCCCCCCCCCCCCCCCCCCCTTCAAACCAGCTTTGCGGCACATGGCCACCCTCCTGGTCCTCCTGGAGATGTTTCTCTTTTTAACCCTCAGCTGTTATTTTTTTTCCCTTTCACTGCCATATAAATTCTTATCATCGATCACCACCCACCTCTGCTCCTCTAGATTTGGGTTGTCAAACATAAGCAAAAACTCCATTCGAGCCCATTGGATGGCTTTGGAAATTTAGGAAATTGGGCATTTTTAACTGTATTTTCACAAGCTTTACAGCTTTTCCTACTGATAAAGACTTCCCCTATGGCCGTTCATACAACACCAAAGCAATTAAGCAATAGATTTCTGTGTTTTACACATTTACTTCTTACAATTCAAGCCCAATGAGTCATGCTGAGAGATTTCTTTAATTTACTACAGAGGCATTACTTTGCCATGTAGAGAGAGTGAGACATACTGTTGAATTTGAGCTTCTTTTTCTCATATTGAGATCTTGCATTGATTAAATGTGTAGTTAAATTTCTCTACACTGACATAAAGGGTAGTTTCACTGGTCTGGCCTGCATAAGATCAAAGTGGGCTGTATGTGGGAATGATATTAAATGAATTCACGTCTCTGCTCTAGATAAAGAAACCACATAAAAGGTGGAAATTCTTTTACATATTTACTTTTATTAACTCTTAAACATTAAAGTGTTGTGGTACTAATGAAAAAACTTCCGAGGGTAATAAAAGCTGCAAGCACATTATTTCATCATACATTCAACAGGTTTAAAGCCCGTAGATCACCGATTAACATGAAAAAGATATGAGCTTTGAGTGGATTATTCCTTAGAGTAAATATCTGATTCATTTAAAAGGCAGAACATTACAAAAAGTCATAAATAGATGTATCTGATCATCTAGGCTCAGTATACTGTTATATCAACTAGCACTGGGGGTCCACCTGTGGATTGCACAGCACGATTTTTCTCGCAGTCCCATGACAATCAGCTCCAGATAAATCAGCTCTTGCAGATAAAACACCTCGCCTTTCCATCTATAAAAAAGCAGTTTTGCTTTTCCCGCTCTGAACCACTTCTCTGGAAATAGCGGACTCCATGTAAAAGAATTCCGAGCGCAAGAGCTGGAGGCGTGAAACTTTCACCTCAACTTTTCCTCCCACCCTCGGCCAATAACAGGGCTGGCCCTAATATACGGGCTCCTCTGATTTGCCCGAGTCTCCTGTCCGCAAAGTGAGTGACAGCCTGGGGGGGAAGACTTCTTCCTCTTCTGTGCGTGTGTGTGTTGCCCTGTTGAGTTGAAGGGGCTCTACGTGACTGAAAGAGAGGGGCCAGCACTTCAGATCGGAGGCGCAGCGGTGCAGGACAGTTCAGAAGCGCAGAGAGGAGTACGGGAGAGACGGTGGCCGTCCGTCAACCAGCTGGGGGAAAACACACACTAACAAACCCTTATGGCTGCTTGAGAAATAACGATATACCCCCCCTCCCCCCTTTTTTTCTCTGGGACTTTTTTGGCTTTTAGTTTTTTTTTTTATTGTCCTGACCAGAAGTTTTTGCAAGTCTAATTAGCTGTTGAAAAAGTGAACCCACTTTGCCGTGGACGTCTCTGGCGGTCATGGATACCCATATAAGATGGAAAGTTAAACGGAGGATAAGGGACGTCCAAATCACTTTATCCGTGATTCTCCTTTTTATCACGTCGCAAGCGAGCTCAGGTGAGATGCAGCTGTGTGGGGCTTTTTTCTTTCTTTTTTTGTGGATGCACTTTGGAGGAGCGTTGCACTGAAAAGTTTTTTGCCTTTTCGCTCATAGTGGACCACAGATGTCTGCCCCTCCTCTTTAATGTATTCATCTTGGTGGTGTGCCCCGAAACTATGGGAACTTGTCAAAAAGAATTAAAAGACTGCTTTTGGAGGTTTCATCTGCAAGTTGTGCTTAAGTTTTTTTTTTTGTTTCTTTGTTTGCCAAAGCAGTATAGCTGAAGTGCATTTATTTATTTCAATGCATAAAAAATAGGAAATATATGTATTAATTAGTAACCATCATAAGTAACTAGTTTTTCTCTGGCATACTTATTATGTAGGAGTAATTGCTGTGGTGCATCTTAAAGTCTAAATACTCTTTTACCAGTGCTCCTTTTTCAGCAGATGAGAAGGATGAGTATAATTTTCATAAGAAGGAGGGGCTGAAGCTCCTCTGAAGTGGTAGGGTGGAGCCGCCTTAAGGACTCCACATCAGGGGACAGCGCTGGGGCCCTGCACTGAGGCTCAAGCAAACACATCTTTCACTAAATGCATTCTATAAATTCTCCCGATGTTTCTCACTGACAGTTTGATGAGTCTAGTCCAAAAACATGAACAAATAATAGTTTGGTATGCCAGTTAGAGGCCCGCTTATTTTAATTGGAGAAGTGACCACCTCTTTGTCTCAGTGGTGAGAGGGCATGCAGTTGGGTTTATGCTTGGCCTATATGTATTATTAGCGCCTTAAGACTGCCTGGCATGGGTGGCGGGCTGCTGTGTGCTGTGAAGGTCTGACACAGGACATTGAGATGAACAGATAGCTTCTTCTGTCTGCTCGGGGCAGTTAAAAAGCTTCCATGATTGTGCTGATGGTGTAAATTTGTTGTGATGCCTGATTACAGCCCATTATGGAGTTCAAAATGCACTCCGGTTTAGAAAGCCATGATAACATATAAAGTTGAAGTGGTTTTATAGGTTCATGTCGTTGAATATACACTAAGAAAATTACTGCAAAGTGTTTATTTTCATGTTTCCTATAAACACTGGTTATTAACTGGACAAAACCTTGGTCACTGTATGCTGGCTGGACTCAAATCTGGGTCATTTGTGATGACTGAGGAGGAGTTGAATTTTTGGTGGGACATTAAAGAGTGTGGGCCTGAGGTCATTTTGATGGTGGTGGCTGGATTTAATCATCTCTTGAAACTGACAGAGAGGAACGAGAGTTTTGTAAGAAATCCCTAAGGGTTCTGGTATATTTTCTGAAACTTGACACACGCCAGACAGGAAGCACTTCATGACTGATTGCAAGAAACATGCCAACTCCATGAAAGCTTTTTTTTTGTGAACTAATTATTCTGTCCGTCAAATATCTTTTAGATTTTTACATTCATTTTTTAAAATTAGCTGCTTTCAGTTAAACACTGTGCAATGCAAAAATGAAATCCAGTTTAGCTATTAATAAAAACTTTTCTTTTTTTTTTGCTAAATGGCTTTTCTAGACCTCTTACAATCAGATAAGACAAATAGTCTACAAATAATTACTGACAGCTAGCAAGTTTATCACAAGTGAAAGCTTATTGCTGACCTAAGCCTCATCACCTCTTAGCCTGAGGGAGGACCAAAATGCATCAAGCTGAAGACTAGTAGAGACCTGCCCAGGCATACAATACTAATTGTTTAGGGCTTGTCAGCTATGGTTAAATTAAAAACCAAAATTTTAAGTATGCTTTTTTGTTTTGTTTTTGTTTAACACTGAAATCAAAAAAGGACAGTTGAGCAAATACTATTTACTAAAGAATTAATGTTGTATTCATGTTTTATCACCAGCTGTTTAGGTAGTATGATGCTAATTCCACAATGGTTTTTGTTTTGAATACAATACCCAGTCAAGATCATAGCCCAACAAATTTCTTATCAAATGATATATAATGTGTTCATAAATCTATAATTAATGTATTTCCTATAACTAAAATGCGTATAGAGCTCAATAAAAAGACAAGCAAACAATACAGCAAGGCCTAACCTATTAGCAGTTAGCATATTCTTTACACAATGGGTTACTTACCCATGAAGCATAACTACATTTTCACTACATTTGATTCAGAGCCTTTTTCACTGTGAACTGTTGGCATGTGATACATTTTGAAACACAGAAATGAGTTAATAAACAAATACTAAAACGCCACATTCTATAAACTAACGCAGTTGGGAAAACGATGTTAAAATAGCCTGCTATGTAGAGCTAAGCTAATTTGTTGCAGCTTTATTACAGTCTCTCTTAAAGTATAAAAGACAGTCTTAATGCTGTGTGTCTGCTGTTAAATGTAGCTTAGCTTATTTGATGCTGACCAGAATTGAATTATGTGGAATAAGCTCCTTACTCATTATTTTATAAAGACAAATACAGAAATATGCATTGAATTTATACTGTGATTAAGTTATATACTTGTATCACAGTGTATATATTTTAATATTTTGCGGTCAGTTTGTCTTTCAGTAGACTTACGTTTAGAAAGACCTTGTCTTGGTATTAGAGAGGAAAAACTCAGTTTAAGCTATGTGAAAAGTGGTAATAACAGAAGGCCCTGGACAAGAATTTGAAGAGGGGTCAGAGTTCAAAAGTGAAGGTCAGGACTGCTGTCAGGTTTACAGTTTCACTGCCTGAAGAGAGGCATTCTTTATAGTGTAGCTCCTCTCATCTTTGCTTCCCATAATTCTTCTCTGTGTCTTGGAGGCAGCAGGGTAAGATGTGAGCTTTTCAAAGAACCTTTGCAACAGTTTGAAGCCAATATAAACCCTGAAATGCAGAATTCAAATTAGGATTGATTGATATGTGTAGTCTCGACTTTTTAGCTTACTGATGTTTTCACATGTCTGTGGGACACAGTATAACTGCTATAGAATAAATCTAGCTTATTTTACAAATGGTTTCCTTTGTGTTTCTGCTGACTTGCATTTTTTAATCTGGCCTCCTCAATCAATGGACTCTTTTCACAAGTATTAGATAATCTGCTTTGACTCTTTTTTCTTTGGTTTGTTGTTGTTTAATTAGTAAAAGTTTTTTTTTGGATCACCCTTGTTAATACCAGACATTTAAACCAGTTCAGATCGTACTTGTCGAGTGTATTTTAGTCATCGAAAATGCTGAAATAACATTCTTTGAATACCTTGTGCAAATGAAAACATGAATGGGTTTTGGCCAAAGTCACCAAGGGCATTGAAAATATTGGAAGAAAAGGCTGACAGGCTAATAGATCACAAAATATGGTAACGACTTGAGAAATACCCTATACAGTAAGAACTGATATATGTTGATTCTCTACATAAGTTTTAAAGAAATATAGAGAAGAAGGCCTCGCTGTTTCTCTGAGCTCCTTCCCATCTGGACTTGATAAGTTCCATTGTGCTGTCTGCTAAGCCCTTCAAAAAGCCAGAAAAAATGGCTTCCAGATGTTTTCTTCCCATTCTATGTGGAACAGGGGACCATGAAAAAAAAATACTGCTGCATTTTTTTTCAAGTGAAAATACATTCTGTGCTAGTTTTAGAGAAGATTTCTAATCAAATAACATCTGCAGTCTTAGAGCAGATTTTATAAAAATAATGATGCTACGCCTTGCATTTCAGCAAGGTTTGCACATACACATTGAGGGCTGTTAAAAGGTTCTTTCTGTTTAAGCACGCCAGGTTTATGGCAGGGTTAAAGGTCGACTACAGCTGGTCCACAGCTGTTTTTTATTTATAGTCTCATATCTGGAAAACTCGTTTTCAAAAGGAATTTATGTGGCTTACTCTGATTTTGACTTTTTTTTTTCCATATACCGTTTTTCATGAGCCCAGTAAGAAAAAAATCATAAAAGATACTGTGACCAGAGAGATTTTAACCAATGACATTACTTCCTGATTGGTAATTGCATATCAGTTTATATAAATTAAAGGCAACAATGCCAATGTTTCATTTACAACATTGGGTTTTAACCTTAAGAGGGATATTCAGATTTATGTTACCATCACCAATCTGCCTTAGCTTCAATCTTCCAGTGAGAATGTAACTGTAATTTCTGAAGGGCTTTTCTTACTTACCTTGAAGTGGCAATCCTGAGGTCACGTCAAACTCAATCAGATAAATGGCGATGAGAAAAAGTGGCTTCTTGTGTGTGCCTATTGCCATGGCGCTGAGGAAGGAATCCGAGTTAGCTGTTCTGTGGGGAGAAGCAGTGACCCTGCAACTGCATGTGCCACTTCAGCCCTGTAAATACCGGCTTTGTGGAAACGACTCTGTAAATCAGCCCTAATGCCTGATAATAGCATGGAAGATAAAGCAAAATATGCAGGACAAGTTTTTGACCCCGTGTCAGAGTTAAGGAGATCCTTTGTGCTGCACAAATAGTTCGTTATTTGCCATATCTTGGAAAGTATATCGTCTAGTCCTTTCCAGACTAATTAAGGTTCAAATAATTGTGTTGAACCGCTCAATGGTCCTCTGTACTCATGACACAGTGTGCTTGATTTGAAGCCAGTGGTAGATTTTTCTCCAAATTAGCTTATTGCTAAAAGCACACCGACATAGATGGATCATTCCAGCTCCAAACTACAAGCAAACGGGGACGATGTGTTCCTTACACTCTCAGAATGGAGACAGTGGTGTTGGAAATGTCAACATGACCCTACGAGTGATGTAAAAGTTGGATGCTCTACCTAATGATGCAACCCCCCACGCCTGTTTTTGATTTCAACCGTATGCTTTGTTGCAGCGTGTAGTGCATGGCAGAGTGAAAAGTGAATTCTGGTCCAGGCTCACAAGCCGAGTATTCACTTTAGCTGGGAAACAGTGCTTCTCTCTGTAATGGGGTATTATAATCATTGAGCATGGAAAGCAATGTATGACTCATCCTTTCCAACCCCATTCCCCCTTCCCCAGCCCGAGCTAAGCCACAGCCTGGGCAGCAGAAATACTGAGTGTAAGCATTTTTTTTCCTACTAGGGGGAAATACAATGGCTTTTTGGTCACTCTAAAAACTTTACTGTAGCCCCATGTACTCTTTAATTTATTGGCTGACAAATTTAGAAGGAGTTGAAATAATAACACAGTAAAAAGTAAGGTTTTGCTTATTTAGCAGTGTTTTGTCATGAAACCAGCCTCAATGAACTTACAAGGGAGCAACAAAGGAACAAGCTTGAGTTTCACTAATTTGCCAAAGCAAGCTCAATGAAGGCTAAAGGTCCCGGAAAGGAAACCCTGTTTCTTATTATCTTCCCAGTTGCAAAATGGTGACAATATAAGAGGAAAATGTTCACTGTCAAAACATCTTGCAACAAAATAGCATAATTTAAAACACAATAAAACTTTTACACGTACAGTACGCGGTTTAGTGAATACTATTGCTCGCATTAGATATTGAAAAGCTACACATTATAAAGCTAAAAACTGAGACAAAAAGTTTTTTTGGTTGCACTGATATGCTAACCAAAACCGCAATCTTTCCCTATCCTAGGCCAAAACTCTTTTTTGTTATGCAAACTCAACCACAAGTTGTACTCAGAATACAAACTATGGCCTGTGGCATTGATGTCATTTACTCTGTTTGCATGAAAAACCCAGAAAATGTTTCCAATGAAAGTAAAAAAACAACAAAAATTGTGTAATTTAGAGTTTTGAGTTACAGTTTTGTGAACAGACTCATGATAAGAAGCAATGTCATACAGTGATGCTCTAAATGAAGTTCGGAGCTAGTGCAGGACCTCCAGAGTAGGGCTGGGCGATATGACCCAAAATTCATATCTCGATATTTTTTAGCTGGATGGCGATATAAGATATATATCTCGATTTTTTTTTTTTAAAGCCATAAGTTAAGAACAAAAAGAGAGTTCTTAGTCACACTGTGTCCCAGATGTCACACGGGCACTTTTATTTACATACAGCATAGATGTACATGAAGAAATTACTCAAAAATAAATTATCAGCATTTATTAAATAATCATGGCCCATAAATAAAAGAAAATGTTGTTTTTGTGCATAACAAAAAGCTCACAATTGTGCAGTCAAAATGTAAACTAATAGACGCTGAGCATAATAACAAAGAGACAGATTTCACAGCTGCACCACGTCTCTGAACAGGTGCCATTTGTGGTCCTTATACACACACAGTACGTATCACTCCGCGAGGCTCCTCCCCGGTAGCCGTAATCCTCCGACATCAAGCCGTGCAGCTCCGTAGCTTAGCAAAGTCATATTAAAACATTTTTTGACAGATTGCTGAGCGCTGTGTACCACATAAAATCGGTTCGTGGTCAGTAAGCACAACCAGAATTCATACATAAGGCGCACTGTCGAGTTTTGAGAAAATGAAAGGATTTTAGGCCGTGCAGCCCCTCCGGGCTGCATGTCGTTAGCACGGTTAGCTCGTTAGCGCGGTTAGCTCGCTAACACGTTGACGCCGTCCAGCCCCACGCACGGGGCCATCCGCGGTAACTCGCTAACGGAGATTTTCCGCTTTCATCTTGTCATTGCCTTGTCATTGTCAGGTGAAGCTATGGGGGAGGCGGAGTTGTGTTCAGTGAAGGAGAGGCGAGGCAGAGTAACGTTGCGTGGAGACAAAAGTGGACGAAAGAGAGGCAAATCTGCGGCTCCACAAGTATAATTATAACGTAACATAGACTATATCGATATAAACGATATTGTCACATCTTATATCTCCTATGAAAATATATCGATATTTTTAAAAAACTCGATATATCGCCCAGCCCTACTCCAGAGTCAAGATGCTAGTGGTGATAATGTAGAGTTAGTAAAAGGAAACCCAGGAGGACGAGGCCGTGATGGGTAGGGAACGGAGGGCTGCATTTTACGTGGAAGGCAGAATTCTTAAAAAGTAAAGGCTACTTCAAGAACAGGAAGTGACTGGTTTTCAGAACACAGTTATGTCAAAATTGTTAAAGGAGTGAGTTTGACAAAGTGGGAAAGCAAAAATGATGAAAAATAGAGCAACAGAACGGGACTACAGCATCACTCTGACACATAGAGGAACAAAAGCAAACTGTCAGGGAACAGATCTTCCTCAATGAAATTAACCTGAAGGATCATTTCTTCAAGACTTCAAGACTGTGCATCTTATCATAGTTAGCAGCTGATTTTGATCACTTATACTGCAGCTGTCTGTCATTCCTGAGATTTACTCATGCTTTAACTTCTGTTCACCCACAGGCTTGATGTTGCTCAACTGTGACACTGGTTAAAGTGTCAGCAGGAGATGAATTGATGGTTGACTTGGCTGTCAGTGCAGCTCGTTGCATGTTATCTGGCACCGTGATGAGATGGCAAGGTTTTGTTTTTCTGCAAGTTTCATATAAAGACTGTATAATGAGAAATATGACTGATAGTTTATATATTCCTGTTGTTTTCATGCCTTTTCACACTTCATTGGCTTGCTTTTAAAAGAAAGAAAAAACTTTCCTCATTCTTTTCTCTGTGATTTCCATTCTCATCACTGACAAGCTTGATGTGCGCCTTGAAATTATGCTTTCATTTACTTCTCCTTAGCCATGCCTATGAATGTAAACATTCCCAATTTAGAAATATAATTGGATTTTTTTTTGCACACACAAAATATAACCCATGTTCCACCACACATATGTTTAACCACTATATTATTGATTATGTGGGCTGAGTGGGACTATTTCATTATGGGTCAATGAGTTCACTAAAGATGATGAAACACCTTCTTGGTGAGAAAACATTGCACATTTGATTCCCATCATTAGCTGTGAGGCACAGCAGCTCCGTCGAGGCAAATAGGTTTGATAGGCAGTGCTGGATAGTCCTCAACGAAGACAAAAGCATCATTATTGTGCAGGATTTTGTATTTATTATTCTGTTTCATTGCGCTGTCCCAGTGTGTTGGTGCTGGAGCTGTTCTTTGTGAGGCTTTCCGAGAGGAAATGGTTCCGTAATGTCAGTGCTGCAAGGCTCTCCTTTATCATGAATTTCTCAGCAGTCAGCTATTAAAACCATATCTGCTTGTGGGAGAGGCAGAATGAGGGGAGGCTTCAGTGCAGAAAAAAGGAAAAAGATAAAACAGGCAGTCTGTGTGTGGAAGAAGGTTGCACAGAGAGATTAAAAAATAAAACAGAAGCTGCCGAAAAAGACAAAACCACAGTGGGCGGAATGAGAAAAGACTTAATAAGTGAGAGATAACATGGATCGCATATGCGCTTCAAAAGAACCAATTCTGTAGTTTTTGCTGTAAAATGAGAGGTGCACAGTGGAATCTTGACTCTGTGGTGGACGGCAGACAATGATTTATCTTCAGCGCTGTGAGCTGCAGCGTGGAGACAGTGAAGTAAACCATATGGCATTTACACTGTTAAAGCAATAAGAGTGCAGCTAAAGTACAGAGCATCAGACTGCATTGAGGAAGCTCAGGTCAGGAAAACTCTGTTGTCTGGATCATCTTTCAGGTGTGTGTCTGTGTGTGAATCCTACCTGCTTGTCATTTTTTTAGTGTCTTGTCATTTTGCAACTAGGCTTGAGCTAATGTTTCATATTTTAAATGAATGTCAGATTTATTTGATCAAAACCACAGGAACAAATGCAGTGGATATGTAAACAAAACGATCCCGGGCTTCTCATGTCCTCCTCTCCTCCTATCTTCCCTGCTGCTTTATCCTTGTGCAGCTTTTTCAGCTGGTCACTGGGTCAGTGTCCTGAAATGTCTGGGACTGAAGCTGGCGGATAAAATGAAACTGATACTGGCATGTGAAGTCATTTACAGACTAAACACTGGCCTTTGTTGCCTTTGGAAGTTGTTGCCTAAGAAAACATTTTCTTATGATCTAGTCATTAACTAGATGTACTGTGTATTGCTACTTGGGTTGCACTGATTGTTAAATTCAATACCAATGCCAGTGTTTAAACGAGCAATGTGGGTGATACCTGAAACCAATTAATTTTTTTTCTTTTCTCAAGCTTTTGTTTTTGTGCTCATTTATTCTCTCTCTCTCTGGACATGTTTTAAAGTTTTTCCAGCTCATTTAGTTTGTGCAAAGGTAATGCAATACAACAAATAAACTTCCACCAATGACATGAATAAATTCCATCTTTCTTTTTCTTTTCTTTTCTTTTTTTTTGTCAGCAGCGCAAATATCAGTTGATGCCAATATTGGGTTCATACTTTGGTTCATCCCTACTTGGATCTTTGTAAAGTACAACCCTGCTGAGGACATGATGGTTGCTATTGCTAATGCTAACAGTAGCAAAGGCATCTAGACTTGTAACTTGAGCTGAATTGCAGCAGACACATTTCAAATGGTAAAGTGTTTACTTTTACCATGGTATAGGTTTTTCCAAGGAAAATGGTATAGGTTTCCAGTTTGTTTCACTCTTCTTACAGTTTCATGACCAGTTGCTGAGTAGTTTGCCAGTGTTTGCAGAAAAGTCACTGTCTTCCATGTAATCAGTTGGCAACTGCAGCAACCTGCTAACAATCAAAGCATAGAGGTTTTTGGTGCAGCACCAAATACCTCTTTGTTGTCACTTTTACTCTAGCAATTACCAGAAACTTGAGACCAAAATGTCACAAATGGGTGACATTTTTTATGACACTGTCCGTTTGTGAGATTTCTTACCTCCTTGATATTCGATGAACAACTTAAGTGGTATTATTGCAAAGTGGAAGTGTTTAGAAACCACAGTAGTTCAACCACAAAGTGGCAGACCATATAAAGTTGGGTCACGTAGTGCTGACCCACATGGTGTATAATAGTCACCAACACTCCGCTGACTCAGTACTTGCAAAGTCCGAGACCTCTGGCATTAACTTCATCAACAATACTGTATGCTGGGAGCTTCATGACGTGAGTTTGTATGGCTGAAAAGTTCCTGTCGGTGTAATGTGTTGTGGCCCTGTGATTCTCTTTATATAGTTTACGCTAACAGGAACTTTCACATTCACTTGGTATTCAGTGTAGGTGTTTTTTTAAGGTGATTTCAATGCTTTGCCACAACTTAAAACTTTGTCTGAGCCTCACTGCAGCGCATGCAGAGAAGTGTGATTGGCAAGAAACCAGTCTAGTTATAGTTTACGAGTTAATTAAAGTTGTGGAGATGATTACCATCTTGGGTACTGGCATCCCATTCCAGTATGTGCTTGCATTAGTTTACACATGCATCTGCAGTAACATGTGCCCGTGCAGTGTGTATAATGTGCTCAGTCTAGCATGAGCATAATGCCTACAGTATGATTCTCATGTCTGGTCACATGAAACCCAGAAGCAACAACTTAAGGTCAGCGCTGATGGAGGTGTGTTCATTTTTTTCCTTCATGCTCTGGATCTAATATGCTGTACATTTGCAGGAGTTCATATCTTAAGACAACATCTGCAAACTTAATAAAAGGTTTGTTACTTTTATGGGATTAAATGTGAACCATTAACGGGGAAAGAAAAAGGATGGCAAAAAATCTCAAATAATTTGTACTGATTAGGCATTTTCTGTCAGGATCTAAGCCAGTTTTAAGATAAATCTTTCCGCTTCAGATTGTAAAGCAAAGTGTTTTGCTGAAGGACAAATATGGAATAATAACAATAAATGTTCAAATGAGGTGTTGCAGAAGGGTAAGTTACAAAAGTAAGTTGGTGAACTAGATAATATCCACCCGCATGAGTCATGCCGGTCCAAATATATCTTATGTGTAAAACCCCTGAGGCTACTTGGTTGTGTGTTTTGTTGGTTATGAATTCTGCTTTCAATTTTGAACTGTAGGAATGCCTTACATCGCCCTATTTTTAAAGTTACATAGTCTTGCTTTAAGTAATTAAAGCCAGGACCCTAATTGTAACCTGCTGTACTCACAGTGTGGCTCCAGCTTCATAACACTTGGCTTCAAGTTTTATAACAGAATCAGGTGAAATAAAAAAAGACTCCCAGACCCTCCCTATCTGTAATGCGCACTAGGAGGGGGAAGTCTCTCTTTGGGCATTCTTGTTTTTGACTGTGCTGATTTCCAAGAGGAGCCAGGGTCCTCTTTATGACTGCTAATTACTCCTTGTCCTCAGCGCCAGGTCAAGCATGTGCCTGGAGAGTTAGGCCTCACTTCAGGAAGGGCTGGAGGAGGAGGCAGTGAAAGAGGGAAGAATGTTAATCCACCCCACCACCATGAAAAAGTCCTAATTCAGTGGTCCGGCACCCCTCCTCCTGTCAAATGAAATGCTGCTGTCTGGAGTCACTGAGTGTTGTCACAGAGACTCTGTGTGTGTACACGTATGTGTGCATTAGTGGAAGTAGACGGTAGATGGATGTTTAGGGGAATGGGATCCACCACAGTCCTGGCACGGAGCCGAATGTGGATTAAGAATGTGGCACTCGAGCTACTGTTCACATAAAGAGAGAAAATCTGAAATAAAAAAGGTGTAGTTAGGTAGGGAGGGGAAGATTTATAAAAGAGCTTTCTGCCAACTTCTTTGTATAACAGTTTGTTGCAATGTAATGTTTCACCACACCTTTCAAATTAACTCAGACTTTATGAATTCATTACACTTTATTCCACTGTGACGACCTGTGCTTGACAAACAAAACCATAAACGGCTTTTTTTAGCATGTCACATCAAAGATCAAAGTAATTTGGTGGCTAATATATGTATCCAATGTACAGGGTTTTTTCTTTGTACATGGATGGGGACGCACTAACTGTAGGATTACAGCCACTCTCAAAAACCAACAGAAAGTTTCATAGAAAGAAAAATTTTGTGTTCAGGTCGTAGTTTTCATTACTGAGAAAAGATCCATTAATTTCACAGTCTTGCTAATACCACCCGATGTTCTGAGTGGTGGCAGTGCAGGTTTACTTTTCATGCAGGATTCATGTGGCATTGCTTATTTCACATCTTGAATGGTGCTTCAGTATTTAGTGGAAGCATGCGCAGGTAACATGAGAAGTATAATGTTTTTATTTACACTGAAGGAGTTCCTGTAGAGTACTAAAGCTTAAGGAATGCCATTTACCATATTTGTGTCACATCCACTTGCATGAAAGCAGTAAAAACAACAGCAAAAGTGCTACAGCAGATCCATTGGGTGAGCAAATGTACACAAGACCGTGTCATGTAAACAGTTTTCTGTGTATGTATGGAGAGCCAGCGTCTTGGATGTGAGGGGCTGTGGTCTGGGAGAAAATTATTTTTAGCATCCAGCACCTCAGGTGTTGGTCTCTTGAGGGATCTGCCATGCTAAGTGGGTAAACATCTCAGGTTAACAAGGTGGGATTGAGAGCCATACCTGTGGTTTAGGATGTGGTCAAAAAGGTCGACTGCCTGTGACAGAAATCTGTAAATGAAAGTGCGTATGTGTTAACAGATGATGGAAACATAGGCGATAATGTTGGTGTTTGTGCTCTGAAGTGCCCAAAAAGATTGCTTTATTGAAAGGGACGCGCTTTTGGCTGATTCTCAAATGGGTTTTTCAATAGGGCTTTTATTTTATAGCTGTTATATTATGCTTTCCTTTAGTCTACCCCCTTCTCTTTTAATCCTATTGGCAGGCTCCACCTTGGTTCACCTCCAGGTGACCGATCCCTGAGGTTGCTTTAAGGACCAGGCGCATCCATAACCTCACCTGAAACCAAAAGGATTTTATATGAGGATAAAAGAATAATATAAGAAATTGACTTATGGATGCTCTGAACTGGATATGAAAGAATGCTGTCCTGATGCTCCCTTCCAATTTGCTAATCCACGCTGACATTTGATCATGTCAGTGTGGATTAGCAAAAGCAACACTCCTTGGAAAGGGTCGCTGGGTGCTCCTTACAAACATCCTCCTTTTTTTCTCCCCTTAGTACTGACCTGGATGTTATTACTAACTTGTTATTGAGTATTAATCTGAGTTTAAGTGGCTGTAGCACAAAAATATTCGATCTAACTTGTCAGTATTTGTCTGTGACTTAATAAAATGGCTTGTTGGAAACATCTCATAAGTGGAGGTAGTGTATCTGTTTGTGTTCATACTTCATACAAAATGATAAAAAGGGGTTGTGTTAAATTACCCCTACGGTCTAGAAGCACAGGCTAAAAAATCAGGCTTTTTTTTTTTATCAGTGAGTTAAAGTTGAACTTGGTGTTTTTACCTGTCACCACCAGAGTCTGCAGCAGTGGGGAATAGCAAGGTTGTGTCCAAATAAGGACACGGGGACAGTGTGTGATAGAAGGAGATTACATGAAGATGTATGAGGAGGTGAGATGGAAAAGGGAGGTTGTGGCTTGCTGGTTGAAACAGTCTGAGAATCAAAGACACCACAGTACGCCACCACCTGAGCATTACTATTGGATTGCAACACTGTGTACTGACTTTATGACCACACTACTAAGCTGCATCATTTAGACAGTGGTCACTGTGTCAGCTGTGAGATAGTTATTTCCATCCCTTGTATGGACTGCCTCTGTGCAGTTATCAATTGATCTGTCTCCCAGTGAGCGCTGTTAGATGTTGGCAGGTTAAAGGGAATGACTGTTGGGGCAAAGAAGTCTGCTGGGGAACAGCAGAGATATTTGCATTTTGTGGTCCCTCTCAAAAATTGTAGCAAATAACAAAAATGCTTCTGTGATTCTATGCTTAATGCATCAGCCTTATAAATAATCTTCCTGTGTGGTTAATAATGGATTATAGAGGCTTCAGATGGATATTTTGATGAATAGATTGTGCTTGCTAATGCCATTTAAGAAGTGTGAAGATACAGGGTAAGTTGTTTTTTCGGCCAAATATTTCTCACATTATCAATTGAGGAATGACACAGATATTGAAAGCAAATGCATACTTTAAATGAGTTAAAGTATTCTAAACTTTTTCAACTCTGGAGGGTGACCAATGTATCAGCAGGCTGATATTATCTAATTGCCAGTCTGTTGGTATTTGTTTTTATAACAGTTGCTAAATGAAAAATGAAAATGAAATCAAGAGAGAGGAGAAACACCCTTCAACCATGTTATGAGTGTTAGCGTTGCATAGTTTGTCCACCAGAGGGCACTGCACCCTCCCTGTTTGTATCGCAAAACTCTGCCACAAACACAACAAGCAGCTAACCTGAACAGAGTCGAGTAACACAAAGGGTAAATCAATATCTACACATAATGAATTTTATGGAAATCTGTTCACGTGTTTTAAAAAATAAAATCAGTGGATATTTTGAAACATATTGGCCTTAAAAATCAGTCTATATGATGATAGGTGGACCAAGTTTTCACAGGCTTTGTTCGCCTTGTGCCGCGTGACTCCTTCAGTAGGAATAGGCTCTTCTGACCTTTTGTTCATGAAGCAATAATGATGTAGAACACGAATGCGGATTAGTAATCTATCAATGAGGAAATTTGTACAAGAAGCACATTTCCATTAGTGTGATATATCATTACTCTGCTGCTGAGCTCTGAAAGTAAGCCTCATTAGGTGAACCTCTGTCATCATGACTGAATGATAGACATTTTCTGGCTGCTGCGTGAGCTGCTGCTTCATTGTGAGCTGATGACAGACGAAGCTCTTTGTGTTTAGACCCTTCACCCGCGCAGAGGCTCTGTCATCCTGTGGGTTTGGACTGACAGGAATATAAGAGTAGTTATCTTTTTGACATACTCACAGGCTTGACTTGTTGGGGTTTTAAACAGATGGGTGCAGTGGGTGTAAAAGAGCTGCTATCACAAATCCCTTAACCACTTTTGCCTAATATGACCCCAGCACAACAACACAGTGTAACTCGGACACGACTCGAATCGTACAACTTTCTTGCCTTTACAAAGTAATATCTGAACTGGAAACAGATGCTTCAGCATTCTTGCTTTGTGTTCATTGCCAACCTGATGTTTTAGTAAAACAAGCAAACAAATAAAAACAGTATGATTTTTATTTTACTAATTGTAGCCTTAGACATCAGCAGCCCTCTTTAGCTAGTTCTTTGTATAAGATAATGTCGGAAACATGCAATCAAACCTTCGAGGATGAGGAGGAAGTTTTTCTTTTACGAAGCCTGCACAGCTGCAGAGGAACACGTGCATCCAAAGTACTCTTAACTGAAAACCTCTGTTTAGGACGCCCCCCTCCCCCCCTTTTTTTCTTTTTAATTGATCTGCTCTGAACGTGAGTCATGTGTAATGACATCCAGCTGGAGGTTGCTGCAGGGCAATGGAGAATGCACTCAAAGACTATTTAGAGATGCCTGTTCACCTTTCTTAGCAGCCCTTTCACTCTTAGATGGATGGGACCATTGAACATTTTTTTAAACAATGTGTGTGGTCTGTGTAGACTGAAAAAGACACAGCTTTACCTGTGTGTGGGCGTGTTTTTAATCTTGTCTAGTGGGTTGGCCCTTGGTATTCACATAACAATACAAAAATGCTTTCTTTTTTTCTTTCCTAACTCTACTGCCATAACCCCCTCTGTTGTCCTTTTTTTAGATTGTCCTTTCAAAAATGAGGACAGCCTTTGATCCTCAGTCATTATGTGACCATCCCTATAGTCGTGACCCTGTGTGCTATTGTCCAGAACCTTTCTTGGGCAATGCTTGGTACTAATGTGTGTCATTGGGTAGCTTGCTATCTGTGCATCTGGCTGCAGGAACAGCTGTTTGTCCTGGGTGGTTTTGGCATGTGACAGTGCGGTCCAGGGTCAAACCTCGTGTCACATTGTTCTGACCTAGTGTACTTCTGTGGTGGCCTGGTTACAGCTTGGACGACCGGCTTGAGAGTGTGCTAATTGCATGGTTGTGGTCTAAGGGAGGCAGCGGTAGATTTAACATAGCAGGGAAAGAGATGGAAGGATGGGTTTTGGTGCAGCTGAAACCAGTGATCATGGGTGATCTATAAATGGGCATGTCTCTGTTTAGCGCCTAAATGGATAACAGAAATCTTCACTGAACCACAACAGTGGAGTCTCCTGCTGAGTAACTAGTGCTTCTAAGTCAGCAAAGGACAGAAAATAGATTGAGTGTGCCATAATTAAGGCTTGCTTAATATGCAGAAGTTTGGAGTTGCACAAACTCTGCAGTGGCATTGTTTTAGCAATGCGCTGGCCTTCATAGAGACTAGCCAAATGCTCCGAAGTTAAGTTTGTTGAATATGAATCTAATGTCCTTTTTGTGTGTTTCTCTCTCTCTTCTCTGCAGTGGAACCAGCAGACCTCTTGAAGATTTTAGATTTTCACAGTTTACCCGAAGGTGTTACAAAAACAACGGGATTGTGCTCACATAGAAGGTCATCACAAGGACCCGATGTGGCTTACAGAGTATCCAAAGATGCCCAGCTCAGTGCCCCCACCAAACAGCTGTACCCAGGTGAGTATATGACTCAAGGAACTTTTCATGCTGCACATGTTCAACTAAGAAGTAATTTAAGAACTTGCAATGAAGAATTTCTCCTCTTTCAAACATGAAACACATAACACTACAATAACGCCAAATCACATCAGCAATCACCTCAAGGTGCTCTATATCGTAACGCAAACACCGTACAATTATAGAGAGAAAACCCCTACAATCAGACAACCCCCTATGAGCAAACACTCGGTGACAGTGAGAAGGAAAAACTCCTTTTTAGCGGGAATAAACCTTTTTCTGCTTAAAGACATTTTCCCAGGTTTTAAAGTTAAAGTCTTACCATCTGTTTGGCTTTCGTGACCTTTAATCCTACTTCACATTAAACTCCAAATATAACGTCTTAACTTGGCTGGATAGCATTTTGCATTTGCTCCCGTCTAGCCTGTTCCTTTCTCCCCCTCCAGATTCTCAGTTTTGTCCATTAGCATAAGCTGATAATTTATCTCGACTCTACCTTTAACTTCTAGGTTTTAAAATGGCTGTGCCTGCTGTTTAATCTTTAAGTCCCCTGCAAACATGTTGACATCTTGCTAATGCATGTCCAAGTGCGTCTGTATTTTTTACTGAAACAAATTGCCTACCACGTGTGGACACTTTTAGCAAATGTTGGTAAAAGAACGATAATGAAAGTGCACATCAGATGCATTGCCCTGTAATATTTAATGTCGCAGCAGGAGGAGCTGGGTGATGAAAAAGCAGCGAAAATATGGTTGGTGGATGGGAGGGAAGCCTGGGGTTCCACTTTTCTGTGTTCTATCATGCTGACGTGGCTTTGAGTTACTGCTATATACTGTGCTGCAGTGCTTCTTTCCTTTCTCCCCTCCCTCTCCAGCGCTCTTTCCTTGCTCTTCTCCCTCCTTCTCTCATTTTTTCCCTCAAGCGTCATCGCTTCTCCCTCTATCATTTCTCCTAGACTGCTTCTGCCTTGCAGTGTTTTCTTCCTTTGTCTTTGCTGTATATATTTTTTTTCCCCATAAAACATAAATTAAAAAACCCACAGTTTCATGACCCAGACAACCAATTTCTGAAAATGATTGTGATTGTTGCCTTTCCTTTGGCTTACAGATATAAAAAGCCGGTGAGGTCTAGATATAGCAACAAGAGAGAAATAATATCCCTTCCTGTGCGCTAAGCTTCCACAAAGTTTAGATTGGATGGCAACTCCATTCGTGGTCTTCTAAGATGCTACATTGGCCTTGGTGGATCTTTGATCCGTGGCATAACTCTTCCTAGGGGCTTAATGTAGAGCTGCAAGGCTCCTGTGGGCTGCATGCCCTTACATGCCCTCCAATCAAACAAATACTGTTCACTTTGATGCTTTATGACAGCATGTCCCCATATGAGTCTCTGTTTAGACACACATGCTGTAATTACACACATGCTACGCTGGATCATCCAAAATAACAGTCTATATAAAACAAACCAACTGGAGGAATTCACAACAGGCACCGCACAGTCTTAAGGTGCAAACAGACTAACTAGCTGTCTTTGGCTTGAAGGCTTTAAAATTCACTCGCAGTGTTTGTGATGTGGCCATCTCTTGCCTTTATGGTACAAGAACATAGAGCTAATATATTCCAGAAGGCAGTTGAGGTCATTTTATCCGGTTCTTTTTCCCCTCTTTAACTAAGTTTGCTACTTTAGTCTGGAGGTACAGTTTGAGTTATGACTTCAGTCTGGAGGTACAGTTTGCTTTAATTATTGAAAAGGTACAAAAAAGTCACACATAGAAAATAAAGGCATACAAATACAATTGTTTTGCTTTACAATAATGGTATTGAAACAAAAGCACACTAGCACCGGCTAAGATCACACCGCCTTGTGACCCCATAGCCACAGACAGCTTGTGATGATGTGTTGGAAAAGAGCAAGTGCAGACATGCACTCATTAGGCAAACATGTGGAAGAGATGATTCATTTGAAACTTCTGAGGCACCCTGAACAGAAGAGACCTTTCTTACCTTTATTAAGTGAAGGAGCTGGGAAGAAACTGGGCAATAAAACTGCCTCTCTCTTAAACTACAACCCATCAAGAACAAATAAGCATCTGAGAATTCATTGCAATGGAAATTGCAGTAAATCCCAATCTGGGCATTTTAATTTTGTCCATTTGGAACATTTTTTTCTTTACCTTCTGCGTATGTTGTGCGCCATCATAAACAATAGCCATCAAACACCAAAGGAAGAAAGACTCAGCAAATCCTAGGTTCTCTGAATGGGGTTAGCTGTAACTTAGCCTGCAAACCTGTGGTCACAACTGCTTTAGCTAGACGGCACCGACCACAGATGGCCAGGGGCTTCTGCTACAGCTTAACTCACAAGCTGTAAAAGCAATCACGGTTCTGTTGTGTGCCAGCATCCCTCAAGAGTGATATGTTGCATTCAGTGCCACATGCTACATATATAGTGGCATTTAATTTCAAGCAAAACTAGGTTGTAATCGTGTTTACTACTATTTATTTGGAAGATTTTGTAGAATTCATGGATGGACAATTAATTCTCCATGAGAAACAGGGAGTCTGCTGTGGAGAGCTGCACAAATAAGCCTATAAAGAGTTTATAGAATAACTCCAAGCTCATTGGTGTGGCCGTCCACAACAGTCATAGTTTCTCATGTGGGCCCATGGGAAAATTGCCTATCTCAGACTTAGATGTACAACATGATCTTTGAGGGCAAGCTCAATGACTCCAGAGTAAGACAGTAATAACATGTCATATCACAGCTAAAATGTTTTTTTATTATTAGTGTTTTCTTAAGTTGTACAGTGGGAGCTGTTTACATTAGAGCCACTTACTGTTATGTTAAGTCACTTCACTGTTTCGTCCTATTGCTAGGTGCACTCCTTTGCAAACAGACAGCTCTGCAAGGCAGTTGTTGTCTCTGCAGCAATATGCAGTCCCACAGGAATGCAGCTTGTCTCATACAGAAGAAGAGAGTTGGACACAGTGATGACTGAATGACCAATTACAGGACACAAAGCTTTCTACCCCATTACCTGCGTGTATGCACTCTAACAGATGGCAGACATCATCAGAGAAAGTGCCGCCATAACCGGGTCCCATGCTGACGTTTTGTGCATTCTCTGAGGCTCTGTAAGTTTTGTTGAGGAAGAATACTCAGGCGTACACATCACATACCTGTAGCATGATATCACAGGACAAGACATTCCCTCTGCCCTTTCCTACGTGACGAATAAAAGATAGATACAAACTCTTCAGCAAAATCTGGAGTAAAATGCTGGATTTAGTCTGGCTAGCTGGAGGCGTCTTTGAGTTTCCCGTGACCTTTTTTGGCCTGACACTGGTGGCTGAGATGCCAGAGTAAACTCTCGGGACTGTTGGCACCCCAGCCTTTCCATTCCTACCATGTTGGCACAGACGCACACTGACAACACGAACACACACGAGGTATGAGGTATCTCTCATCTGGTGGCCTGGAGCAGCAGGTTGAGAAACACATTCTGGTGGGGGGGTTAGATTTTCTCATGCTGGGTTTGGGTCGTTATAGTCCCAGCAGGGCAGATACAGTAGGACGATGCTTTGCAATTTGCTGCTTACACTCCACAGAACACCCACTCATTTTCCCGTGTGCTCTGGTTTCCCTTTCACCCCTTAGCTGACCCTTCACTTCTGAACAAACAGCCTTCACCAAACCACTGCTGAATCACTGCCTGAGTGTCTGACGTGGCTATTGTGCAAGACAGATGCAGCACTAAATTTCCTTAATTGTGTTTCTTTGTTCTGGTATTTCCCACTTGCATTGTTTATATCATAGTGCTTTAATTTCATGTTCACTATGCAATCAGCCAAAGATTTGTGGATCTGTCTTCCTTACAAAACGCTAACATCTCAGGAGCTTTTTTTTGAAGAGCTGCCTTCCTGTTGCTTGTCTGTGTTCTGTCTCTCCTTTTTCTCTGCTTTACACCGTCCCACTGAAGCATCTGTCAATTAAAGCAATGTTTTTCATATGATGCCAAGCAGAATTCCTGAGGGAGCTCACTGCCAAGGCATGTGCTCTCCGCATGATGCGATCTGATGCCTAGCGTTTAATGAAGGAATGATAGAAAAAGGCAGGAAGACAAGACAGGAAGGCAAACAGACGTCCAGATGCTGACAAGGCTGAAGGCCGATGGGAAAAAAAAGAAGAAAGCGAATGAGTGGCGGTAGCAAAATTCAGAATCGGTTGACTACCAAGTAGAAATGACATACGTATACGAGTATTTGCTGAAACAAATATTCTGAGCTAAGGTGGCGGTGTGGATCTGAAGGACACTACAAGGCAGACTGCTTCGTCCTTAAATAAGCTATTCATTTTCGTGTTTGCTGTGCGCTCATGTGACCACCAGAGGTCGCCTGTGTAAACAGCAACTTCTTAAAACCCATGAAAACTGCTTTGCAGTTGAAGGTTAGACTAAAAAATTGTCTTCTCTTCTCGTCTCTTCTCTTCTCTAACCCGACTGAGGTCCTCTTTTTTTCCTCCACATTGTCTGATTGGCTAGTATTACCAAAGTTTCCCCAGTTTAGTTTAGCAGTGTCTTCATATTCTGAATATGGTGGCTGGGTAAGGGGCTTTACCAGCGTAGCCACTGTAGCCACAAACCCTGCCTTTCTTTTCCGGTTGTCTGGAAATCTCTGCTCCACACATGCTAAAGACTGGAGATTACAACTGGAATTCAAGTGGTTTCTTTGCTTATGTTCAGTATAATCCAGATAACAGTGGTGGCTTTAATACACTCTGGTTGCCTCCTGTTCTGAAAGGTGATCTGTGTTCCCAAATGTAGTCAGACCTTAGCACTATCTGGGAAGCAACAGTCTGCACAGACAGTTGGCAAGCTTCCTCCTTTTTGGAGGTCCTAAGAACACCCCACTACAGGAATTTGTCTGGCAGATGTTTTCCACACTGAAGCAAAATGCAGGAACTTGTGAGGCTTCTCAAAGGAGCCGAGCAGACGGAGGCCAACACATCCTCTTTATATATTTTTCTGCGTTTAAATACCACTATACTGCTGGTATTTCCATTTCCAGGCAATGTGTCTTTCATTATTTCTGCTGTAAAAATGTGTTGCTCCTCTCCAGCCCTTCATTGGTGTCTCGGTGTCTGCTAGACCCATCAGCTGTGGCAGAGGAGAGAAGCGGAGAGGAGGAGTTTGAAGGATAGTTTGACGAAGTCTCTGGGGATCACATGCTTTTGTCATTAATGCTTTTCACTCTGCGCTGCGCTGGAATCGATCCACTTTTTTTCCTCCCGCTAACTTTCATTTTACCGGCCAACCCGTTCAGATGAATCCTATCTGGTTATATTTTGGGCACTCAAAAATTTCTGGTGTTTCCGTTTGGTGCGCAAAACCAAATCTTTGATTCCACCAATATAAATGATATTTGTTAGTTTTTGTTCGATTTCCATTAGAAGCATCAGTAAAAAATAACCACACTCCCTTTAGACATCAAAGAACGCAGTCAGTCTCCTAAAATAACACAACGACTACAACCTTGCAAAAGCAAACCTCATACTTCATTCCTCTTACGATGATGAATGGTTACGGCTGCTTATAAGTCTCCAAAAAAAATAAATGTTTTTCTCTTTCTATCAAACCCACCATTTGTCCTGCCAGGTGATGTCTTCCCTGAGGACTTTTCCATCATGGCCACAGTGAAGCCTAAGAAGGGCAGCCAGTCCTTCCTGTTGTCTCTGTACAATGAACAGGGCATCCAGCAGCTTGGTCTAGAAGTGGGCCGCTCTCCAGTCTTCCTGTATGAGGACCACACAGGCAGACCCAGCCCCGAGGACTACCCCCTCTTCAGAGGAGTCAACCTAGCCGACGGAAAGTAAGTGCAGTCTTTCACCTCACTTGTACAAAACGCTTAAAAAGCGTGTCAGGCTCTACTTTTAAAACAATTTTAAATCATTCTATTAGAGTGGACCCTCACGATGATGGCAGGCTTTGACAGCAGTTTTGTTTAAATTTAGAAGTTTGGAAGCAACTTTTTGTCACTCTCAACCTTAAGTGTCATTGACTGCGTAACCTCACTACGCTACTAACAACTAGGATTTGAGATTGTATTTCACTTTGGAAGACAGAGATGGATAGATTCGAATTCAAATGGACAAACACAAAAAGAGGCCTGTAATCCAGTAAGTGTGTGAATTGATTGTACCTCCCATTCCAGGTGGCATCGAGTGGCCATCAGCGTGCACAAGCAGACCATCACCCTCATTCTGGACTGTAAAAAGAAGACCACACAGAAGTTACTCCGAAGTCCCCAACCAGTCATTGATACCAAAGGAATTATAGTGTTTGGAACAAGAATACTTGATGAAGAAGTCTTTGAGGTAGGCGTTAAACTCAAACTTTTAATCCGAGCTTTGTATATAGTATAATTTGGCAAATTTGATGGGTCATTTGGGACTGTTTGCTTCATGGACTGCTGGCTTGCCATTTATTCCAGGTTCAAATTAGCTTCAGCTTTTGCTGTTTTCATGTTGAAAGGCTGTATGAAAATGAAAAAACAAAACAAACAAACAGTGCCTTTAAACAGATGATTTAGGCCCATTTCTATATAATCAGACTCGTCCTTTTTAATTACAGCACAGACACATGTGGCTGTGGTGCCAATGGTGGTCATCCCCAGTCCCCAATTCTTTTGAAATACTGCTTGAAATTGGGGACTGCGGGAGAGGCCGCATCCTCTATAGAGATATTTGGCTTGCCCTAGTCCACCAGCATCTGATCCTCCTGCCACCCACTCTTTCACACGCACACAATCGTAAATCAGACTTAATTTAAGGTACCACATATCCCACATCGTCCGCAAAAGAACTTGGTGTCCTGCAGTTCCCTTCTGCTGCCAGCTGTGCTAGATTTGCTTGCTGCTCAGTTCATCCTCTTTTGCTGTTTCAAAGTGTTGCCTTATTGTAGCTAAATCTATAATCAAGCTGTTATAGTTCTCTTTGCGGCTTCACGTCTGGATTCTTTGTTTAAAAGGGCTATGACACTTCGCTTTACAGAGGTTTTTCCACAGGCAGCTACTTGTTTCAGTTATTAGAATAAGAGCTTTATTCCTTCCACCCCTTCTCTTCCGTTTATGCTTAATAAAGATAGGGAGTCAAAAGATGTATGATAATCTGACTGGTGAGAAGAAGCTTTTTGTGCTTTATAATACCTGCAAGTCCCTGATATGGCTCAAAAAGTGTTTGTGCACTATGAATTCATTTGGACAGTTCCTGTAAGAGAGCTTTTGTTGGGTTCCTGTAACAAGTTTTTGTCTGAATATGTGTGTCTCTTAAACCTGACCCCTGTGTTTGTGAGGAACACAGACACACACACAGACACACCAAAATATTCTGAGAGGCACAAAGAATAGTGTTGCCTTTGTCCCTTTGGAGTTGTGCTTGTTTAAAAGAGGGGATTAGTCTGCGAGGCCAAAGCCCTCAATAATAATTAGTAACAGAGGCTGACTGATGTGACTGATCCTTAGCCAGCTGACCTTTAACCTTACTGTTACTCAGCCGTATCAGATGAAGAGAAAGAAATATGACATCACTTCCCTAGCCACTGTCGCTAAAGTTTCCCTGAAAGACATGGACAAAATTATAGCCTTGTAAACAAAATCGAGTTTCTAAGTAAGAGACTTATCTGCAAAATGAACTCTACATATGAAGCTTTTTATCCAATGTTGTGGGGAAAATGTGGTTCATGAGGGAAAAAGGGAAGGATGCCAATTTTACTGGAGCACAAATAAAGATATCGTGTCATCTGTTTATATGTCTGCATTCTGTGTTACAGCCATTATTTCCCCTCTTCAGCCTATTAGCTCACAGCTGCCAAAAAGATGACGGCATTTATCCGTTTGTAACTCTGCTCTACTTCTATTATTTGCCCCTAGCATACAAATCAGGAGATCGGGGTGATAGTGGAACAATTAAATCTTAGCCAGCAATTTTAGCGGCGGTAACAGTTCAGTAGTTACCGTGGGAACGGACAGATATTTTGTGGGAGATGTTTAAAGCCCCCCCTGCTGTGCGTCTGCCAGTTAGGAGACAGGACAGGCTCCAGTGCTGCAGAAAATGGAAATTATGCCACATAGTTTCCAAATTATGCTCAGGTTGCACTCCTTTTCCTCTCATTACTCTCTTTGTAGTTTAGTCTGATCCCGTGTTGACTTTTGCCAGAGCTGGTTACCCCCGAGAGCTGGTAAGTGTGAAAACACAAAATAACATATGTGATTTCACTGTCGGACCTTTACATTAGAGTCTGGGGATTTCCAGGTCAATTTCTTCAGAAAACTGCAAACCTTTATTTTTATTTTTTGCACGATACTTAAAAAGAAAACATAATTGCTGGTAATTGCTGATTTATAAGAGATTTTAAAAATGACATACTTAATGGGTCCTAAAGGGAAAGTACAACCCCGAATCACATTTACATATTTTCCTTCTTGCCTGTATTGCCTCTTAATCCATTTCACTTGTTTTGGAGAGAAAAACATGAAGTGAAAAGATTAGGATTTATCACACTGTTAAATCAGAGTGATTGGTGATTGGTGCTATACTTCTTTTTTTAATGGAGCCTTTCCTTTGCATACAGTAGTAAGAAGAAAAGCAGTACTTATATGCTTAGGTGGTTTGTGGTTTGGTTTCTGACAAGGTTTTTGTGGTCACAAAGAGCCTGTCTGTCCTCTTGCACCACTCTATTTTAGTTGCTTGGTTAAGGGTGCTATGTTTGTATGGAAGCCCGTTTCCGCCACCAAATAAAAAAAAAAAGCTAGTATCCATAACTCGAAATTTCGAGTTATCTTCTCGAAATTTCAACTTATTAACTCGAAATTTCGAGTTAAATTTCGAGTTAGCTTTGCCAATCAAAAATATACACCTGGAAGCATATGGCGCAGAGGAACGCGCACTCAAAAACAGATCCCAACAAATTGGCGCTTTCGCGAGTACGTTTGCTGATAGTAACACCATGTGATTCAGCTAATAACACAGGGATTTCATAATTTGTGAAACCAGGCTGAGAACACTCAGCAATCTGTGCATTCACGACTGGATGTAATACCGGTAGCTTAGCTGTAGCATTTGTAGCTGAGGGCCTCAGCTTCCGGGTAACGAGGAAATGACGTCATTCATGTAGATTACGGATTGGCAGCGCTAACTCGAAATTGCGAGTTGCTTTTCTCAAAATTTTGAGTTAATAAATCGAAATTTTGAGTTAATATGTCGAAATTTCGAGAAAGTAACTCGGAATTTCGAGAAAATAACTCGAAATTTTGAGTTATGGATCCTTTTTTTTTTAGTGGCGGAAACGGGCTTCCATAGTGTTTGCGCTTGTGCCAATAAAAAGTGTGAAGGGAATTAAAAAGATTTTTAGGTGTGCAAGTAAGCAAACTTTTTTTGGAACCAGGTACAGTAATCGGTGCTGTTGCAAACTAATTGTAATCTTTTGTTTTTTCCCTTTTTCTCTATGATTGTTGTTTGAATGCTATCAATTGCCGCCATTATTCAGTATAAGCTGCTTTATATCATAGGTTAAAGACCCTACAATATTAATGGGAAAACCCTAACAATCACATGACCCTCCTATGAGCAAGCACTTGGCAACAGTGAGAAGGAAAAACTCTCTTTTAACAGGAAGAAACCTCCTGGAGAACCAGGCTCAGGGAGGGCCGGCCATGTGTGAAATATCTTCTTGAAGTTTTCACTTGTTTTGAGATGATGACCATGGATCAGTAGAGCTACTCCTCATACACTGAAATGCGGAAGTGCAAGCATAAAGTTTTGTGTGTGTTTTGAAGAAAATATAATCTGATCAAACATTATTCAGCTTTAAATATTGTTCAGCTTTAAAGTTACTGTGCAACTGTGTAATAAAAATGTGCTCACAGCTTTAAAGTTACTGTGCAACTGTGTGCTCACGACTTTGGCCTTGAGAGCGATAAGAAGCGATCGCCTCATCCTGCAGGCGAAAGATATCTGCAAGCGAAGAGACTAGAACACTCAAGGCCGCTTTCCTTTTATGGAGTTGTTTTTCTGCTAATGCAGCACTTTCCTCACAACCCCCTCCTGTAAGTTTTAGAGAATATATACCCATCCTCACAGAAAATATTAGGAATCTCTTGATGTGAGCTGTTTTTGAGAGGTTGTCTCTGTCTCAATAAAAGTTCACTGATTCCCCCATCTGCTGCAGGTGTCCGGTTGTCTTCATTCTCCGCCAGCCTGGTTAAGTCAATTCCTCCTTAACATCTAAAAGAACCTATTTAATGAAGGAAGACGGGTTCACTTTGTGTTTAATATTATTCTATTGCTGTTGTTGTTTTTTTTATATCCTTCAGTTTAAAGCAGATTTAATGTAAAATGAATGTAATAAAAATGACTACACTCATTTTATCCATTAATTTGAAAGCAAGTCAAAGATCGCCTTGATTGTTGAAATATTGGTTACGCTGACCAGTGTCACCCCTGAGATCATCATTTTGTGGTTTAAATCTGCTTAAGAGTGCTTTCCACAGCTATGGTCTTCTCATTAGGATTAACAGTTCTTTGATTCAATGAACAAACTCCCTGAAACAGCAAATGAGAGTGTAGCCTGTGTAGCATTTAGCTTGGTTGACATAGCTAGCTAACATGAGGTCTTTTAGAAAGTTGTTTACTCTCATACCCTTACATTCTCTTCCTCATATTTTTTAATTTCGATTAAACCTTCACTTATTTTCTGTTATATGTTTAGCTCCGGAAAATATTCACACAAGAGTTAAAGCAAGGTGCCGTTTTATGTTTGGGAATGCAACCTGGAATGCTGACCCCTGCTGGTCTTTGCAAAATCTACACAAAAGTGGTAGACTGGTCATTCTAAGAGAATAAGCGTGTCATCAACCAACATTAGATTAAGGTGTTTTGAAAACTATCAAATTAACATTAGCATAACAAAATTGCAATATAAAGAGTAGCTAAATCACCTTAAAGGGTACTTCTCTGACAGATATACCTGTGGGTACAGATTAGATATTATTGTTTCTCTGTTTGGATGTATTTCTAGTGTCTCTTTATCTCTGCATGAAAGACTCCAGATTCTAAATGTACCCCTGATTTCCTTGTTCAATGTTGTTTCAAACTGAGTTAGCCAAGAACAATCAGAGATAATTTAATACCCATCCCTTAGTTGTAAGTAGCATTCAGTGAAATGGCGACCTGTGGTTGGTCTGAGGTAACCTAAGTGGGACAGATGAACCACTTGGCCCCACTCAGAGTTAATCCACAGGGGAAAGCGGTTGAATTGAAGCAACTGAGGTGGAGATGTGCAAACACAGCACTTCTTGTCTGGCCAAAAGCACAGACAGCAACTTCCATGAATGTGGACAATGATATGGTGGAGTCTTTATCACAGAAAGATATATTCGGCCTGTTATAGGGGAAGACATCAGAGGGAAGTTTTGAGTGTACAGAAAACAAAATAATGTTCCGAAATGAGAAGGGCTGGAGGAGAGGGGGAGGTCAGAACAGGAGGTGTGGGTACAGAAGCCAAAAATGTTGGGTCATTCGCTGGAAAGAATGAGGAGTTCTCTCCCCAGCTGATGTCAGTCTTGGAACAGGAGCCGCACCACATGACATCATCCAGAGGTTTCCTTGGTATCCGCTGATAGGCTGTCCCAAGAGCGAATGGGAGGGTGAGTGATAAGTTTGGTAGGATAGGTAACAAAACAGAAGATGATTACGCTTTAGATATACAGAAATAAAGGATTAATGATGAAATGAATAGGGAGGGTTAAAAGTAATAGGGTAAGACTAAGGGAGCAGGGGAATGGGTCTGGAAGCCTTCAGTCGGAGTGGAAAGAAGCAAGTTGCGGGGCCCCTGTAGAGCAGATAGAGCCAGGAAAAACTAATAAAAAAATGCAACACATGAGCTTGATGCTCATAATGAGCTTTAATATTGTCATGGCCTGATGGGTTTTTACACATCCTGTTTTCCCATCTTCACCTCAGGACTTTCCTCCATTTTTTCCCACCAACATCTTTATTGTTCACATGTTTCAGTCATCTAAGGTAAAGATTTGACAGAATGAGTGATATTTGCAGCAGACTTTGCAATCTCCCAATACACTTTGAACCCTTTGTCACTCAGTTTTCATTGGTCAGTTTGAGTGACTTTGCCAGACCTTGGCTTGGCTCCTGTGTTATTAATTTTTTTCTCAGTTAATAGTTTCAGTAGCTTTAGTAAAAGCATTTCAGTTTGTGGCTCTACTGTTAAAAATGTACGTGACCTCAGATTTCCATTGGGTGTCAGAAAGCAGTAGCAGTTTGTTCAGTTTTTCTAATGCGTGGATAATGGCCTCTCTTCTTTTGCCCCATTAGAGGAGGCCAAGAAATTTGATGCCCTGCTTGGGTCTCCATGACTGCTTTGTATAAAAAAAATTATAAGTGGAAATTTAGGTTCTTCCACAAAGAAAAGAAAGGGGGGAAAAGGAGATCCGGCTTCAAGTGGACAATAAAAGTGGTACACATAGTAATTAATCAAAGCATTACAAAAGTGTGTCTCTCATTTACACTGCTCATATATTACACAGGACTTCCTAATGTTATAGAAACTTTAAAAAAAAAAGTAGCCCCAATCTTATGTGTGTATGCATTTTCCCCCCTACTCAATATAATTCACTAGTATAGTGTGTGCTGGGTCATTTTTTTCTGTTAGGTTGACTGTAACACAGTCAGAATTTAATGCAGAGTTTCGCCCGGGGCTGTCTTTGCTCTACAGAACTCCAAATGAGGGATGAGGGATTGTACGGCGTATCTCACCATGTGAGCCAGGGACCAGTGTTTCTGGATAGATCATCTCAAATGATCTCAAGGTCTCAAATAACCCTGAATTGCAATGTAGAGAGCCCTCAAATCCCCTGTTCAGAAGTGTGATGGCAAATTAGCCCTTGAGCGCAGACACTGAGAAGGCCACAAACATGGCTGATCAACATATAGCTCAGAGAAAGTTCTGTAACTACATTCCTAAATCCAATTCACTCATCTTACACTCTGCTTTCTGAATTCAAATGCATTCTGCCACAGTATAAATCCTTAATCCAAAGACGCCATGATGTTCAGTTTATATTGAAACTATTTCTATGAGATGCTGACTGATCATCATGATCATTTACAAGTCAGAAGCTAGTGGCGCTGTCAGTCTTTTTTTTTTTACATTTACATCTTTGTAATGGCATTTCAGTTCAATTAGATTAAATTTTATTTATATAGCGCCAAATCACACCTAAAGTCACTGCAAGGTACTTTATACTGTAAGTAAAGACCCTGGAATAATACAGAGAAATCCCCAACAATCAGATGACCCCCTATGAGCGCACACTTGGTGACAGTGGGAAGGAGAAACTCCCTTTTAACAGGAAGAAACCTCCAGCAAAACCTCTTTTTGTTTAAACTTTCCCAGATGCAACCAGTTGCGGCAGATGCAACCAGTTTGGGTGAGGGGTGGGCATAAATGGAGAGGGCACATATATCATGCAAACTCCAGTGAAATGCAATGCAATGCACAAAACCCAGCCCCTAAATATATGATAAAGTTTAATCAGCACTTGAAAAAAGTTCCAGCAGAAAGCTTTAGCTAATAAAGAACTCAGTGTATGATGCTGAAAGTCCTTACTGAAAGTTTAATTTACCCAATCACACAAGTACTTATATACCTAACATTACACTATGATGGCAACTGTGGATTGAACCACCAACCTTCTAATTAGTAGACAACTGTACTCCTTAAGCCACAGCTGTCTTTGCCTTTACTGTGGAAAAGGGTTGTGGTTAGTGATATAACTTTAAACCCCAAGTATATGGACCTGGATCCTAGTAGCCACTTGCTCCACATACTTATGTCTTCACGTGCTTCTTTGCATTATCTTGTCCAAGGTATACATCCTGCTTCACTGAAAAAGCACACTACTCTGTACATTCTAGGCCAGACATCACTATCCTTGGGATAGATGGAATTTCCACGGATAATTAAGATTTTCCTTAACTCATGTCAAAAGTTGATATTTCACTCCCTTTTTTTCTCCGTGTTATTCCTTTACTGTGTCAGCAAACCGTGAAGTGTGCCCTCAGCACTTTTTAATGTAGATTTCAGCAAATGCCCAAGCCAAACGCCCTCCTAGGTGAGTGAAGCAGTTTCAGCTTTCCCAAAAGAACAGGAAATGGGAATATGCCTTCCCGCAGTCCATAGAGATGTGGGATTAAAGTCTTATGTGCAGTGAGTGTCGCAGGGGCTGGGAAACTAAGGGTTAGAGTGACACGGGACATCCAGAGGGAATCAAAAAACTGGGCAGCGACAATGAGGTGGGGGAATGGTTACTGTAGGGGGCTGTGTTGTGGATAAGTGGGGCCGGCAGACAGACATGTTGCTGTTGGCAGCAGCTCTGAGGACTGAGATTGGACTAGAGTCTGGAGGGGAAAGTGGATGAAAATTCAATTGATGTCTGACGACGGTTTACATTTATGCATTTTGCTTTAGTTTTCTGCACGTGCGTGTGTCTACACATATACTTCTATACCTACATGTGCGTGGTTATGCGACTTTCTATGCATGTGTCCTTTCTGATTTATTTCCCCTATGCAGCGAGCTGACCTCTGCAGCTTGTTGTTTGGTTTTTGTGGTCAGGTTGGACAATGCCCAGACGCTGGGGCTGCATGTGAGTGCGCCGGTGTGGGCTGGCAGTGACACCAACGCTTGGCTCGGAGCTCGGGGGTGACTGTGGAAATATGTTGGGAAAGTAGCGCTCCTTAAACTGCAGCAAGACCTCCAAGAGTTACATTCTGCTCTTTGGGGGCCACCTACTCATTTTCCTATGCTGACATCTGATCATAAAAATGATGAAAACTCACCTAGAGTTTTTCTTCTTTTGACTGCTGCATTTGTCTCCTGTGAGGTTTAGAAGGTAAAAAGAACCATTATCAGATGTCCCCGTGGATATGTGAACATAATGAGCGTTGGTTTGTGCTGTGTATTTCGTGGTACGCTACTCTAAGCTTGAGAAGGTGCAGATTTCATGGGACACAGTGCCTGCCCCTCCACCAGCAGGGCGGGGGGAGTTGCCTTAGGCCCTTCCTCTAATCAAAATGCACCTCTTTTGGTCTATGCTCACCTAATGCTTTAAGTATGTCTCTGTGTGTGCAAGTAAAATGAAAAAGACGGAAGAAGAATATGTGTGCATTGGTAACTGTCCACTTTTAACCTCCAAACATAGCCACGTTTACTCCCGTTCATTATGCGATGTGATGATTTTGAAATGTCACCAATATTGATTTTCGTCCTATCCATCGCATTTTGTAATTCAGAAGACGGAACACAATGAACTTGGTCCACCCTGCATGATTGTGGGTCAGATACAAATGGAGACAGATGTTTGGCATTGTGATCACCAGAGCACTCTCCTGCCCCCATCTGGACATAAGCAGAAAAATCTAGCAGTGTTGTGTTTCGGGAAAAAAGAAAAAAAAAGAAAATAGGGTGAGCTGGGGAATAAAAGCTTAAAAGACTGTGTGATATTTTATTTAGGAAAACTCTGAAAAGATGAATTTTTCAGTGGCATTGATCTGTACGGATTTGCTCCCATTCCGCATTCTTGCTGCGAGCTGTGGCCTTGCGCTCTTAACATGTTATGTGCGTGCAGGTGTCTTTCAGCGTGAATCGTGTCCAAGTGAGGCTGGCTGTCGCTCACAGCCACAGGCGATGGCTTTAACACCAGAGCTCGACATCAGGCGAGCTCTGGCGAGGAGCAGAGTCGTATTTCAGCGGAGTCTGGGGAGATGCTGACAACTGCAGCCCTGTTATTGTCTGAGAACTCTGCCTTAAGCACTGCTCTGATGTGCCACATGATGCTCCAGAGTGAAAAATATCACTGTCCCTCCTCTAACAGGAGAGCTGATTGCATGTGTTCTATGGTTTCACCCAGCGTTTGGGTGTTATGCAATAATACCAGGGTTTTTTGGTTGTTTTTTTTAACCCTTTGTCTCAGATGTCAATCACCTCATTTCTCGGGGTCACATATCGGCTCCTTGTGATGTGACTCGTGAGGTGAAGAATAATCTATAATGTCCTGTTAACCAATCAGCCTTATTACACGCTGAATGTCTGACTCTGCAGTTGCACTGCCGTTTCCCCTCGTCAAAATTATGGTGACACAGCCCAACCCATTTGCACTAATGGAGTAAATTCCTCATGCTCTAATGGGTTGCTGGACTAAGCTGGGCATTCAGGGCCAGAATTCAAAATGAGAAATTTAAGCATCAGCATACGTCTGCGGTAGAGTATAGGGAACATTTAGCTCCTCCCCTCTAACTGTAAAATAGTAGCTTATGCAACATTTGGCTTCAGAATCCGTGGAGTGACTTGTGGTGAAAAGAGGCTCAAAGACAGGAAATCAGAACCAGCTTTAGTGGTTGCCATGCCGCCTCGAGACTTCGACAGTAGTTTTACTGTGAAGGTGTGCAGCTTTCAATGTCGGTGTAGAAAACAAAACACACAAGAAAGCGGTGGACTTACTATTATCACATGCCTGGCAATTGAGGCTAAAAGTTAAAGGAGGTCTTATACAGATATGCAACTCATAAAACAGCTGAAGTCATAGTGAGAGCCTCATTATAAACTCTAGTGGAGGTTGATGGATGTCAGCCTTTTTTTTTACTTCTATCCCCAGCAGGGCCTGTGCAACAGTATACTTTTCTACCTAGGCAAGCAAGGACCTCTTTCTTTCTTCTTTCTGTGTACATGTCACAGATCATTAAGCGCCTTCTGCCATGGTGCTCTACGTGCTGCGAGGATGTGCTAATTAAAGCTTTGGTGTATGATTAATAGTCTCGTCTTGGAAAACTTAGGTTCATGCAATACCACTTGTGGCCATAATGTACCCTGACATTCCTTTGGCTGCTGTGGGAGATGGAGGGGGGAAAAAAGAAAACAGAGAAGTGCAAGAATGGCATGTGAATAGGAAAGCGGTGCAATGCTCCAAATGGAGGGGGCTATTTTGCTGTAGAGTGGGTTTATTTCTTATTGAGTGTGACCTCATTTCAAACACTGAATTCCCATCGTCCCCTGTCAGCGCAGCTGCGGCACACTGCTCCGCTGAAATAAGAGGGGGCATTGCGCTACAGTGATACCAAGTCTACCCTCCTGTAGATTGTGGCTTCAGAGGTGGCCATTTGAAAGCTTCAAAGTCCATAGCTGGGAGTGCTGTGTAATGGCTCCTCTAGTCCTTCTGTTTTGGAGGAAGAGACTGATTTCCCTGCATCCACTATAAAGTCCAGCTATAACATAAACCAAGGATGGAGCAGGAAACAACTTCTAGTGAAGTGTTTTGCAAGGGTTATTAAAGGATCTGAGGCAAGGGGTACTGAGTGGTATGTTCAAGCAAAGCAGTGGGATTGGTGCACTTCATTGAACTCTCACTGGTTAGACCACAAATGCAATCCATTTATGCATGTCAGTAAAGAAAGCTCATTTCAGCTGGAAAGACATGTTGAGGGTTTTTTCTTTTTCAACTTTTGGCAATTGAACATAATTAAAAACACTTCATCCTCCGTGGCGGTCCGTTCCCATAGCTGCGTCGCTTCACGATCCTCCTGCCTCCTGGAAATATATTTGTTTCAGCTACGCTGACATCGTGTTTGATTGATGTGGAATGACATCACTGAATTTGGAATTGCGACCAGTACATGTTTGGATAAATGCAATACAAGGTTTTGGTGCCATATGAATTCTTTTCAGAAACGTGTGGGAAGCACACCCAGCTCCCTATGTAGCCTGGGGATCCTTCTGAGCCTTTCTCTCCCTTGTTCTCTCTCAGTAATTTTCTAGCAGCCTTCTCTGTTCTGTCTCTTTTTTAACTTCTCTCTGTCTTAAATCTCTCTTCCTCTTCTTCTGTTCCACAACTGCATGTCCACTCAGTGTATACATAGATATACACAGAGCTCTTATCTCTTCTGATCTAGTCCTAGCTGCAGGTCTGCTCATGCACATGCCTTACACAATCAGTTTGAAGGTAAAATCACTTACAATTCACACAGACTGAGGTCAGGCTTACATGTTGTGCTCCAAACATTTGATCTTGTTTATTGTGTTGCTGTAGCTCTGTTCGCCTGACACTCTTAACTCTGATGCAAAATGGCATTCTTGGACCCTTGACAACGTTCTTCATCATTTAGTCACCCTGAGATTCCCCTGGCTTGACCTAGTTTCTTGACTGCCTGTTCTGCAGCAATGTCACATTTGCAGTGTAGATGCTTTCCCTTTTTCACCTCACAGGTCACACAGTGTCATGCATTGCTTCTGTCATTTTCATTTGTTTACTTATTAGCATGCATGTATGTTTGGGTTTCTAGGGAGACATCCAGCAGCTAATGATTGTAGCAGACCATCGTGCTGCCTATGACTACTGTGAGCACTACAGCCCTGATTGTGAAGTGCCATCCCCTGACCAGCCACAGAACCAGGACCCCGGCACAGACAACGCTGTGAGTAACATTACTTTTCTGCTTTTCAAATCATCTCTGGCTCCATGTTTTATTCTGGCACTCCTCTAAATTATTTTTTTATGGTTGGCTGGAAGAACAACCAGCAGATTCTGATCCTGTGATCCAAGCCTATGAGCAGCAGTGTGCTTTGTAAGGAGCTGGGATAAACAGTGTGTTTAGAGCTCAGTATGTGAAAACGAGAATTTTAAAACAAATTCTAAAACCTACTGGAAGCCAGTGTAAAGAATATAAAATGGGAGTGATGCTTGCTCGATTGTGGGAACCCGTTAATAATCTGGCCGCAGCATTCTTTATTGCTTGAAGACGTGAAAGAGATCATTTATCTAAGCCAGTAAGCAAAGCATTACAATAATCTAAGGACGATGAAAAAAATGCATGAATAATTTTCTCCAGTTCCAAAAGAGACCATAAGTTGCAATTTAGAAATGTTCCTTAAATGAGAATAGCAGGAACAAGACATGAATTTTACATGTGAGTTGAAACCTAGAGAGGATTCAAATATTACACCAAGGTTTGTAGCACTGACTGATGTGAACAAAATGAAGTAAGAGCCCGACTGATTTGAGAATATATATCACAAGGAGATATAATCATGTCTTAGTCTTGTTGACATTTAAAATAAGGTAATTATTAAAGAGCCAACCAATAAACCATGGACTAAGGTGAGCAGCCTGCACAGCTGGTGAGGCTTAAAAGACATATATAGGTGAGCATCATTGTCATAGAAAAAGCTTGAATGGTGCTTGAATTGTGATAGCAAAAGAAAGGATGTAGAAAAAAATAGTAAAAAAATAATAATGTACCCAGTACTGAACCTTGTGGAACCCCACAGCTTAACGAAGCAGTGTTAGAAGAGAAAATGCTCGTCCATGAGAAAGAAAGAAATGTAATGCAGAGCCAGAGATAACAATGATGTGGTTTTTGTAATTTTGCCTCTGTACAATCCCAGAATGTATTTTAAAGCCAGTAATCAAAATGTGCGAAAGTCTAGAACTGCTGGATGTCAACAAACGCTGTGTTTCCCATGAAGATGTTAGTGTACAAAAAGCTATGCATCTAATTATACATAAATGACAAAAAAAAATCACAGGTTTCGTCCAAGTTTTTTTTTTTTACTTGTTAACCAGTGCATAAGTGTAAGTGCAGCTTTGTAGGCTACCGCTTACTAGAAGCAGTTTTTGTAGATTCTTTACATACAGAATGAAACTACACATTATAGAATCCAACAAAAGAACCACTTAGTATTTTCTTGCTGGTCTTACTCATGGAAATGATTAAACCATAATTGTCTCTAATACTCAAATCAGATCTTTGCTGGATCCTGTGCTGAAAAGAGCCTCTTGGCATTGTGTAAGAAACCTGCAATGTGCCAGAGGAAAAGTGCTGACTGGGAAGAACCAAGTTATCAGTCTATGCATTTACTTAATCATGTTTAGGAATGATGTGGTGCCTGCCTAAGCTTGCATTCATGCACTGTGTCATTTTTCCCACTGAATACCAATATACTCAGTGTGTGCTAATTAACGGGATGTCAAAGAAGTGTTACAGGATGAACAGGAAGCTCTTCCTTTTGACTTTTTGATTTGCCCAGGGCCCTGTTTGTTACACAAAATCTTGCCCCTCTGTTTTCCTTTTTTCTAAAGATAGGTGCTGGAGTCATTAGGAAAACTATGTAAGAGCAATGTGTCATTCAGTCATAGCAGTTTACAACAGGCAGATACAGTGTGAGCTTTCCACAAGGAGGAGGAACTCCTGTGTGCTTCTGATCGATGGTCGACCGGTTGTACAAACATCAGCCAGCCAGAGGCAATAGCGCAGTGCAACATATTTAAAAATCATGTTGCTAATAATTGATTGCCAATCTTTCTCTCTCAGTCATACACTCTCTTAATGCTGGTGGAATGTTTTTCTCCCTTTAGAAGAAAGCGGAGGACAGCTACTATTATGAATACCCTTACTACGATGATTTGGAAAAGCCTTATGACTCAACTCTTGATTCTGAGACAACTGAGACAACCACAAAAGAGGTACCATTTCATGTTTGCTCTAAATGCCCGCATCTTATACATAACTGTATTGTTTCTATGTTACTACAGTAAAGCATCCAATGCCAACGTCCCCCTCCAAATATCTTTACAGGAGACAGAAGGGGACAGTCTGATCACAGGGGGTGAGATTTTGAAAGGCAGTTCGACTGGCACCGACTGGACCTCCATCTCCACCGGCTCATCCTCTCGCTCATCCAGCAGCTCTTCAAGTACTGATACTGGAGGAGGAGAAGATGATTACGCATTGGGGGTCACGTACGGCACCTATGAGGGCTATGACGACTACTATGACTCCACGTCTTCACCTGGTGGCGTTGATACCTCTCGAAGTGTCACCATCACCGGCATCGGCACTGGGGGCGAGCTGGACCTGGGAGCAGGGGGAAGGGTTGATTTGAATGCCGGGACTGGAACGAGGGTCATCACCACTGGTGAAAGGACTACAGTCACAATCTCCAGCAACAAAACATCAGTAGGTGGACATTAATCATGGGAGTTAATTGTTGCCAGTATTACTGCACACCTTTATGAATGGTATTGTACTTTGTATATATTCATTTTATTTTCTTTGTTCTTTTAAAAAAACTTTAAGAAGTTTGTAGCACAGGCAAAGTCAGACAAAGGTAGGGTGACAGAATACACAAACATGTATGTAGGAATAGGTCATAGATAATAACTACTGATTTGTGAATAATGGGACATAAATATAAATTGGGCTTATTATGTAATATTATATTACAGTTTATTTCTAACTAACTAGGCGGCTCATTCTCATTCAGTTGACATAAAACCTTTTTGGGGCCTTCTTGAAAGAAATGTAAAGAATGTAAAAATAAGGTCAGAGGTCAAATGTGACTAGATAGATAGTAAAGTCTACAATAAATAAACAAAAAAGTTAATGTAAAAGTGCACAGGTGCCTAGTAAGGGTCTGAGAAAATGTACATGTGCAACAGTGATTAAAAACAAGGAAAAGTAAAAATGAAGCATAGATTGGATGCAAACTATAGTGTGATGTTTAGAATCTCCATGTACCAGTATCATTTCCTACATGCTGCCAATACAAATGAAGGCAGTAGAATTTAAAGCATAGTTTTAAAGATAAAAGATGTTTCATGAAAGTTTGACCTTATTTGACCTTGACTTGAGATTCAAAGTTAAGTGATATTTATGTGTGTAAACAATAGCAGTAAGAAACATGGTTTTAAATAGCTCTATGTAGCATTATTATCAGCATTAAATCTATTGACCTTGAAGGATAGGTCAGAGGTCAAACTTGTCATGATATTTTAAATCTCTATCCGATACTTTTATACGCTGACACACCACAATGGTAAGTCAATTATAATTAGATTGTCAAATCAATACGTTTATCTTGAAAATGTTGGTGGATGTAGGCCCAATGTTAATGGATTGTTAACACCACCCCACTCTACACCCCTGCAAAATTTGATCAGAATTCATTCAAAACTTTTCGAGCTATCATGTTTATGGATGGAATGGTATTCAAAAGGCCACATTGCCAGTTATCCTCAATTATTCTGTCCTGTTAATTGTTCCAACAGGCAGGAGCCTCCCACGATGACTACGGATCCTACGGATATGACGACTATGACTTTGACAGGACCCACACCATTGATGGAGATGGCAGCAGCAGCAGCAGTACAATAAACATTGGAGGTGGAGGCAGCAGCAGCAGCAGTACTCTGAACATTGGAGGTGGAGGCAGCAGCAGCAGCAGTACTCTGAACATTGGAGGTGGAGGCAGCAGCAGAAGCACTACTGTGCACGTCAGTGGTGGAGGTGGTGGCAGCAGCAGCAGCAGTACTCTGAACATTGGAGGTGGAGGCAGCAGCAGCAGCAGTAGCACTACTGTGCACGTCAGTGGTGGAGGTGGTGGTAGCAGCAGCAGCAGTTCCACCATCACTCTCGGGGGTGGAGGAAGTTCCGTGTCAGTGGGAGGCGGCTCAGCCAGCGCAGGCACCGGAAACCAAGGGTCCATCGCCACTGGCACTGGCCTGGATGTGGATGCCTATGATTACACGGAAGGGTTCAATCAGGAGGACCTGAAAAACTATGACGGAGAGCTAGATGAAACCTACGATTACGGCACAGAGCTGCCTAACATAGGGCTGCCCGCTAACACTCAGGATTATGGGCAGGTGAAATTAAACAGGATACACTGCAGAATAAAAATAAATCATAAAGGTGATGAAGATAAGTGAGGGTGGGCTGACTTTGTTTTTGTGTCTGTGCTGTGTAGGGTTACGGAGCTCATGGTGAGAAAGGACAGAAGGGAGAGCCTGCTGTTATTGAGCCTGTGAGTATGACTGTTTGAGCAACATACACAAGCAGCAGACGAAGGCTCCGTTTGGGCTCATGGGGAGGACATATGTGTAATCCACATCTAAACACAAACTATCCCTTACTTCCTGAATAAGGCTCCATAAGCCACACAAGCTCACCACAGTCATCTGTTAGCATCCTCGGACGAGGCCTTGCTCCTGGCTGTTCATCGTGGCTAAACCATAAACATTTGTTGTAGAGCCATGCGGCAATTGTTAATAAGCTCTACACACGGTGTAGGGAGCGTGTAATCACAAGGGAAGTAAAACCAGGAAGCACAATAGGAAGTATGAAAGGAATTGTTCAATTAAAAAACCTAAAACAGACACTCATATATATATGCAGGTAACACTGTGAAAATCTCTTCCTATATGGATATATATGCCACAAAAGGTTTGCATGTATCTAATATAGCACCAGCTGTTTTACTTCAAACAGAAGTCATGGAGCTCCACCAGGCATACCTGCCTCTGTGACTGAGTGCCTTCAGTGTTTACAGAAGGAGTTCATGTTTTTTGAGTCCACTTCCTTAATGAGCTTTTGTGTATGCACACGTATAAGCATGCTGGAACACACATACGCAACCTCCCAGTGTGCTTTTGTCCCTTTGCAACATGCAAAAAGCTGTGAGGTAGAAAACTAAGAAAGCTAAAAAATTACAAAAGGGCAACATGTTATAATACAGCCCTTGACTGAGGGTGTAATTCCCCTGTAACTGAGTGGACTTTCTATGTATTTTTTTTTTAAAGTATGCAATAAAATTTACCTACAAATACTTAATGATAGGTACACTAAAATAAGGACCTAACAAGTCAGATTTTTACAGGAAAGACGCTTCTGTAAATACATTTATTTGGTCAGTAAGTAATTTTAAGTAGCACAACGTCTGGATATTTTGCAGGAATTTTGACAGAAATTATGCTACAAGTACAAGTGTGGGCTGTATTATGAAGTGCTAACTTCAATGAAAAATAAATACATGTACAGACCCAGCCCCTCAATCAGTAGCCACAATGCAGGTGACACACAGGAATAACTGCAGGGATTGAAGAAAAAAAAAAAACAACAAGTCTGAAGGAAGTGTTTAAAATAAAAATGCTCTGAAGGCAGCTTGAACTTTGGAGAGTGGGCAGAATTTTAATCTCAGAAAACAAAAAGCCAAATTGCTACCACAAGAGCAAACAATGTGGTATTTATGTAGCTGTAGAGCTGCACTGATGCATCTGTTAAGTCAGATCCTTGAGTCTTTGAGACATTGAAATGAGATGAACTGCTATTATTGCCTTTTCAGTGTTACTGATCAGGCCCTAACTCAAACACTAACCCTACACTTAGACTGAACTAATTCCAAAATGTTCATAGGCATGGCTAAACTGGCTTTATGTTTCCGTTTGCATGTGTGAATAAGTTTAACATCCCCACTGATCTGATTAGCCCTTAACTGAACTTGTCCGGGTAGGGGAAGCACCTCAGGATGGCTTTGCCTGTTGTTTGCAGCCACTCTCTCGTTCTCTGTGGATCGACTGCAAACACAGCTGCAGTGACAGGCATGCATGCACATGAGTCAGCAAAGATGGGAACATGATGAAGGGACAAGTTTACAAGTGAACGTTTTCCTGTGTATTGTACTCAAGTGTGACAGTGTTGTTTGCAGCCATGTGCTTATGAATGAGGCCTAATGATTTGTGCTTGTGTGTTTCAGGGAATGTTAGTGGAAGGTCCGGCTGGGCCTGAAGGGCCAACAGTAAGTCAATCTTCCTGTCTCTTAACTTCCTGTGTTTTCCTCCCCCCCCCCCCCTCGCATCGTAATCGCTGCCGTTTTTCTTGGCAGCCACTTGGTAAAGAAAAGCCAATAGAGCTTCCTTTCACGCATTCATTGTTTGTCTGCACTACCAGAAAATTCGAGTTTTAATGCTTTGCTGGCTCCCGATGCAAAAAGGAGTGGCCCGAGCAGTTCCCCCAAAGCGGTTTTTGGACTTGATTAGATGTCGAAGGAACGTCGTCATTTATTTAGGAAGATTCCTTTAATACAGATTTGCTTTGACACCCTGCAGATGGAGTCCAGCCACTGAAGCGTTGCACTACAATATAAACAAATAAGAATACCCCACAAAGATTTACAGCTTCACAGCCTCTCTTATAAAATATTGCCACATGCACATTCCGTTCTGCTGTATGTGACCATTTTGCAAGATGAAGGCAAAACCTTGTGTTGTATTGTGTGTATATATAGAAGTTAAATGAGGTCTTCTGTTTAAAATAGGGTCTCCCTGGACCCCCAGGTGCTTCCGGCCCACCAGGCAGTCCTGGAGATTCTGGAGAGAGGGTAAGGTTGTTTTTTGTTTTTTTTAATGTCCTAAACATCACCAGAGGTTTACAAATACAAATAATAAAACACTCACTTGTGTTTGTAATTTCCCATCTAAGGGTCTTCCAGGTCGTCCTGGTCTTCCTGGTGCTGATGGCCTGCCAGGACCTCCTGGAACTGTCCTGATGCTGCCTGTAAGTAAAATACAATTCTTCTTCTTCTTCTTCCAAAGTCAGAAATTCTAACTTAGTGCTTTAATCCTTGTTTAACCTCCTTTAAGACCAATTGTTATTATTGACACCGTGTTTTAGCGATAACTTATACAATGAAGTGGAATAAAGGGGGTTTCCCATCAAGCCATTTATGATGAGCCTAACCCTTACGAGTAGGGGTGGGTTTTGATAATCGATTTATCGATTAAAATCGATTCTGGCTTGGATAACGTAAAATCGATTCATTAAAATCCTGAATCGATTTTTTAATATAAATTTATTTTGCCCAAAACGCCAGAATCTCAGGTGAAACCTCACAAAATTTCAACAACCACCAAACAGCTAAAACAGTAAATGAGAGCAGGAACACGGATTCTGCACATAAATGTAAACACAAAGCGCAGACCCACGGACAAGAATCAGTGAGATGTTGCCTTTCTCACCCGACGGCACGGACACGGTCGGGGCTGAAAGCCGACAGCTCGCTGATTCTGATGTTTTTGGCCGCGCTTTGTGTTTACGCCCTTTTTGCGCTGATTCTAAAGCTGTTAGTTTTGATCTCTCTCCAAACAATATTGACCGAACCAGCAGCAAAAGAAGATCCAAACTACGCTTCACATAAACATCGTCATGAATTCCCTCTGACTTTTGCTGTTTTGCTTCCACCACACTTCATGCACAGCTCTCTCTCTCTCTCTGTACTTCAAGAACAGTTTCCCGTCTAAAAATCTGTTTTCTGCATTATTTGCTTGCTTGTTACCCACAAGTCTACCGTTGTTTACAGCGCTGTTGGCCGCTGTTTTTTTCCTTTCACTTACTTCCGAAAAGAAAACCTCATTTCTGCTGTTCAATGGGCTTCTGAACAAATTGAAACTTTTTAAAATTATGCAAAATGCAAAACGCTTAGCCGTGTCTCTAATAAAACCGCTGTAACTTCAGAGGTAATGTTCATGTGTTGATTAATGTTCTTCTTTCGTTTTTGATGTACTGCAGAATACTTTTATAAAATCCCAGGCCAGGAAAAATCACCTTCATGTTTTTCTGTGTTTTATCTTCAGCTACTTTGACACAGAAGCATCTGCTGTGATGCTCACACCTTTGATAAAGTCTTGCGAGTGTCAGCTTCCTTTTTATAGATACAAATATATGTAAATGTACTGATCTGAATTAGAATATTTCTGACTGTCTGAGGCAAAATTTCCCAGATACAAATCGAATTGAATCGAATCGTGGATCGAATCGTTTCGGGACCTTGTGAATCGGAATCGAATCGATTCTAGAAATCAGTGACGATACTCAGCCCTACTAACGAGCGTTTTGTTGCATAAATATGTGCTTCAACATGTTGAGTGAGATTCTTAAATAACAGCTGTAATGTCAGCTGCTTTAAGCTGCACAAATCCTAGCCAAGTCAGCAAAGTTAATGCTACCGAGCATCTTTTTTTTTTCTATGTCAGACTTGACCGCAACAGTTGCTCAGACATCCTAATAGCTTCCTGTGATGTCTACCTCCTCCGCTTTCTTTATTAGGTGCTGGGAAAATGCTGCTGCTGCGGTTGTAACTGATTAGTTGTGCAGATACAGAGTTGTGGTTTCAGGATTCCTCAAAAACTGTCTGGCGGAGTCATGTGGCAAACTCTGTCTGGACAAGGTGTTCTGGTGTATCTGCTGGCAGAAAGCCGGCGATCCTTGAGCTCCAAGTCTAATGAGAAACACGCCTTCTCATCATTTCAAGACGTTCTGTCTTGAAATGATGGAGTCAACATGAGCAGCACGGCAGGGTTAGGTGGCAAATCTAGACACTGGTGAAGCAGCTTCTCTTTTTTTTTAGCCATTTCTTGATAAATCAGAACATCTCGTTTGCATGGCAGAGATAGAATCAAGTGGACGAAGAAAAACTGCGGGATTTGTGGGAAAATATGAAAAAATATTGTTTTTATTCAGCTACAGTACATCTGACTCATCCCTGATGTTCTAGATCAACGGTTTGTATTTTGCTTCGTGGCAACAACCCTCTCTGTGACTTTGAAATCCTGCACAGCATTTCACTGCTGTGTTGCCTCTGCATCTGCAGCACAACTGACAGTCAGTCTCCTGAGGACTGTGCCGTGTAATCCAAACCAAGATGTCTGGCCCAAACAAAGTCAAGAGTTGCACCATAGGCATGAATATTCATGTTAGGGTGTAATGCTGGCTTATCACCACCAGATGGCAGTCGAATGTGAACATTATGGCCTGCAAGCAGCCATGGATGGAGCTGATTTGACAGCTGGAGGCTGTAGCATAGTTGTTGTTGTTTTTGTTGTTGTTGTTTTTCTTAAATGGACAGACTGTATTAAAGAAATATTAGAGCTATTGTTGGTAACAGTGTGTGGCTGTTTAAACTTAAAAGATTAATTTTGCCACAGGCCAGCACTTTAGTCCTTACACATGCTTCTCTTGGCTCTCATTTTTTTGTTTCTTGTGTATTCCTTTTTATGGGACTGAAGTCTCACCAAGCTATCATTCCTTCCATAGTTCAGACTCAGCGCCGGAGGTGACTCTGGGCAGAAGGGACCTGCTGTATCAGCACAGGAGGCCCAGATGCAAGCCATCATGCAGCAGGCTAGGGTAACAGTTTACACCTTCACATTTCTGCTATTTTTACTGCTCTTTGTTGCTAAACTCTGCGAACTATAAGATTCTCATGTGGAAAATATCTTATTTCAGATCATTTCATTCTATACTTTTAACTTTTTTTCCCTCACTTCTCCTCAAATGTCATATTTTTTTTTATTTTTGTTTCGTTTTTAACATTTTGTTACTGCTTATCACATGACTTTTACTGTATTTGTGGCACATTTCCTACAATGTTCTTCCTCATTTATTATTAATAGATGCTGCATTTTGTGAATTAAGTTTAACATTAACATGCAGAGCACAAGTATAGACACAGTATACAGCAGAGACAAATATGAATTGCTAAATCTGCTGCAGTTCTATTCACACATGAGCTAAATTGTCCTCTTTCCTTCTTTTCCATATGTTTCATTTGATTTCATTTTTATGTTATTTCTCCTTTCTTTGGTCAGCTGGCTATGCGCGGTCCTACAGGGCCAATGGGTTTGACTGGCAGACCTGGACCGCTGGTATGTATGGCAAATCACCTCCCAGCAAAAACACTGAAGCACAAATACTCTGATCTGCAGATTCTGTTGCACACAGGATGGTCTTGCTCAATTGTTATATGAATTTTTAGTCAGTATTTTTCTTTTTAAGGGTCCTCCTGGTGTACCAGGACTGAAGGGGGAGTCTGGAGAGGCAGGACCTCAGGTACTAGAAATCACCATGCTACATTCTGTTTTCAGGATCAGTTTCTGATCATATCAGTCTAAGCAAATGTGGAAATGTGTTCACTAATGCTGAGCCTTTGTAATATTCCGTTACTAGCAAATCAGCTAAAAAGCCTAATTTAGGTGGATAGATTGGAAATGAAAAAGATGGCTCAGTGATTTACAGCACTTTTGTTTTAGGGACCACGTGGACCTTTGGGAACCCCTGGACCTCCTGGAAAGCCTGGTAGACGAGTAAGTTGTCAACCAAGCTATTCAGCAGCAAAGAAGTAATATTAAGACTAAGCATGATAGTTTTGATGCACTTCACAGTGTTTGTTTGCGATTGCAAATAGTAAATGCTCTGTGATTGTCTTGATCTGGAGGTAGAACATGTGCTGTTGCTTTTACAGGGTCGCTCTGGAGCTGATGGTGCCAGGGGCATGCCAGGACAGACTGGACCAAAGGTATGTCGTCTTTTCCATTCACGATGCACTTAAATGTGCCACTTTTGACAAAAAGATTTTTTGAAGTTAATTTTTAAGCTGAGGTGGTGATCTATATCATTAAATGTTCTTTTTTCCCCGCTTTTAAGGGAGACAGAGGATTTGATGGTCTGGCTGGACTTCCTGGTGAAAAAGGACACAGAGTAAGCATTTTAACCTTTAACCTGAGAGGTGTGTGCCTGTTGGAATTTGGACAACAGTTAAACATGTTCATATTTGTTTTCACAGGGTGAACCCGGCCCCCATGGACCTCCGGGTGGTCCTGGAGAGGATGGAGAGAGGGTAAAACAAAAAAAAGAAAAGAATTTCACTCCTGCCCCTTCATTTTCTTATCAACCTCAAGTGCTGTGCACACGAAGTCGCACTATCTGAATTTGTTCTGCTCTTGCACAAATGACTTCTTTGCAGGATTCTTCCCAAACGCACCGTTTTGTCATCATTTGAATTGAACTTCCACTTTCTCTTCCTACTTTCTCCTTCTCGTCGATTTCGTTCCTTATAATACGTTCAGTTTTTTCTCTTTGCAAAAATACCTTTTCCCAATTTCCCTCACCTTCTCCATTAAACACAACTGATGCAACTTGATCCCCCACTTCCTCTGTTTCTTCATTATGTTTTCACATTACACACACACACACACACACTTGCACATCCTCACTTTCTCCTCCATTATAATTCACTGTCTGTTCCACAGCCTGACCTGCTCTTTTCTTTCCCAGGGAGATGATGGAGAGATCGGACCCAGGGGACTTCCTGGTGAACCAGTGAGTGATCACATATATTACCATTCAGTCTTACACTCAGGGAAATGTATAAGAGCTGCAGGCCTGCTGTCATCATGTTATTGTGTTACTGAACAATCATACTGTCGGCTGGTATCATATATCACATGTTCATAGTCATATAGACTTGGAATTTTTTATTTTTTAGTGCTATTGTGGTGCAAAGTGAATGTTGATCAGAACTCATGTGTACAGGGGAATCTCTAGTGGTGAGAAAAGCAAGCAGAACACATCAAGCTTCTTTTAATAGCCTCCCACACCCCGCCTCACCCATGCAGGATATTCCCTGCGGAGGGTGGAAAAGACAGGAAAAGGAGAAACCATCAGAAAGCCCTTGATATTGCATGTTATGATCTTTTTTATCCACCAGGGTGCGCTACATTGGTTTGAATTCACACAGTCAGGACAATCCATCTACTTGGGTAACTGTAGCTGTGAGGCATGGCACACAGAAAGAAAATCACAGCACTGTTTCATGGGTACGGCTGAGGGAAATGCAAGAGTAGTAAAAAAAGAGAGAGAGAAAGAAAGAAAGAAGGAAAAAAAGGAGAGCGGGCTTCAGCTTTCCCTCACATCTCACTCTGTAGAAAATCCTCAAGGACATTTGGAAAGTGAGGTTATTTCCAGCAGTATAATTTTGAAACTTGATTTAGCTGAACGTGTTTAATAATGCATTAGTCCTTTTTCACAGGTGTGATATCACTCTCAATCTCATTTCCCTTCATTTTTACCACAGGGGCCTCGGGGTTTGCTGGGCCCAAAAGGACCTCAGGGACCTCCTGGACCACCTGTGAGTGCCCACCCCCCACCCAACCCTCTCACCTCTCCTTCAACTTCTCAACTTTTCATATCCAGCAATAGATTTACAGTTTAGAGAGCGGAATCAATTTTTTAGCATCTCATAAGCAGCGAGAGAAAAGGGAAGGACAAACAACAACCACGGGGAAATACAAAACTCAATATCTCTCAGACACAATATACAAAAGAGTAGCATATGTTATTGAGTTTAACTTCAGCTTCTCTGATAGATGTCTACAGTGCAGCGAGGCTTCAATCTAATTTGTTCCAGCGGATTTAATTTAACGTGGACACTGCACATTTTTGAAACTGATATCTCTCTGTAGGAGTTAGCGATTCAAATACATCAGACTTTAAAATTCATTCACACAGTCGATTCTGTCCATTTTAGTCTTTTATAGATTTGCTGCCTTTCCCTTTTCATTTTTTGTTCTTAATGTTCTTTTGTCACCTGCTGTAGGGCGTTACTGGAATGGATGGCCACCCTGGACCCAAGGGAAACATAGTAAGTGAAGCTGGAATGAACTAAATTGCCTATATGTGCAAACTCTCAGATAAACCAACACGCACAATTTCAATTTCAATCAACGTTTGCTTAATTTCACCCTCAAAAAAGCCCATGATATGCACTCATGGGCAAACACACACAAGCACACACACACCAGTTCAATCAGACATTAAGACATAATGAAGAATAGGCTGCCTGTGTTTAGGTCTATTTGAGCAGTCCACCTCGGCCGCTTGTACCATTCCAGCTCAATTTCAGGCAGCGCCCGGCTGTAATGAGAGAATGCCTAACTGAAGCAGCTCCTTTGTTCTGTTGGGAACGATCCAACGAGGTAGAGATGAAAGACCAGGAGCGTTCCCCGACTCTTGGCCTGAGGAAATATAATTGATTGCCAGTTATCTCATTGGGAAAGGTGTTGTTGTGTTTGTGCCTCAGCAGTTTCTTTCATTAGGAAAGTAGTTGCGGTAATGTGCACTGTGTACGTGTGTGTGTGTCTCTTACCTCGAGCCGTGGAAAGATGCTACTCCATCAGTCCAAAAGTTGTGGCTTATTGTGTTGTTATGAGGTAATCATGCAGAAGTGTGCTACTGCTTCTCATTTATATTTTTTCAGAGGAAATTTTCCCCTTTGCTGGACAATGCTGGTCACCAAATCAGTTTCGCATTCACACAGCCTGGTTGAAAATCAATAAATTATTCAGTCTTTTCTACATGGGGAGATTTCTAAGACAATTTTTCTTTTTCAGGGACCCCAAGGAGAGCCAGGACCTCCCGGACAGCAAGGCAACCCAGGAGCCCAGGTGAGTGATGAAAATGTAGTGTGAATTTAGATCTTTCTTTCTCGGAAGTGTGAAATGAAAGCTTGCTGATCATTTCTGTATCCTCCCCACAGGGACTTGCAGGGCCTCAAGGACCCATTGGACCTCCAGGAGAGAAGGTAACATACCACGTGGCTCTAAAATCCTGTAACTCCACTAAAAAAAACTCTAAGATGCTTTAAAAACAAAAAGAATCAGAATGTATAAAATAGCTGATCGCATTCATTTTCATGAGCGGAAAGCCAAGTTGCTATCTTATTCAGAAATGCTTATCACACAATTATGCAAATGCCTCCTCATCCCCAATGCAGGACTAAATGTTGCCTTGTAGATGGTACAGACAGATTTGAATCCTGATACATTTTAATTTCATTTCAGCTAAATTACATTGGCTAACTTATATGGAGCACACTCACTTTATTATTGAGCATTTGGGATTTGGTAATGTAGGTACCGCGTGTGCCCTGATTTTAAAAGACATTAAAGCCATCATGATATTTGCTAAGTGTAATAAAGCGAAACAGTAGACTTAAATCGTAGATCTTTGAATTTAATACAACACATTCAATACATATGCAAGACTTTGCCACCCCAAAACACCATGTAAATAATTTTTGGGACTAGAGCTAATGAGCATAACAAAGAGAAAAGAAATCTGCATCCTATTATCGTCATGATTCATTTTATGTGTCTGTACCTTTGCTTGTCTAAGAATCCTACTGTTTGTCTTTTGGCCACTGAGGTTCAAATGAATTATAATGACAATAAATGAAATTTTACGCACACTCATCATCACCAAAGGATGACACCTACAGGATTTTGTGATCCCCTGGGTTCTGGTGTCATGTGTGGGCTTCTGGGATATGTCTCGCCAGCATTTGAATGGATTATGTAACAATAGTCAGTGTTATATCAGCTAAACCTCACGTTGTTGTTATACCGATAGACATCTATATCCTGTGATGGCTCCGTGTGCTCTTGTTATCTTGTCATGTTTACTCTGACCTTCTATCATCTACCCAGGGCCCGACCGGAAAGCCAGGCTTGCCAGGAATGCCAGGAGCTGATGGCCCTCCAGTGAGTTTTTAGGCCACGTTTCCAAAGAGCCGTATTTTATCTTTTTCCTCCCCTCTGTCTGTTTATAAAGAGTTTTTTATAGGTAGCTGTGAGAACTCACATTTTTAAAGCCATATCTCTAATTTTATTTTATACAGCCTTTTGCTTCACAGGATAAAACACATCACAACAGACGCACTTTATATAGGCAAACAGTCCCTCTGACATCCCTGCACAGACAGTACACCTGCTATAATGGCAGATGTTTCTTGGAAGGTACCAGGTGGCACCTAAGAGAGATAGGGCCAAGATTTGAATAACTACAGGGCAAGAAAAAGATTAAAAAAAAAAAAGCAAAACAGAAAAAGGAGATAAAGTAGAGCCCCACGACACACAATATCTCTCAGCCTTTTAATAATTTCTTTTGAGGGTAGTTCTCCCTGAGTTACACAGCCAGGCTGTTCCTGTTAAATCTGTTTTGTTGCATATAAAGCAAGCACAATATTCCCAACCTTAGTGCTCCCTTTCTGCCTCTTCTCATGTATCTGTTTCTCTCTCCATCCTCATATCACTAATAGCCCATCAGAGGGTTTGCACAGCTCCTTTTGTTAATGAGAATGCAATCATTTTCCTCTTAGTCCTTTCAGATGAGCATCCATGCATGTGTGTGGATGTGTGCGTTTTTTGATGAGGTGGAGTTTTGTGTCATACATGCACGATGCTGTTTGCTATATTGCTTGTACAAAATTAAGAAAATGACAGTCTGTGCTTTTTGAGCTCAGTGATAGCTAGTAGGGCCTCTTTAATACAAATCTCAAATGCAATTAGACTGCAATGGCTCTATTTTTTTTTTTTTTTTTTTTTGCAGTTTTCCACTTTGATACGTCCCTCCAACAGTTTTAATAACCTAATTTCTCTGTTTAAGGGGCCTTGTGGTATTTATGGTAGTAATTATCCTCAAATGAAATGCCATAATATTGCTCTTAATAATTCACAGGGTCACCCTGGAAAAGAGGGGCCTTCTGGAGAGAAAGGCCACATGGTGAGTTTTATTACATTTGCTTCCCATGAGCTAGCTTTCATTTCTTCCTTCCTTTATTTACGCTTTTCTCACTTTTTCGTTTCCCCTCCTGTTGTCCTTGTTCAGAAACATTTGCATAAAATGTGTTTGCATTCACGAAGATAAGATTAGCAAAATGTGTGCGTGTGTGTGTGTGTGTGTGCATGCTTGGATTGTTAAAAACTACGTGCTGCAAACTCTTATTAAATATTTGTCTCTCTAGGGTCCTCCTGGCCCTCAAGGACCTATTGGTTATCCTGGGCCTCGAGGCGTGAAGGTGAGTTGATTATCAACCACTAAGAAATTAATTTTATGTATTTTTTTGTACTTTGCATTTAATGTGTTAATAGTTCCCCAATATCTCATTTGAGTGTTGTTGTTGTTGTTGTTTTTTGGTGTTTGGCCAACCAGACTAGTGTGATTTTGCAAATAAATTAAAAAAAATCCCCTTAAAAATGTTTTGTATAGGCTTCTGTCTGTGTTTGTCAGAAAGACTGAGATGGCAAAGGGGCTGATAACAGTTCAAGGTGCACAGCCCTCTCCTTCCTCTGTGCCATTAGTATCTGATGAAACCGAGACAAAAGAATTCCCATCAAATAATTCTTGGAAAGAAAGTGTGACTGATCCAATCATTAAAGCTGCTACTGAGCTAGGGGGATCACACAAGTGGCTCGACTCGTAGCTAATAGTCCCCCTGTTACATGGCTGAAGTCTGCTCTCAGGGAAGATGAAAAGATTGGTCAAGAAGGAAGAAACTTTGTATGCTAATTTATACACCAAAACAATGAAAATGAATCCATCCTAAAGAGTATCCTCTTTTGCACAATTTACTTCTAAGTTTTAAAAAAAGTGTAGCCGTCCGTTATCCTCCCCACTGGTTTGTAATTTCTGCCTGTTCTTGTATCACAGGGAGCTGACGGTGTGCGTGGCCTTAAAGGACACAAGGGTGAAAAGGTAAAGGAATTCAAACAGCCGGCTAAAAAACGTCTAAGAAAGTTGTGTGGACTTATTTGATCATCTCTGCATGCATACCAATCAAATGGTTTCAACATCGTTTTCTTTATCCTTCTGCTAGGGAGAAGACGGCTTCCCCGGCTTCAAGGGAGATATGGGTATCAAAGGCGACAGGGTAAGGCTTGTTTGTTTAAACTTGACTGCTGGATGAATCACTCAAATGATCACATTAATGAAACAACTCTTAAGTGCTGCACTCAGAACTACCTTTGTTTTATTGGGGGGGTGAGGGTGACCTTTATCCACAGTAAGTGAAAGGAGCAACCACTCCTGTCACTTTATCCACTTTCATTGCCTAAGCCTCTGTGACTACCGCAGAATTGTGGCTAATGAGCAAACATAAGGTGTTGTTCCAGTTGACAAGTGGTTTGTGTGCGTGCGTTTGTTTTAATGTGAGCAGTTTCCAATTTCTTTTCCATCCCCATTGCCTCTTTCCAGTCACTCCTAACCTCGACAACTTTAGGAGAAAAGCGCGACTTTGACAGGTTTTCCTGACTACAGCCTCTTTCTCCAAAGTGCTTCAGGGATTTACACTGTCAAGTCTTAAGAAAAAAATGCTTTCTACAGTAAGAAACATAACTTGCACAAGCCAATACTTCAAACATCAACCCTCCAATCCCTGACCAGGCTGTCTCTAGCTGAGCATAGAAAGGAAGGAGAAATCAATGGCACTTTAAACCCCTTTAAACCCGGGAGAGAGACATGGGGCTCCGGCTTATTTTCCTCTGGAGATGCAGCAGATCCAGATGAAAGCAAAGATTTGAGGAGGCCCTCTGTTTTGGAGATGCACATAGACCGGAATGTAAATGACTCATTTTGAAGCGTGCCTATGAAAAGTGTGTGAGTGTGCTCAATTTAAAGTGTTCTGTTTGATGAGCTTGCAAGTGTGAGTCAAGTACAGTTTGTCTGATGCCGTTTTAAGTGCTGGTGTGCGAGCACACTGGCTTTGCCTTCAACTCTGCGCAAGCCTTTAGCTAGATATCTTTTTACACACCACCAGGTCTCATGCAACAGTGACTGGCTGTCAGAGTGAGTTTGTAGTCTGTCACTTAATATGTGTCCCGCTTGAAGGAAAGCACACTTAAAAAGAGAAGCAATATTAAAATAGCTAATTTCTTTAATGATGAAGCAACAGAAATTAGCATCCTTAAGCCCCTTTTTCGATGAATAATAAAAGCAAAGCATTCTTAAGTTATAGAGCAAAAAGTGACCATATTTGTGCAAGAGGATGGAGGTCTAAGTTGTCAAAAGTGCAAGCTAGCTTGGTTAGCAACCAGCTAATTAGTGCTAATAGATGTTTTGCAGGCACGTGACCGCTTACCAGTCTTGTAGGACATTTCGCTCAAGTGATTGAATAGCCTACTAAACATTATGTAAATGAGATAAACTATGGCAACTATGAGTAAACATACAAGTTGATATACTCCCTCAGAGGAAGTAAAACACTTTAAAGGCAAGCATCTTGCTTATTAAGGTAACAAGCTATAGACTATAGAGAGCAAAACTGTTTTTTTATACCAGTCATAACAAAATACTTGTTTCAGATCTCTCTTATAGTACCCAGATTCATTGTAATCACCTTAGAAAGCTATATGAGTGGAAAAATATTCCCACTGATGCTAATAATTTGTGAATGCACAGTCAATAGAATAATCTTTGCAAAACCTGAGGGGAGAGATGTGCTCAAGTACCTTGTTTTTGTTTGTTTGTTTGTTTACCATACAGGCTAATGGCATTTGTATTTTTTACATCTTGTGCTTTCCAGGGAGAACTTGGACCAGCAGGACCCAGAGGTGAAGATGGCCCCGAGGGGCCAAAGGGTCGTTCCGGGCTTCCAGGAGATGCTGGTCCTCTTGGCCCAAGTGGTGAGAAGGTGAGATTCTTAAAAAAACTGACTTAAACAGAGGCAGAGTAATTGCTTGACTGGTCCAATCCTTATCCAGTGAGGACAGGCGAAACTTGTGTTTGTTATTCACAGTGTAATTTAAAAAGCAGATATCCATCCGAATCTTGGTCACACATTAGCTAACAGCAGTCTCTTTCATGCCTAATTATAGCCTTCACACCAGCTTTTCCCCACACACTGATCCGGTTCTAAAAATACCGCTGTAGTGTTTCTGCACGTTTTAATGGAGATGTTACTCGCTAGAATAACAGAGTTTTTATTACTTAAACTCACAGATGCAAAGAGCTTACAGCATACTGTGGGAGAGAGCCAGCCTTCTTTACTTGCATTAAGTTAGGAATGTACATGGAATTAGGAGATCAGCGAGGTAAAGAAAGTCTGTAGATAACTCGTAAACCCTATTTAGACTGTGTGGGCATCTTCACAAGTGCTGCTATTTTGGTTTATGTAGTTCATGAAAACATCTTGTGTTCAACATTATAAATACTTCTTGCATTGCAAGAATCAAAAAAAATTAAGACACTGCTTTTGCTACAGACATAGCTGAAATAGAGGCTGTGGAATTCGGGATTGATGAGATTTATAAGCAGAGTGCTTCATGTATATAGAGCTGTTTGCGGCTACTCTGTAGCAACCTGGCTAATCACAGTAAACACAGTTGGCAGCCTCTGTGTAATGGCTGTAGTGTCCTGCTGCCCTTCAGATGAGTGTAGTAGTTCAGCTGGGTACAGAGAAGGTTCATATACAGTATAATGTATGTGTAGATTATAGGTACTATAGCAAAGACAGTGTTAATATTAAATTATAAATCAACAGACTCTTACTAGACGTTGTAATTATAAGTTTTAATTTGATGCCAATTGAAATCCTCTGTTGGCTTGAGAATGTTTAATTAAAAACATTTATTTACATTTTTTTTACAGGATTTTATTTGAAATAATCCCATCATCGCCATGCATTTGGCAGATGCCAAAAGCACACATTTCTCTCAAAGTCTGAAACATCTTGTCTTTTTAATATGAGAAGAGGTTATCACTGGTTATCAGGTGTCACGGATTAAGAGGAATAATTTGGTACGGCTCTAATAAGGAGTTTGGTTTGAGGCAGGAGAAGATCAGTGGATTAAGTAAATGCTGCGTTAAATGTTCAGTTTTTACATTTTTACATAGAGCAGGAACCTTATTATGTCTCTTAATTTGATGAATCGTTTCATGGAGCTCAACCTTGTCGTTTTTTTTGTTAAAAGTAGTAAATTAATTTTTGTAAATACTTTTTGATAAACTTTTATAAGTTCCTGTCAGGACCGTATATAACAGTATACTTACTAATCTTTCTCTTTTACAGGGTAAACTCGGAGTTCCTGGATTGCCAGGATACCCAGGAAGACAAGGACCAAAGGTAATTGCATTTATACTGCTAAAGAGCATTGTTATTAATTTACTGATTTTACCATATCCATGCTCGGTTACAGTAATTACTGTATGTTAATTTGGGCGAGGCACCAATGAAACCAATGATGCCGCTAGATGAACATACAGTATTTCACCACCAGTCCCTGGGTTAGCTCTGTGTTATCTGTTAGAGCTTTCTGTGTTCATGGACACATGAACTTGCGTGACACTTGTTAGGGTCAGTCGACTGCTGCTTTTTACTATTTTATTAAGTTCCATATTTGCAGAGCCTGTCAGGTTGGTTTAATTGCTGATCATCTAGCTCTCCAATAGTTTTTTCGTGGCTGAAAATATACCTCCATTCATAAGCCTTTTCAGGTTATGTCTACTTACGTGTAAGTTGTTTAGTGTATGGTGTTAATAATCCCAAATTATTCTCAAATAATTGCCTTTCTTTTTTTTTTTAACAGTTTTTTTTAAATTGTGCTTTAATGTGACTTTATCTTTCTTTTAATTCAGTGTAATAATTTAAATTATGTCTTATTTCCTTGCTTTGGCCAACATTGCTTGTTATTAAACTTACTTGACAATTTAATTTAAGCTAATGTTAGAACTCACAGAGACACAGTTAACCTGACCAAAACGTGCTTTTCTGTGTGTATTTGAAAGAGAACAAGGAAAATAAAAAATACACACACGTGCATGTGCAGGCTGCTTTTGCTGAACTTTTTGATGGCTCATCGTTTAGCCTCTCTGAGGCAAAGCTGCAGTCTGACAAGCGGACATGCTTGAAGCTTCCTGATCAAAGAGCTGGGGATTTGAATATGCTATTTGGTGTCAGCCTTCAGTTGCTGATACAATAGCAATAAAGGAATGCTGTTACTTGTGTGCATGCAGTCTTCTGTTAAATGTATTAAGCCAAGGGTATAAACAAGGAATATAGTGACTGTGTTTGCTTCTCAAATGATTAATTGCTCTCTTGCTCACACACAGGGATCCCAGGGTTTCCAAGGTTTCCCTGGTGCCAATGGAGAGAAAGGAACTCGGGTATGTATGTAGATAGACTTCTTGATATTCGTCTCATTCCCTCAAGGGTTGGATACAGGCGTACCGCCAGAGACAGGCTCCCGTCCCAGCTCCAGATTTATCAACCTAGTGGAAGTTGCATGGCTCTAACACAAAGCAACAGAGACACAATTGCTCACCATTGCAATTGCTTTTCATTACCACTTGCACAATTCATTTGGATACCCCAAAAGCTTTGTTTATCACTTTGTGGCTCTTGAGCAATGCTTCATTTTCTTTTGTCGAAGGGATGGGTCATTAGCTCGCCTGCAAGAGTAATGGTTTGTCAACACGAGTGGAGCAAGGCGCATTAAGCTTTGTCATCTTCACAAAACATTTGTAAAGTTTATGAGACCCAGCTCCGAGACAGAAAGGGATAATAGAGCTATTAAGATAGTTTCACAACACTTGTTTGAAACTTAAAAAGCTACATAAAAGATTTAATAGTTTTCCTCATTAAATTTGTATGTAGCCAGTGTCATTGTAACACTGCTGCAAAATTGCTATATCATGCATAATTGATTATTAAAATATCATTTTCCAAGGTGGCAATGACTTCACATGTAAGTGAAGATAAATGTTAATGGTCTTTTTTTTTTTTTTTTACAGTAAATCCTATTTTATTATAAAAAGACTATTTCTGAGCTCATAAATGGCTCAATTGTGCTTGCAAACATTTCTGTCTCCTGGCATTAGAGTCATTCTTCCAGAGGATGCAGGATCTTAATAATGTGAGTGGCATTCCTTTGATCGTTGTGTGTGTTCTTCGTGTCCACAGGGAACAGCAGGAAAGCCGGGCCCACGCGGACAGAGAGGACCAACGGTTAGTCTTACTCAGCAGACTCGTGCTTCCATGCAGATGGCGAACTTGGCACCTGAGTAAAAGTGGCCGTTCGACCTGAACGTGCTCGAAGGGGAATCCACACTGAGACAATAACCAAGCTTTTCAGATCACATGCATCCTTTACAAACTTTTTTTTTGTTAAAAAGCTTTTTTTTTCTTTCTTAAGGGGCCTCGAGGAGAGAGAGGACCAAGAGGACAGACAGGAAAAGCTGGTCCAAAGGTGAGTATTAGTATTTATTTTAATGCCACTTTCTGAAATATGTCATTATACATGTTCACATTTGATTCCTTATTTTTTGTGTCCAGGGTAACTCAGGGAATGACGGCCCACCGGGACCTCCCGGTGAGAGGGTACGTACCGTAACAGCATCACCAGGAGTCATTTTATTCTCGGGACGTGCAGAGGTTTCGATCAGACACGCGATTCTTAACTCAATTATGTGCTTTTTAAATTTTTATAGGGATTGCCTGGGCCTCAGGGACCAACAGGTTTCCCAGGACCAAAGGGCCCCCCTGTAAGTCCAGACACTCTACTGAAATATGAGCTTTGCCCTTTGTCTTTCCATTCTGTGTGACCTTTAATATAAATTCTTTAATTTGTTTGAAATTCTCAGGGACCTGCAGGGAAAGACGGATTGCCAGGACATCCTGGACAGAGAGGAGAAACTGTGAGTGTGCTGTGCTTTGGTTATTCAACTCTTTATCTTATATCTACATCCACTGAGGCAACTTTATGACTTTTATTTCCTTTTTATAATACACAGGGATTCCAAGGCAAAACAGGCCCTCCTGGTCCTCCAGGAGTGGTTGGACCTCAGGTGAGTGACAGCCATTGAGTGTTTCTCTTAGTTGCTTCATTGACGCACAGCTTTTTGTTCACTGTATTCCTTTGTGCGCAAACAAATAGCTATCAATTTCCTACAAAAAATAATTAAATATGCATTTGCATTGTTTTTCGAAAAATTAGGCTCTTGCAGAATTGCAAACCTTTCACACACAGAAGCACAATAGAAACCTATAAGTTGTCATTAGGAATGCTTTCTTAGCATTTTGCTCGGTGAATGAAAATCGATTTAGCTCCTCTTACCTATATCTCAAGAGCCACGACTTAAGTGTTGTTTATCCTCTTTCATATTTGCAATGGGCTCTTCATCCATTATGCATAAATGTTTAACAGACTTTTCCTCCCAGCCGTTCTGCTAATGCCGGCTGAGGACATTCATAATAATGAAGCTGTATGTGGCTTTAATGACTAGTAAGCCTCCCACACAGCAAATGTTCAGCTTTTCCTCGCCACGTTTCTAATAAATGGAAAAATTGTTATATCATTTTTGTGTTAATTTGCTGATTTTGCTCTCTGCTTTGTCCCTCTTTTCACACTTCCTCTGTAACTTGGTTTTATACTTTAGTGTTGAATGGGATATATTTATTTATTTTCAATTCTAGGGACCAACAGGTGAGACTGGACAAACGGGAGAACGTGGACACCCTGGACCCCCGGGACCACCTGGTGAGCAAGGTCTGCCTGGAGCTGCAGGAAAAGAAGGAGCCAAGGTGAAACTTGAAGTTCTATTTATTAGTGAACTTTTTTTTTTTAACATTGTCAGCTAATTAAAATACATGTATGTAACTACAAAGCTCATATTTGTTTCCCATTTCACTTACAGGGTGATCCTGGCCCTGCTGGCCCGTCTGGTAAAGATGGCCCACCTGGGCAAAGAGGTTTCCCTGGAGAGAGAGGTCTGCCTGGTCCTGTGGTTAGTATTGCCTTCTGCTTTGTTTAAAGCCTCGTGACAAAATCAATATCACTCACAGCTTGGTTATTGCATAATAGTTCTGGACTATTAAATTTCTGTAAGAATGCGGTAAACCTCAAGAAATGGAGATGATATCAGATCCACTCGTCAGTAAAGGAACAGCCTGCTCTTGGCTGATTTTTTTTATCTTTTTCAAATAATTCTAACTTGACAAAGTCGTGTCCTGGTAGTTACGCAACTTATATTGTTTTCTTCATGCCATTTTATTACAAAGCCTTTTCATTAACCTTAGGATTCAGACTTTATGTGATGCACTAGCTCCTTTGGGTGTTTGCTGCAGTTTTGCCAAACTGTTTTCCCCTTCAACTCTCAACCTTCACTTTGGAGTCTATAGGAGGCTTTCCATCTCATGCTGAGCCTCTTTGCAGATAAGGAGTGCAGTGTAAGGTAGAATGTGTGCTTCCCCAACAGATGTGTTTGTTTTCTGAGGCCTTTATTTCACTCTCATCTGCAGGGAGCTCATGGCCTGAAAGGGAATGAGGGTCCTCCTGGCCCACCTGGCCCTGCTGTGAGTACAATTTACCGCATCCGTATCCCCACTTTGTCACTCTCACCTTCTGTACTCTCTCTGCATCTCTGATATCTTCATAGTAAAGTTCCTACCCTCAGCTATTCCAGACCCTTATATAATATAATGATATGCACTGTTTGCTACTTACATAAGGGAGGTCTGACCTATTTGATGTGCCTGATATTATGCTTTAGTTTCCTGTGTTGGATGGCTTTGATATTAATGGTGTCTTATTTCGATAACTAGCTACCAGCTAGCTAATAACACAGTGTGTGGTACTGCTGTAGGGTTCTCCTGGTGAGCGTGGTCCTGCAGGGCCAGCAGGACCTACAGGTCTCCCAGGACGCTCTGGCCCCCAGGGACCTCCAGGCCCTGCTGGAGAGAAAGGTGGACCGGTAAGAGCACCACATTGTAGGAATAGCATGGCTACACTGCACATTTTTGTCTCACTGACAAACACAATGTTGCTCTATGTCAACAATCATTATTTTAGGGAGAGAAAGGACCTCAAGGTCCAGCTGGAAGAGATGGTATTCAGGGACCTGTTGGTCTGCCAGGACCTGGAGGACCTCCTGGCCCACCTGGAGAGGACGGAGACAAGGTACAATAGTATTTTTGGTTTATTTGTATCCACGTGAAGAAAAATATAATGCAATTTAATAAAGCTGCACTTAAATGTCTTTTTTTGGTTTTTGAGCAGTTGTTGTTTCACAATCTGTGTCTCTCTGTGTACGCACAGGCCTAAACTAGACACTAAACTTTGCAATTGGGCTCCCAGCCAGACCCTCTTGTCTCTTTCTCTGTGACCTTAAAACGCTGTGAGGGGAATTTGTCTGACAGGGTTTGCATCGATTAACAGATCCTTAAAAGGAGAACTGGCCTTGTTGCTGCTTTGTACCCGTCTTTACAAACAGACACAGAGAGAGAGGCAACGACAGGATGGGTGAAAGTGACCCTTTAGTATTCAGATCCAAGCAACTGCTCATCCCTTCTAAAACATTTGCAGGAAGATCAGCTGCGGAAATACTCAGAGGATAATCTCTCATCCTTTGAAGAATGCCTCAGTTCTTAACTGGCCTTACAACATTCCCCGTGGTGTAAACGGACAAAGAGAATACAGAGGGTATTTGCCATGCAGATAAAAAACGATCTTGCCAGATAATGTTTACATACATTCAGACACTTTCTCATTATAAGCCCAGCTCACAGGGAATGGATAAGTCCAAGGCCTTTATTTAGGAGACTAAAGCCACCACAGAAAGAGCTTTTTCTGATTCAAACACCAAAGTAAATGCCTTTGGTTTTTGGTGGTTATTAGCATTATTTTTAACACCCACACAGGCATTTGGGGGGAACAAAGTACAAGGTTCTTCAGTTGGTATATTCTGGTTTAAACAGGTTCTGATGGGAGTCATAATATATTCTGTTTTGGCTGCTTGTTCTGTCACTGAGTCAGCCATCACGATAAGCCCCCTTCAGAAGTATATTTTTTAGGGAAGGAGTGATGTAATTGAGATATCTATAGGCAGATCTAAAGGTACAAAACAATGTTTTTTGAAAGGAAGGACAGTTCAGGCAAATTAGAGATTGTTAAGAATATTCATTGTCAAAGTTTTATTTTCCTTTTATGTGCATACCACTGGCTATTTTTTTGTTTCACGCTTTGATGCTCTCTTCACAGGGAGAGATTGGAGAGCCGGGCCAGAAAGGAAGTAAGGGTGACAAAGGAGAACATGTAAGTTTGTCTGTAGAAAACACATCATTTATTCATTGTTTTGCTTTCTAGAATTCTGAGGCTGATACATGAATTTTAAATACTGAGTGACAGACAAAATTACGCTTTTTCATGTCCCCAACTGCAGGGTCCACCCGGTCCTACTGGCCCTCAAGGACCTGTTGGAGCACCGGGTCCTGCTGTAAGTGTCCATTTTGAGCTATGTGTTCACATTATTCAGTGCCTTATCTATGTGTTAGCAGACTGACTCTCATTATCTCATTATCTCTTCTGCTGTGCAGGGTGCAGATGGTGAGCCTGGTCCCAGAGGTCAGCAGGGTATGTTTGGCCAGAAAGGAGATGAAGGATCCAGAGGATTCCCCGGACCTCCAGGCCCAGTTGGTCTGCAGGTGCGAACTAGAGTATTAAGCAAACTTCAACCATGGTTTTATTTAGAAAGATCTGATTAAATAATTTTTTAACCTTTCAGGGCTTACCTGGTCCACCTGGCGAGAAAGGTGAAACTGGAGATGTTGGTCAAATGGTAAGAGCTTAGTTTGTGCGCATTCTGACTGTGTTATCATTGAGCACCTTTACACTACAAGGAGCATGAAGATGAATTCCATTTCTTAAACTGAGGTGGCTCTGCTTGTTGCCTACAGGGTCCACCAGGTCCCCCTGGTCCCAGAGGTCCCTCAGGACCCCCGGGAGCCGACGGTTCTCAGGGACCTCCCGGTGGTATTGGAAACCCTGGTGCTGTTGGAGAAAAGGTAAAACTCTTTTTCTTTTTCTTTTTTTTTGGATGGAATGATTTTAGCCGGAAACTCAACCATTCATGTGTATAATGTAGTTTGATTAGTCCCGTCAGTAGTGGGACTTTTGAGGCTGATAACATAATCAATATTTAATGAGTTGAAATTCTGATATGACACATTCATATCAGCTGTTTAGACTCCTGACGATCGAACTTTTCCTCCGTTATAGATATATTTGCGGTGCTGGGTATGTTTATTTTCAGACTCACCTGTCATAGAGAGAAAGTTTTAACTTGGAGAAGCGAACTTAAAAAAGTCAGATTCATTGTGCTAAGCAGTTTGTTTGGGTTGTGTTTTATACAAAGACTGATACCTCTTGAAAGGCTTTTGCAGCTATTAATATTTCACATGCCTATTTATATGATACCATTTGGGATGTTTTTTTCCTACTCGAGAGTGACAGATGCACGCCAAATCGAATGGACAGGGTGTCATTCCCGACAGTAGCCTGCTGCTGGGGTGGAGAGATTATAAATAAATTGTCAAAAAGATCTTACTGCAATTCTAAGAAGATAAATGCATTATTAAAGGCGGCTACAGCTTTCATTTGTTGCTGCTGCTTCATCATCGAGGCCTCCTTTGGTAGTTTTTGCAGCCGCTGGAATGCAGCGCTGGGCAGTTTTTTTGTTGTTTTTCAGCGCTTGCTGTCCGGGGTGATGGTATAATTTGCTTTATCTGGTTCGGTCAATAGAATCACCTCTTGCTCCTTTCTAATCTCCCCGAGGATAGCCTGTCCTGCTTCTGTGCAAGCAAACACAGCGGTCTTTGGGCTAATCGGGCGTCAGCTGAGCTGGCATTTTATTATCCAGCCCAGGGAGCTGCCAAGCGACAGAGTCCTGGCCTTTTTTTGGTAAACACATCCCTCACTGTGTCTGTGATGAGCAGCTGCCTTTTCCTGGTTTTCCTATTCTCAGCAGTCCTTAGTGAAGGTCATCATAAGAATGGAGTCAAGGCCTCTGCAGGGCTTCGGAGGCGCAGCATTGCATAAAACAGCAGCGTACGCCGCTAATACAGGCGGATCAGTGAGGCTTGTAAACAGCCATACCAGCTGCTTAGAGGGAATTTCTTGACAGCATGGAGGCAGATTTTGGAAAACAGCCAGACACTAATTTAGAGTATCAGTTGATGTTCACAACACAGAGCTATTGTTCATGCTAGAGGGAATCTGGATATGCTTATCATAACGAGTCACTGTGCAGCTTGTCGTTGGCTCTGCAGAGCTGTGCCATCAACTGACATCCTTGTTTCCCAAACATGACATGGGCTAATATTCTTCCACTAAACACGTGTGTGGTAGACCTCAGTAGGGAGGACAGTAGTCTCATATGGCAGTGAATAACGATAGTGCTTGGCATATAGGTGAGTCAACAGGGCAATAAGGCAAAAGGAAGAGGACAAGATATATGGGCAGGGTCCAGGGAGAACAGTGAGGTCAGTGCCGTCCTTGCTCCTGCCACCCAGTCTGCCTGCACTTGATGAATTGAAATCTCTTGTGCCATCTCTTTCTATTCCCATTTTTGGTGACAAGGACACTGGGACAGTGAGGGGCTGCAGTAAATTATGGGATTTTTAGAACCACAGAAGATCAACAAATCACTTTACTTGTAATGTATGTCTCTCTCTCACCTACTAATACCCCTTGTTGCCCACCTCTTTCAGGGAGATACCGGTGAAACGGGAGAGCCAGGCCCTCAGGGAGAAGTTGGCCCACCAGTGAGTTATCTCAGTCTATTTCATTTCATTTTTATTAAAAAAAAACACAACAAAGAGTTTATCTATAATGTCCATGATGTTAAAAAGAGATTGTATTTATCTTCCACAGGCCATTTTCCTCATGTTGTACACTAGCAACTCTGAATTCTAGCTTATACAAGTAATTGCACTGGTAACATGCTGCATATTATTATAGGGTTCAAGAGGAGAACGAGGAGAGAAGGGAGAGGCTGGTCCGGCTGGTGCTGCTGGACCTCCAGGCCCTAAGGGACCCCCAGGAGATGATGGTCCAAAAGGCAGCCCAGTAAGTTCTGTTCCAGGTTTTTTATTAAAATACACTTTGCAACATAAGTCATTAAGCAGAGGACGATTATAGTTACTTAAAAGTAAATGTCTAAAAAAGAACAAACAAAAAATGTAACTTTATTCATTTTCAGGGTCCAAGTGGTTTCCCTGGTGACCCCGGCCCCCCTGGAGAGCCTGGTCCAGCTGTACGTATGGCAGCTGTTCTGTGAATAAACCATCCAAACTTAAGTCTTTATGCACTTTTTATTGCAAAACATCATGACTGAGACCCTCTTCAATTCCAATACAGGGCTTAGACGGTTTACCGGGTGACAAGGGCGATGATGGAGAGGCTGGTCAGGCTGTGAGTGTTATTTTTTCTTTTCCACTCTGCTGCATGTCATTACTGAGAAATGTAAATAGTCTTTTCAATGTTGAATTATTTCTTTTAAACCAGGGTTCACCTGGACCAACTGGAGAATCTGGTCCTGCTGGACCACCAGGAAAGAGAGTAAGTGCTGCCCTGCACTGTCTTACTCCTATCCTTGTGAAAATGTTAAAAAGTTGCTTAATTTATTTTATTTTATTTTTTAAATAGGGGCCTCCTGGACCTGCAGGACCCGAGGGAAGACAAGGAGAGAAGGGAGGCAAGGTAATTCATCCAAAAACACAAAAAATTTTTGTGTAAGTAAAACAACCTAACAAATGAGCTAACATCAAATGTTTTCGTGTGAATCATTTTCCTGTGTGAAAGGGAGAGCCTGGGTTAGAAGGTCCCCCTGGAAAAACAGGTCCCGTTGGTCCTCAAGGATCACCCGGAAAGCCAGGTCCTGAAGGTCTCAGGGGAATCCCTGGTGCTGTCGTAAGTATCTTATTTCTCAGCCTCGCAGCGATTCATCACTGTCATACCTTTATGTAGTGTGGTTTTGTTTAAACAGCATATATGATTCGCTAATTTGCTAAATAAATCCAGAATATTAAAAGGAACTGGTTTTCTTGTGAAGTGGGGTTAAAAAAACTCTACAAATGTTTTTGCAGGGAGAACAAGGTCTACCTGGTGCCCCAGGCCCAGATGGACCTCCCGGACCTATGGTGAGTAGAAATAACTTGTATTGCCATGCCTCATATAATGTGCGACTGGATCTGACAGCTTACATTTTCTCACAGGGCCCACCTGGCTTACCTGGTTTGAAAGGAGACTCTGGTGTCAAAGGAGAAAAGGTGAGCTACTTCAGGAACCAATTTAGTGATTGCTGAGTTGTTTTTTCCTTTTATTTTTTTGTTTTCCACTGACCATCAAATTCTTACTCCTCTGATTGGAACGTGTCTCATTAAATGTTGCTTTGATTACATGTGCTTGTGTTGTTCTGTTTGCTCAGGGCCATCCAGGTCTTATTGGTTTAATTGGACCACCAGGTGAACAGGGAGAGAAAGGTGACAGAGGCCTTCCTGGTCCTTCTGGATCAGCTGGTCCCAAAGGAGACAATGTGAGTAAACAACACTGCACCTACATTTTTGAACAGCAGCTCAGTTTGTGCCATTAGTCAGCTAGCTATTGACAGACTTTTGTTTGATCTTCCTTATTTAGCAAGAGCAAATTGGTACCACTGGTGTTAATATCTTTCATACTAGTCAATACTGTTGCCTTAGGAATAAAGAAGGTTTTTTTTTCTTGGCACACAACATTTATGGATTTGCAATTTCTCTTTTCTTTCAGGGTATTGCTGGTCCTGCGGGTCCACTTGGTCCCATTGGCCCCCCTGGATTACCTGTAAGCTTAGCACGTGTGTCTTACTATAGACTCATGATGTAATGTTTGAGCCAGTACTGATCACTTGATTGTCTCTGTGTTTTTAGGGTCCCCCGGGTCCTAAAGGAGCTAAAGGCTCATCGGTAAGTGATTAACCAAAAGCTGCAAAAAAACGCAAGCATTTATCATGACACTTATTTACGAAGATTAACCGCTGGTTTCATTTTGTCCTGCTCAGGGTCAAACTGGACCAAAGGGAGAGACTGGTACACCTGGACCTCCTGGCCCTCCTGTAAGTAGATGCTCTACTTTTTGAGCAGTAAAATTCAAAATGACGAAATCAGTCATTATAATTTTGGTTGACAGTAACCGACATTTATCTCCTCTCGTGTCATCTCTCCATAAAAGGGACCTCCTGGTGATGTCATCCACCCACTCCCCATCCAGGCTCCTATTAAGGGCCGATCACGTAGGAACATCGATGCCAGCCAGATGGTGGACGATGCAGCTATGGATGCCAACTATAAAGACTATGATGATGGCATGGAGGAAATCTTTGGCTCACTTAACTCTCTTAAGTTGGAGATTGAGCAGATGAAGCACCCACTGGGCACCCAGGGCAACCCTGCACGTACCTGCAAGGACCTGCAGCTCTGCCACCCTGATTTCCCTGATGGTTCGTGTTACATTTAGCCCAAATTGGTGCTTTGTTTAATTCTCTTTCTTTACGCCTTTTAAACTTTAACAAAATCAAACACAGCTAGCTAGAAATGTTTGTAGAAAGTCAGTGTTACTGGCCACAAATCGGGTATGTAATGTTAATGGTGAAACAAACAAAAAAAAAGAAGAATACAGCCTGACTCAATATTTCCTGTTTCACTACATGCTCTTTTAACCCCTCCACCACCCCAACATGCACATCTGGGCTCCAGGGGTGGATATACTTGTCACCCCTTATTTCTATATTGTAACATATACAGGGAGTCATGTGCCCTGCATAACTTAAACCCAGCCTTTAATAATGGGTCATGATGAATAAATCCGAAAGATGCTTACAACTAAAAACAAAACAAAAACCAAAAATAAATTAATAATATAATAATGCATTAAATTAAGTAATTTTTTCTTAATCTGCCTGCAGATTAAAAACCTTTTTGTATTCATATTTGAATGTGTTGACTGGACAAAACAAGCCATCGCATTCCTGTGTTTTTCTAATATTTATTTATCATGAAAATAATTGTTAGTCACAAACAAACGTCCAAATATAAATCACTGTTTAATTCTGTTTTGTAATACAGAGGCGTATTATATCTGCAGTGTATCCGTCACAGGAGCGTGACACTTGCAATTGCTCACATACGGACTAGTTAATTAATAATTAATTAGTAAACAAAGTACTTTTCCACTTCTCGGTGCATCATCCATCTCTAGGTGAGGATGTTATCAAACAGCAGGATTTACTTTTCAAAAATGAATGTTTGATAAACCATCTGGGATGTCTGGCGTGCTAATGAGTGAGGTGCATACCGCATAACCACAACATCCAAGGTTCAATTCCCTCTAATTGCTCCAGTTTCCTGATCGCTGTCTGCTTTGGCAGCTGTTAAAACGAAGCCAAAACCTTAAAAAATAGGATCAAATAATGAAATTAAATAATGAGTTATGCATTTATTAGCAATGCTAATTTAGAAGAAAAACACCCACAGTTTAGAATGTGTCTAATGTGAACTGAAGATGTAAACACAGAGGCACGACACACCCAGTGTCTAGCCTTACCTTGACCTCAATGAAACACTATATATATATTGAATTATATATTCTGTGCTCTCTCTCTCTCTCCCATCCGTGTGTGTGTGTGCGTGGGTGTGTTTTTGTGTGTCTTCTCCCTTCCTTTATCTGTCCAGGTGAGTACTGGATTGATCCAAACCAGGGCTGCTCCCGGGACTCCTTCAAGGTTTACTGCAACTTCACAGCAAGCGGCGAGAGCTGCATCTTCCCAGATAAGAAGTCTGGAGGGGTAAGTCTGGCTGTGTGTATACAAGCAATGCAATCGCACAACATGAGATGACAACACAGTAAACAGAAAGTTTGGGCCTTAAAAAAACAACAAAAAACAAAATCTTTGCTATTTTCATCATCTATTTTGGTGATAAGATTGACAGCAAGGGTAATGTGAGCCGAGCACTCTCGATAAGCTTTTTAAAATTTTTTACCCTTCACATTTGGGACTAACCTGAGCATGCCAAAGCAACACTATATACAACAGTAAATGTATTTACCCGTATAATTAGCCTCCGCGAGATTAGCCAGTGTGTTGCTTCTAAGAAGATGTGGGAGATGATTCACCAGGACTCCTCCTGCATATCCCACGAGAGGGACCGAGTTATTTTGCTAGCGTGCAAAAGTCTCCTTTTAGTCCTGCAGCGAGACAAGCACTCACATTCACTCTGTTGTTTCAGAACCATTTTTAGATAGAATGACATTAAGGACTTTATCACCCATAAAAGCCTTTGGCAGGTGAGAAGATTTTTGCTTCATTATGCATGAATGCGTGAAGGAGTGTAGCACAGCGGAGTGGTGAAACATTGGGAACACTGTCTTTGACGAGTCGGGGGTTGTGTAATAGCGGCGCGCTACAGCCATTTTAATGATCCCACTCACCAAGCCTCAGAGGAGCGGGAGTTTGCCTAAGCTCGGAATAATGAAGCAGACTTTTTATAGCGCGCTGGTGATGGGCTGTTCTCATTCGTGTCAGGGCTGTGAGAAAGAAAAGCCCGCGTTGTCTGTCTTTTTGCTTTCAGACATCCAAACACTCCCATGCGCGTTTTGAGATGGGCGCAGTGGTCACAAGAGCACACGCTTTGTAAGATCCTCAAAGGGATAGTGCTGCCTTCAAGGTTGAATTTTCTCCTCCACTCTGTGCACCGTGGCAAAAAAAAAAAGTGAAGGTCACCTTGGATGCAGCGTGGGTCTAATGTGTGCCATCTCCCAGCGATAAGCGATCTCCGGCCCATCATTCATTAACGCATTAAGCCATTGATGACAGCCCCATATCAGACCCTGCTCTCTAATTATAGAGAAATTCATCATTGTCATGGCTGAGACCATTAGAGCTGTGCCCCCGTTGGCCAGTTCACAGCTTTTAATGGCGTAACAAAGTTAGTGCACCATGGCTGCACGGCGCTGACACCGAGCAGCAGGGATGGAGGCCCGCACTATCAGAGCTCCTTGCCTGCGATCATTTCTTAATTAATCACTGTGTACTCATGAATTTTTCAGCGGCAATTAGCTGCCAGCCCCAGTGTGTACAGTACAAAATAGCATAATGGCTTACAAAAATCTTCTTCCCTGGTCCAGTCGGTCGGTCTCACTGCGAAACTGTTTCAGGTTTTTGGAAGACTCCTCAGAAGACAAACAGAAGGCGAGAGAACAAAGCTGAGAGGGGATGTGGGATTTCTGTCGGATCTTGTTTCCTTTTCTTATAACACTGCTGTTTTTCCTCCTCCTCCTCCATCCTCTTCCTCTTTGTCGATCCATGCCCCCAGGCTAGGCTCACTTCCTGGCTAAAGGAGAATCCCGGTTCCTGGTTCAGTGAATTCAAACGTGGTAAACTGGTAAGCCAGACCCCCGACTTTCTCAAGTCCCTTTCCCTTCCCTGAATGCCTCTTATATTTTACAGAGCAAAATGGCAAAATGGCCCAAAGACTCGCCAGGCACATGGTATAGTCACTACAAGAGAGGTTCCCTGGTAAGTGTTGCTGCCCGCGGTCCCGGAGTCCTGGCTCAGGTCTGGACTCCGTGTGCCTGAGGCTCTGCATGGTTCTGGTTCTGTGAAGTATGTATCGACTGGCTCCTCGCTTGCTGGTTGTTTCGTTATTGAGTTGCATGATTCAGCATGAGCTGCACTCACCTTCAGTCCAACGACATAGTCGGATGCTCTTACACGGAAATGGAGGAGAGGTTTGTGGACCATTCAAAGCAAGAAATGGAATCTGGTGAAGAAACATATTTAGTCTAAAAAAAAGGAAAACAATGTGCGTAAAAATTCTTGTCATACCTCTGCTACATTAAGAGAGCATCTTTAAAGAGTGACTGTGTGCCTTGACAATCCCACGGCTCTGTTAGTTCATCCACTGATAGTTGATTTATTAGTGTGGACAAAACGTCTCAGACTGAATGCATCGCTTACACATTTGTTATTGTTTTTTTGTGATCTCGACAAGCTCTTGCCTCAGCAGGGCATCTGTCCTCCACAAATGGCAAAACCCAAGTGTCATTCTCTCTCAGCTTGCACTCACATTCCCATTCTCTCCCTTAAACGCTGGAGAGTACCTCTGAGTCAAATGGGTCAGGCACTCAGTCACAACCCAGGGGCCCTCTGGGTACTCAGTCACTGTTGACTTGCGACTGTGATGATAAAGAGGTAATGTGCCTATGATGATGCCAGGCTGGATTCACACGCTGTACGGGTCAGGGCGGGAGGGAGGGGATGACGAGTGGTGGGGTAAATGAGAAAAGCACGGACCTGCTCAGCCACAGTTTGAGCCACAGTGCCGACACTCACAGACATAAATTACAGAGAAACAGTCTTAATTTTTTAAAATATATTCATAATTAAAAAATCAAATTAGATCATTTATCCTCATTATTAGCTGGAGATTGCGTCAAGTCAAAGTGTCGGCACTCTGGGCTCTTTATATGCATGTGTGTGTGCATGGACCTTCGCTTACGTGGAAGAATGAGTGGTAATAGACGAACAGACACACAGACAGTTTGCTGCTCTGGCTGCATGGAAGGGATCCGCATGTGCATGAGTCTTCAGTAAGTCCTGTTTGTCTGAAAGACAAAGTGACCATGTGGATCTAATGGATTCCTGCTGGTTGGTATGCAAATAGTCATTTACGGACATTAAAATGAAATACAACTGTTTCCAAAATCTGCTGTCTTGTCAGTCAGTCAGGATTACTATAATCAGCTTAATGCGACTTTTTGTTTTCCTTCTTGTAACATGAGCCTGAAAAGCAGGGATGCTGGGTTAATTATAGGCTAATTAGCAAGCAATTAACATATCATTACTGCCACATAGTTCCTATTACGACAATACATTTTCATGATTTTACCATAATTTGCTCGTATCGCTTATATATTTTACATAATCACACAATTACGATTTAAATGAGCTCTTTAGTTATGCTTATTTTTTATACTTTGAAGGTAGATTTGTTCCGCATTAAGCCTTGAACATCAGTGCAGCTCCCGGGCATAAGGCCTTGGAAATATTCTGCACTTATCCTCCTCTTCTAAAAATTTACACATATTTGTACGTTACTTAAGGATAAGGCTGGTAATTACATTTTTTATTCGTTGTCAGCAGATTTCATTAAAGACCCAAACCAACAATGAATTACAGCACTAATAAGCACAGTGTGTTTAACGCCTGATAGCGATGCTGTTATAAACACTCAAAATTGTACTAAATGTGTATTGAACTGCAGCTGAATATGTGCTTTTTGATCTTTTCTTATAAAACTACACAACACAGATGCTCTAAGAACTTAAAGTAAAAATGACAGCTCTGTATTGCGGGCTGTTTTTGCAAAGATTTAAACATATGGTATTCGGTAGTAAGGTTGCTCTTGGTAATGTCAAGGCACTTTACCTGTTCAAAGATGGGATTTCACCTGAATAGGTCACTAAAAACTAAATTACCCCCTGTCTTGGTTTGATATTTCATCGTCTCCAAAATGGGAAAGGGCATTGCTATTTTGAGGAAATGCTCCGTGTATGTTCCTGCTTCTGTTATGATTGATGTTGTTCTGTCACACCTGGAGTATTGCCCAGTCAGCTTGTCAAGTGCTGCTGAAAAGCATTTAAAAAAACAAGCCTTCAAAAGGCGTAGAACAGGAGAGACAGATTAGTTCTCCATTGTTCTTCTCGCACTTGTGTTTGCGACGTTCATACATTGGTGGGGCCAAATTAACATCTAAATTAAGGTCAGGTCTGTTATTCATAGAAAGATGTGCCGCAGGTCTCACATAAGTAGCCTGTTGATTGTAAGAGGACGCTGTCAGTAAACTAATTGCACGGGCTCTTCAACTGGTTCCATTTTAGGCGCCATGTTTAATGTTGTTGCTGTTTTTGTTTTGTTTTTTTTACACATTTTACATTTTTTGTTTCTTTGTTCTTTTTAAACATATTTTAATGAATTTGTAGTGCAGTAACAAAATAGGTAAGGGTAGCATGAGAGATGCTTACTTTGATTACACAAACAATATGTATGAGTAGGTCATGATTTGTAAATAACTGAAATAGTTTAAAAAAAAGATTTCTTCACTCTCGAAACACACGAGGCAGTAATTTTGAGTAAAATGTATCTGAAATATATCAAGTCAAAGTTTTATTTTTTTTATTTATTATTCAAATAATTAATCATTAAGGAAAAATGTGCTCAGTACAAACTGAATGTGTACCAATCAAGTGAATTTCATTGAACCAGATTTCATTAAATTTGCATTGTACTTATGTAACAAAATTACAAGGAAAATTTACATTTAATTAAATTAGTTAAAGTCAGCATTTTGGGGAGATATTTTTATAACTTGAGCTCATTATATAATGTTATACTGCAGTATACTTATGACTAACTTGACAGTTGTTTTTTAAATTGATCCCACATTTTGGAGTCAGCTTCAAAGAAAGGCTGAGGTGAAATGTAAAAGTGAGGTCAGAGGTCAAATGTGACATTATATTGAGATGCAAACTATAATAGAGTATTTATAATTCCCATATGACAGTGTAATTTCTTAAATGTTGGCAATAAAAACAAAGGCAATAGAATTTTTTAGCAAAGTTTTGAAGATAAAAGGGATTTAATGAAAGTTTGACCTTATTTGAACTTGAAGAAGAGGTTAGATATCCAAAGTATTGTGATATTTTAAATCCCTATATGCCTAGATGTTATCAATACAAACAATGGCAGTAAGAAACATAGTTTTACTGCTCTATATATTATAATTATCACATTGACCTTCAGATCACTCTATTGAACTTGAAGGAAAGGTCAGAGGTCGGATGTGACATTTTAAAGCTTGGTCCTTTCTGCATATTGATAATATCCACCAAACTTGAAAGAAACATAGTTAAATCAAGTTAATTTCCTCAATTTCCAACCAATCAATCATGAAGCTGACCTTGACAACCTGGATGTAAGACAAATATTAATGGTCTGTTAACATTAGTCCACTCTACACCACTACAAAGGTTAATGAGAATTCATTCAAAAGTTCTCAAGCTATCACGTTTACAGACAGAAAGAACGACATATTTGTGAACGCCTAAAAAACAAAACTTTCTTGGTGGAGGTAATAAACAATGAAAAGTCTTTAGTATTGGACTGACATTAGCATTGTTTGGTTAAGGTCTTTATTACTAATTTTGATGAATGCCAGCCTTACTGCTCTACTAGGTCTATATGCTGAGTCATATTATATATTAATGGCACATCAAGTTTTTTGTCTGGTTGACTATTTTCAATAGTCAACACATAAAAAATGCTTCCAGGTGACAGAGGAAACTGCATGGTGTAAACATGGAAATGTCTTCTTTTTGCAGCTTTCCTATGTGGATGCCGAGGGCAATCCCATCGGTGTGGTCCAGATGACTTTCTTGCGGCTGTTGAGCGCAGCAGCCAGGCAGAACATGACATACAACTGCTACCAATCGGTGGCATGGCACGACCAGGAGCAGGACAACTATGACAAGGCCATCCGCTTCCTGGGCTCCAACGATGAGGAGATGTCTTATGACAACAACCCCTACATCCGCGCCTTAGTTGATGGCTGTGCGGTAAGTCAGGGAAGTGTGTGCGTATGTGTGGGTGTGTGTTTTTTGGGAGGTAAGCTGGGTTCCTTTGATGGAAACTGTTGGAAAGTTATGCTTTGAGTATCTTTGTAGTCGTTGCGTGAGCAGGAGTCCAGCAAATGTGTGTGTGTGTGTGTGTGTGTGGTGTTTCTTTCTCTTTTTTTGAAAAGAATATTTTCCGCACACTGATTCTTCAACCCCACTGTGTCTTTTCTCTTTGACAGCTGAAAAAGGGCTATGAAAAGACAGTACTTGAGATCAACACACCAAAGGTGGAACAGGTGCCATTTGTGGACGTCATGTTCAACGATTTTGGCGGCCCCACGCAGAAGTTCGGATTCGAAGTGGGGCCCGTCTGTTTCATCGGCTAAGACTTTTTAACTGAGCAAATGGAGAAAGAAAAAAAAAAAGCATATTTTTGTTTTCTCAAAAACAATTGATGAAAAAGAATAAGACGATTCTATTTGTAAAAGAAAAACGTTACTTTTTTTTCCAAAAAGCAACAAGTATAAAGTAAAATGAAATCAAGTTGAGAATGCGGTGAAATTTTTTTTATAGGAAACAGAGGAAAAAACCTTGAAACCTCAGTGTGCCTTCTCCATCACATGCAAGTTTTGAAACTGGATGTCAGATCCTCCTTCCTATACAGTTCACTCACACACAAAAACCTAGCCCCATGTCACCACACTTTTGTTCCAAACAACGAAGGCGACCTTGAGAGCCGCAGCCGTTCCAGACGGTCGCGCTATGTGCCTTGGACTCCATTTGATTTGGCTCTTTTTTTTCTTTGCTTTAGTTTTGATCTCATGTTTTCCTTCATCTCCCTGGCTTTGCTTTTTTCTCAGTTTGTTTGCTCATTTCACTACGGGAGCTTTGTTTGTGCATAATTGTCTCCCCATTCTCTTGGGATGGGCCATATATATATATATATAAATATATATATATATAAATATATATAAATGATTTTTTTTATGTTTGTAAGTACATTCTGTATATTTTTCTGGGTATCTTTTATTGCTTCTGGCTTCAAAACATGCATGTGACTTTCTATATTTGTGAGGTAGGAGCGCGTGGACGACATCCAAAATTGTAGAAAAGTGAGAGAATTCGACTTGTAAAATCAAAATCCAGAAAACAAACCCCAACCCCGTGGTGAGTCCTGTCTTGTTGCAACTGTGGAGCACGCCTTTGTTGTAATTTAAGAACAAAATGGAAATAAAGGACGAAAACAAGCTCTGTTATTATGTGACAGTTAATTTGCAGACAGAAAACGAAAAGAACAAAAAAAAAATACATTCCTCCTTTTTGTGTCCTCTGAACAGAACAAACCGCATTGGTGGCAATATTCTTAACTTAATAAAAGCCTTCTTCACGTTTCCTGAAATCTGACTGCAGTGGGAGATGATGATGGTGATGATGTCACATTGTAACGAAAACACAAAGAAATCGAAACCTAGGTGCTATTTTCTCTCTCTTCTGTGGTGCTATGTATTTTTTCTAGTTTTGTGTTTGAAATATGGAAAACTTGTGCTGAGAGTAACTCCATCGCCACCAGTCCCTTTGACTCGCTTGAGCATCCAGTGGTGGTTTATGCATGCCGTTATTTTTTTGTTTGTTTCCCATACATAGCCACTCTGAGATCAGTGCAGCATGTTATCTCCTGCTTCAGCGGACCACACAGATAAGAAATGGGTCTGTAAAAAATGTTGGAAATGACGAGAGGGATCTAAGATGGTGCTGTTGGCTTTGCGTATCAATGCTCTGTGACGCTGCATTTTTTTTTTTTTTTTTGATCATGTGTGCCACATGAAACTAGGTTAAAAGATGGACATGTTGCAATTGGGCCAAATGGATACAGTGCAAATTAGAAGGTCCTTCCACCAAAGGTTTTCTTTTCTTTTCTTTTTTTTGTTATGGGAAAACAACTCGAGAAACTTGTTGATTAGCCAGATGGAACGGTTTGTTCATGCAGCGTCAAAACTTGCCTATCGGTCTATAATTCTTTTTTTATTTTTTGCCCTTATTGTAATATTGCTCTTTGTTCAAACTATGCACTCTTTATGCTTATGACCACTAGTATCTACCACAGAATTGTTACAGCTCTTCTTTTTTTTTTGGCTTCCTTTTTAAAAAAAGAGAAAAAAAATCTTTAAATATGTGACTTGAACCTTTTCTGTTAAGATAACTCAATATGCTTGTAGATCTTTGGCTTTATTTTTCATTTGATGCAGTAAATCCAAATTTAACACTCCGCTCTCAATAATAATTATAATGATTTTTTTTTTTTTAAAAAAGAACAAACAATTATTTTGTAAATTTCCAGAACCAGCAGTGATGCTGCCATTATTTTCTTTTTTTCTTTTTTTTTGTCTTTGTTTCATTTTGTAGATTTTCTGTTTGTTTGTTTTTCACAGTTTTGTCAAACCTGTGTAAGGATCAGAGGATAGAAGATATATTGGTTTTTATGTCAATAAATCCAAGTTTACTGTGGCCATCCACTCTTGTATGTCTTTTGAAGCATTAAAACCTATCTGTATGCATGAAATTGTAAAGTTTTTTCTCTTGTTATGATTTTTTTGTAGCGTGGCATGATCTCCGGTCCATGTGTTATTCATCAGGATACGTTAGCTTTTTTTTTTTTTTTTTCATTGCTACAGATGGAAAAAAAAAAAGAAGAAGAAGAAGAATAAAAAGGTCATGTCCACAATTGTGAAGTGGAGAGAAACTGATGAACTTGTAACTCTACCAAAGCCAATGTTCGTTTGTAGTATATTTATTGTATTATTTAAAATAAAAAAATAAATGTTAAATGATACCATAGTGTAAGTGTAAGAGGCGCCCTCTTTACGTGCAAGGTTATTATTATTTTCCACATGCCATCTATTTTTACACAATATGAGAGCACCTTTTTAATGGAGCCAGGCACAAAGCATTTTGACACATTCATTGAGGCAGCCATGCTTTCTTGTTTACCGAGCTGTGGGCTGTGTGTGTGAGAGAGATTGTGTCCTTAAGGATGTCTGTTTAAGCTACACAACAGGTAAAGTACAATATGTTTTTAATAGTGTAAACAGTTGTAGCTCTACAGATGCTTCACAAAAGGCAAGATCACAGCTGGTGATCACAGCTACGGTCATCCGTGGATTATTCCCTGCTGAGGCTTCAAAGAAAGAACCGACTTCCTTTCTAGGCTTTTTTGTTTGTTTGATTTTTTTGGACCGAAAATGTGTACATCTATCACTTCCAGCAGATTTTTCTACTTCGCCTTGCAGGTTTTTCAGGACAAGCGGAGGAATATGTGCATTAACCGCTGTGTGTATTTTATGTAAGCCTTCCTCGGTGATCATTATAATAAAGCCTGTCATGCACCACTAATTTCAATAATCTCCAAAGCTTTGATCAAATCTGCGGTGGTGAGGATGACTCGCAGCACTCCAAATGTCTCATTAGGAAGAAAACCTCACACAAGCCTTAGCGCAGCAAAAATAAATAAATAAATAAATAAAACGTTGTTCTGCATGATACCCGTGATCAATATTTAATGCAGTGTTTACAGGATGGATTTGGGACGATCAGAATGCATGGATTCCACTGAGGCAGCATCCTGGGTGAGTAAAGCAGCAAAGCCAAAGCGAAAAGTTCATTCCTCATTTAAGCTCCCAACTTTTTACAATAGTGGGGATAAGAGGGCCACACATAGGGCCTTTAGATCCCTCCAATTATGGCAATAGGTGAAATGTCAAAGACTGCAACAGCAACACGAGGGTGACAGGCCCTGTGAAACCTTTGTAGGGGTGGATTCAGGATGTGGTGAGATTTGAAATGGATGCAAGGATGGATTTGGGACATGCAGATGCGCTTGAAGCAATGCTGCAGACCAGGAAGTGCATAGTGAAAGAAATGTAACACCAAATGTCGAGGTGTGCTGTTTAAGATGCAAGCAGCTCAGGTCAATCAGCTCAGAGAAATTTTAAGAAATACTCTGACACTTGGGTCTTCTACGTAGGTAAGATACTCAAGCAATAATATAAACTATACTAACTTAAAAGTAAAACTACTTACTTCATGGTAAAGGTAATTTCACCTTTTTTGTGCCATGTTAGCTTGTGTCCAAGAAGCTCAGAGGGAAGCTTCTTCTTTTTTGTAGTTTAAAGGATCAAAGCTGAAATGTAAGTAAAATAAAGACCCATCAGCGTACTCTTTGCCCTTCTGCACACTTTGTGCTCGCTTCGCTCCACCACGCATTTACCCTGACTGTCAGCGCCATCCCTGCAATGGCTCTCTGTCCCACCAGGGGGGTCAGCTTCACAGTTTGGGAACAACTGCTTTACTGAAACTTCAAGCAATTCACTGACATTTGAACCAATTACACTCTGTTTTAGTTTTCATTGTTTCTTCTCTTGGCTTGTTGCAAGACACAAGCTTGTCACTGTTAAATGGTGATACCACAGTTCTAGGATTTTCTGTGGCTTTTGAGTTTTAAATTCATATTTGACTTAATTATTATTCTAGTACAGTTATTTTGGTAGTTTTGGACTTATTTTGATTGTAAAATTATTCTTCTTTCTGTTTTGCTGTTTTCCCATTGTGTCCAAACTGATTTCCCTCTGTTGTGTTTGTGTGCTTATGCCTTCTGTGCTTCACTGTCTGTGATTGAGTTTAGGCTAGTCTTCAGCATCTGTTGTTTTTCTTCCTTTTATTGTGATTGTGTTTATTGTTTTCACTTTTTGTCAAAGTGAGCATCGGGATGGAAAAGAAAGGTGATTTAAGTGACTGAACGCCAAATCGTTGTTAACGACAGATGGACTGTTCTAAATATTTAAGAAACTCCTGAGCTACTGGGATTTTCCTGCACAACCATCTCTAGGCTTTACGGAGAATGGTCCAACACAGAAAACAATATCCAAGACAATGGTAACTCAAACAATCACAATGCAGAAGAGCATCTTTTGAATGCACAACACATCAAACCTTGAAGCAGATGGGTAACAGCAGCAGAAGTCCACATCGGGCACAGTTTGCACAGGCTCACCGACAGACAGACATGTGGAAATGTATATATAGTCTAATCCTGCTCTTGAATTCCTGGTGTATTTTATGTCATCCTCTTAGTTGGTTTTACTATACATTCCTATTGTCTTATTTTCATTATTGATCTTTTTGCTTTGCCAAATCAGGCCTTTTAGTTTCAAAACCTGTCCTCTGTCTCATGAGACGTAGGCTTATACTTTATATTGCCTTTCTTTAGGAGAAATATGGGCAACTAATAGTAATATTACAAAGATTTTATCTTTAAAATACGCCTGATGCCCATGCTCTATAGTGGTAATGCAGCACAACATATTTAGAGTCTTGTATGAATCTGATAAATAACTGGCACGCTGAGGATTTATTGGCATTCTGTACGTTAGTGCTTCACTCAGTGACAAAAGAGCGCCTGTGTCTGGGACTGCTGCAGGTCATTTCTGAGGCATCCCACAGGAATAGGACACCACTCTAAATCTGAACACTGTAAATGTGTTTCACTGTTTTGCTAGCAAACTGTTCCCAGCTGCAGTTATTTATCAACCAGTTTCATTTCCTCTGTTCTGATAGCTTGCTTAATAAGAAACTTGTGAGTGTGCGTGTGTGTGTAGCACTGATGAAGTGAGGTTGGGGATAGGACTTCCTCTAGATTCTTATAAGTGATCCTAATATATACAAAAAAAAAAAAAAAAAATCCAGTAACACTCTAAAGGCTAATTATTCATTGTTAAAATGTTTGGTCTGCAAGTTGGGGAAGAGCTAAAGGGTCAAAAGCCAGATGTTAAACGCGAAATTTGGGACCAAACCCCAGTGTTCACGTGTAATTGCTTTGAGCCTGTGGATCTTCAGCTAACAGAGCCCATTCATCGCCCGACCCTGCACTGCTGACCTACTTACATACGAATCAGATAGAGGAGCTAGAATGAGATAGCGTTACAACACTGGCACTGACATATTGGAATATTAATAAAAGGCTGCTCTGCTCTAATAGACTTTGAGATTGAGGAATGGCCATACAGTTCAGGTTGTGCGTGCTGTAATGTGATTAGCGTCGGCCACCCAAGCATTGCACAGAGCTGCAGTTCTCGGCTGTCGCTGCCGTGTTTGTACCCTGTCGCAGTTTAAGAGGGATCAAGATTCTCTTAAAGATTTAAGGAAGACATTGAGGGAAAAATGTGAGATTTTGTCTCTGTATCTGAAAATAAAAAAACAACAAATATTTTGTTCTACCTCTCTTCCCCTATTTTTAGTAACTGTGTGAATGTGGTATGTTACTCTTTCTCTTATTTCCATTTTTCTTTATTATATCCTCATCTGGCTTGTTATACTTTTTCCCTTTCTGTCTTCCTGTGAGCTCACTTGTGCCTTATTATCCTTCTCCCTGCTGTGTATTTAGTCCGTTCATTTAGTCTTTGGCAGTTCATCAAGTTATCAGCCTCCTGTCTCTTTGTGTGCCCTATGTGTTTTTATTTTTTTATTTTATTTTATTTTTAACTTTTCCTTAATATTAATCTCCCTTTGTACTCATTGGATTTTTTCTCTGTACCCTAGTTTGGTTTTTATCCTGTTCAGCTTGCAGTGGCTTTTGTTGTCACATTTTTCCACGAGTCCTATTAAAATCATCTTCTGTTTTACACCTGCCAGCATTTTGGGGTCTGCTTTTCAATTAAATCCTTACACGTGATAGATTTCAACTTTATCTCAGCTTTACTTATGACTAGTACCGTGCAAAAAGTTTGAGCTACCCTTATATCTTTTTATTTTGCTTCCACAGAGCCAGACTTTCTTTGAATTTTCTCAAAGTTGTCTTAAACAATAGTTCTTCAGGCTTTCTGAAGGTCTTTCTGTTTTTCTTTGGACATTGGCTTTGTCACTCATTTTCAATCCAGCCCTCCTACCTGATTGTCTTCAGAGAAATAATTGTTTTTTTTTTTAAATGTTTGTTAAACCTTTTAAAAACGCAGACCTATAGTTCACTGAAACATAAAAAAGCCCATTAAGTAACACATCATTTCTTCTAATTTCTTTAGTTTAATAGAATGTACAAAAATGCTAAAGACAGGTTGACAAGAATAAAATAATGTTTTTGCACCGACACAGTTATTCCCAAAGAGCTATAAGCCAAAGACTTGGCATATCTCAGCACAGTGTGCAGTGTGCTCCTAAAAAAATTTGAAGAAACTCTACAAGTGAAGGGCATGTCCTTAAGAAGTCTGTCCATGAAGCCAGGTAACACACACCAATTAGTTAAATTGCAGGAATGCCTTAAAGACATAAAGACCTGGATGGCCGCTAACTTTCTGCTTCTTAATTCAGATAAAACTGAGGTTATTGTACTCGGCCCTGAAAAGCTTAGAAATATGGTATCTAACCAGATTCTTACTCTGGATGGCATTACCTTGGCCTCCAGTAACGCTGTGAGGAACCTTGGAGTCATTTTTGACCAGGACATGTCCTTCAACGCACATATTAAACAAATATGTAAGACTGCTTTCTTCCATTTGCACAACATCTCTAAAGTTAGAAATATCCTGTCTCAGAGTGACGCTGAAAAACTAGTTCATGCATTTATTACTTCCAGGCTGGACTACTGTAATTCATTATTATCAGGATGTTCAAAAAACTCACTGAAAAGCCTTCAGCTAATCCAAAATGCTGCAGCAAGAGTCCTGACAGGGACTAGAAAGAGAGAGCATATTTCTCCTGTTTTGGCTTCCCTTCATTGGCTTCCTGTTAAATCCAGAATTGAATTCAAAATCCTGCTCCTCACATACAAGGTCTTAAATAATCAGGCCCCATCTTATCTTAATGACCTTGTAGTACCATATCACCCTATTAGAGCACTTCGCTCTCGCTCTGCAGGCCTACTTGTTGTTCCTAGAGTATTTAAAAGTAGAATGGGAGGGAGATCCTTCAGTTTTCAGGCCCCTCTTCTGTGGAACCAGCTTCCAGTTTGGATTCAGGAGACAGACACTATCTCTACTTTCAAGATTAGGCTTAAAACTTTCCTTTTTGCTAAAGCATATAGTTAGGGCTGGACCAGGTGACCCTGAATCCTCCCTTAGTTATGCTGCAATAGATGAAGGCTGCCAGGGATTCCCATGATGCATTGAGTTTTTCCTTTCCAGTCACCTTTCTCACTCACTATGTGTTAATAGACCTCTCTGCATTCAATCATATCTGTTATTAACCTCTGTCTCTCTTCCACAGAATGTCTTTATCCTGTTTTTCTTCTTTCGCCCCAACCTCCCTGAGCCTGGTTCTGCCGGAGGTTTCTTCCTGTTAAAAAGGAGTTTTTCCTTCCCACTGTCGCCAAAGTGCTTGCTCATAGGGGGTCATGTGATTGTTGGGTTTTTCTCTGTATCTATTATTGTACGATCTACTGTACAATATATAGCGCCTTGAGGTGACTGCTGTTGTGATTTGGCGCTATATAAATAAAATTGAATTGAATTGAACTGAAATAAGAAATAGGAAAAAATCCAGCAAAATCCTGACACAGGACCTGAGACATGCATGTGGAATGGTTCCTGTCATGAAACTATTCTTCAGAAAGGGAAGCAGGGAGGAAAGGCTCAGGTATGCCAATTTATACAAGAATTGGATTTAAAATCTGTGGCAACCGGTGAGTGTCTACATTCTGTAAAACATGGTAGATGCTCTGCATTTTGGCCAGTGGTGTTGGGGATCTTCTTTGGTTGTTGACTGCCATTTGTTGTGTTCTCTGTCAAGATAATCCCATCATGCTCTGGGCTCTGGGCTTTATTATCATGCGTTTTTTTTTTCTCCAGGTATGTTTTTACTGTGTTAGAAGTGAGTTTGGGATTATTGACATGGTGTAAAAGAGCTTTAAATGTCCTTCAAGAAGCCTGGGGAACTATTTCTGAGGACTACCTAAAGAAACTAGAAGAAAGTTTGCCTAAGAGAGTTCAGGCTGTGTTGAAGAATAAAGGTGGTCATACCAAATACTGACTTTCAAGGTTGTTTGAAGAATAAAAACCCTGTTTTTGCCTCATGCATGTGCTGCATCTTTTCCCCCATTTTTCTAGCAGAATCAAGAAATGAGTGGTGACACATGGCTTTTGCACAGTACTTTCAGCCCGTTCTCACTCCCGGGGCGTAGTATACCGACGTTTTGTCACGTCCCGTGGCTTTGCATTCCACAATCAACACAACAGTCAAATGTGTGGCAAAATTAATTTAGCTGTAATACCAATGCTCCAACACCTTTAGTACCACCGTTGTCAATAGCAGCAAAATATAGTTTCTCCAACTTAAGACCATTGCTGCTTCCCAGCGTTCCTTCTGCCACCACCTTGCCAATAATTGTAGCTGTAATAGAACCTCAACAGCAGTTTAGCGGAGCAGCAGATAAACACCCCAAACTAAACACTCAATGCTGCCATGAGAATTGTATTGAATGCTAGGATAGAAGAGGATTTGAAAATTATGCGCACATATGACACAAATCTGCCAGGATTTAAAACCACATATTTTATTCCCAAACAATCAAAACAGGATCTTGAAAAAAATGTCAGGGGAGTCTGGAACATGTCACTCAAACATAGTCTGCACACTCCCACATGGCGCTCCAGCACCTGTGTGGGCGTGCAGAGGCAGAATAGGAGCCACTGCAGTCTGAAGAATCGTATATATTTGTTTCACTGCTCTGCTGATTAGTGTTAAGTATTCTTCAAACATTCAAAGTTTGTGAATCGCATCTGGGTTTGCCAAGAAATCTGTGTTCTGTAATTCTGCTGAAGACTGGTGACAAATTGAAGGATAAAACAAGTGTGTTGGCAATGCGGCGGTCTATCAAATGTCACCTTAAAAACTTCAGCACTCTTTGGCTTCTGAAAGGTCTCTGAAACTCTAATGGATGAATGAAACACCATCCTCCCTACAGATATTCCAAGATTTGGTGTTTTGGGGAGACAGAGTGCTGTCTGACACATTGGTCCAAAATCTACCGGACGTGTCCACAGTGGTTGAGACCTGGTGACCATTAAGGCCACAGCGTAAGATTTACATCAGTTTTATACTTTTGAAACCAATCATTTTAGTGAATAAAGATGACAAACAGCATGTCTGTACTTCTGTCTCGACTTGTAAACAATGATTTGATTTCCCAACAATGAACCCTCTTTCAAACTGTCTTAGATCTAATCTTCTTTGCAGGATGGAAGAAGCTGAGCCTGCTCAGCATTTTAATGCATGTCACAGAGCAGGGCTGGATGTTCATTGGTTCATAGTGCCATTCATGCAGTTATTTCCTTTACTTTGGCTTTCAACTCATTTTATGTATTCCAGCAGATGTTGCACAACTAATTATTTCTACCATGGTCTAATTTTAAGATGATTACCAGACAATAATCACAATGCTGTACTTTGTGTTGGGAGAGAGGGAGAGAGCCAAAGTTTTCAAGAAAATAAAAAATGGAAAGAGAAACATCACGTAAAAGGATTAGAGAGGAGGCAAAGCCGATGCTAAGAGCAGATGGATTGCAAAAAAGAACTAGAAGACAAAAAAGGGAAAGCAGCGACAGGGAAGCGAGGGAGATGTTTGATGTGTAAATACACAGCACACAGCCGGTGATGTTTTCCCTGCAGAAAAGCAGGTAAATAACACATGAGTTTGGATCGGATTTAGAATAATATTCAAATAATTGTCAGCGGTTATCATTAGCATGCTGGGGATGAATTAGCGTTGCTGTCCCGTGGATCTCCTTTGTTCTTCTCAGCTGTCGTCATGAGGGAAGGCAGCATCTGGGAGGTCGTTAAATTCAGTTTCCTAGTAGAAATGAGATTTCTCGAGGGGACTGAGAAAGCTTGAGATGGCTCAAGAATGAAGAAAAATGTTTAAAGTTTGAAGTAAGAAATATTAAAGCCTGCAACGTAAACATAAACGGCATATTGCGTGTCAGTGCAGACGACTTTCAGGAAGAAATTCTTAAAGTATCGAGGTGATTTGTTGAATTTGGTGCCAAACGGAAACAGTTAGCAATATGACTTTGAACCTTCTCTCAGCAGGAGAAGCTTTGTCCCACTCATGTAAAACTTAGCACTTGATTTAATTAGATCATCTTGTTTCACAGCCAGAAGGAAGAGCATATGGTCCTGCACTTCCCCCCCGCTCTTCACTCACATACAGTAGCACTGTTCTATTTTCAGGCTCTTAGAGTATCAGCTTTGAAGCTGCAGGCTTCTCCTCCACACTACGGTGCTCCCCTGTAGAGAGGCAGGGTCATTGAAACCTGTGTGTGGTACAGGGCCCGAACAGCAGCCAAGGACAGGCCCAAATTAAAAGCATTAATTATTTCTCCCAGGCACAATACGAGCAGATTTTTTTCTCCCCTTGATGTCATTCAAGAAAGACAAACAAGGACAGAGTGAATTAATCGCTTAATGAATTCACTTAACCGAGTTCTTGTGTTTCGTATTGTATACTCTTCTGCCTTAAAACTGAGCTGAGCGCTGGAAACAAAGCACAAACAGTCCCATCAAATTTCACTTCAAATGCCGTTCCTTTGGGTGCACAAAATTGCAGGCATCTCTCATGTAAAATACCCACAAAACAACAACAACAAAAAAAAAAACCACCTTGAAGGTTTATAGCTCATATGAGGAAAACAGACCAGGAACAAACACATTTTTTTATTCATCCAGCCAGAAGCCAGGACAATAAATTCAGTGGAAATGAATGAATGCACTTGAGGCAGCTTTTTTTGTTTTGTTTTCATCATATGTTTTTCCTGAGACTGACCGCCCAGTGTGCAGAGAGAAAGGTTTGCCGCTGGAGTCAGGGGAGGAGATGGAGATGCCTTATGGCTTGACATTTTGAGACACAAAGGAGAAAAAAAAAGCATATCATATAGCGAATATACGGAAGCGTGGGGTGGGGGGCGATGACACAGAAACCAATTTTGTTTGCGCTCAGATTCACTTGGGAGACTTTTATTTGTGGTTCTGGTATCTGTCAACAAACACCTTCTGCTAATATTTCTTTGACTCTATTTCCTTTACTCCTCTCACAAATGAGCCACATCTCTGCTGGTGCATGCTGGGTAAGCACAGGTGGGATCAGTGGCATCATTGTACAGTTGTCTAACATGCAAGCGTGCAGCAGGGTCGCATTAGGAATGTGCATCACGATGAAGCCATTATTACGAGATCTTAACAACCCCCCGGTTTGCTTTATGGAGACTGCACGCCATTTATTAGCCATTCTAAACAATGCGAGTGAAGATCTAGCGGAGGACATGTCTGATTCAGTCATCAGTTCCTCTTTGTTTTCTCGGATGGGAGGCCACATCTTTCAGGTCTCTAGCAGCATATGTCTAACAGATTCAAATGAATCAGCTGATAAAATCATTTCAGAGTCTGTGCACTCAACTGAATATTTCATGATGCCGAAGCTATCGGCCACGCCGTCTCACATTTCTCTGCCCTGCTTTTACGTGCTATTAAATCATTTGCCGAATGACAAAGTACAATCGGGATTAGGTGATTTGCGGATGCAAATTCAGTTGCAATAAAACACACGGTATATGCAAGCGTTAGCATGGAGAGACGTGCATGTACGCTGTTGTAAAAATGACACGGTGATATATCAACGTGCCATATTTTGAGATATTCTTTGTAAGAAATACAATGATTTGTAATCTCCTTTCTACATACCGTCCTTGTGTGACAGACAGAGCAACTTTTAGTGTCTAAAATCATCTTAATGTTACTTTTTTTGTTCCAATTTCTTATTTCAAGTCTTAGAACTGCCTCTGCCAACTTACCCAAATGTCATTTTCTGTTGATTAAAGTCACCCAGAATCATCCAGCTTCACTGCATCCTGCCAAAACAAAGTTGGTCGAAAAAAAGAAGAGAAGATTAAATAAGGATGGGTGCAAATGTACCACCTGAGGTCACAGCGCATAAAGGTAATTCATCACTGTCATTTCAACATCAACACCTTCCCAGCAGGTAAAAAAAAACCCCTCCCAAACCTTTGATTAAACATCAGCAGGAGACAGCGGTGCCAAGCAAAATCAAAACCAGTGAAGCATCTTTGGCCTGCAGGAGACTCTTTTGCAGTCAGCTAAGCAAGACAGATCACTAACCGGTCCTAAGAGAAACGTTTAATCCTAATGAGGTTATCCCGCTCGTAGCATTTTAACATTGGCTTCCTGAGTGCCTTAAAAAAAGAGTAAGACTGAAATTTTATAAATGATTTATTTGTGCCATTCTTACCTTCACTCAATGCTGATTTTACAATGTGAAGTGATTCAATAAAGTAATGCTCAAAAAATCACACCTTACTTGAATGAGAGACTCCACCTGATAAAAAAGAGGGTTCTACAACCACCACCTACAACTATTGTGATTTGCCTGTTCAGCGTTGTTGATCCCTCCTTTGCATATTTTGATACTGCTTTTGACTGAATAACAATTATTGCCTCAATATAAAGTCTTGCAGATGGAAATAGCCAAAGCTACTGGATTGGATGTGAAGTATTACAAAGTGGGTGGGACACAACCAAAACAAATATGTAATTAACGCACTGCCCAAAAGTAGATTGCTGGTAACAGTTTCGGCCACTCACATAGCCTACACAGTGTCCCGAATACAGGTAGGTTTCCAATCGCCCTCTGGTGGACAAACCATGCACCATCAACACTCGTAGCATGAATGAAGGGTGTTTCTGTCACGGACCCCGACTCTGGGGACTCGGGGTCCGTGGGCAGTGGGGACGATGACTGTTGTTGTTGTTGTTGTTGTTATTGGTATTATTATTATTATTATTATTTGGTGTGTTGTCTGCACTGCCCCTGTGCACATCTGTATGTAGGCAGGTATGTGTGTGTATTGCCTTTCTGCTGTGGCCAAGTTACAGGCACCTTCAGCCCTGGGGGCGTGGTCTAACTTGAGGGCTGGCCACACCCGAAGTCCTGGCCGCACACCTGGGCCCTGTTTCAGGAAGCCGGTTAAGTGGAAAAACTGAGTAAGTATACCCTGAGTTAACGAAAACTCTGGGTTTTCGGTTTCACAAAGCGAGTTCAGATGAAGCCTCAGTGAGTCACTATGACGACACACTCCGTGAAGCTAACCTGCCCCCTAGCAGGTTTACTACAACTAACCCTGACTGTCTCCGCCCCTTTGTCGGAAACCTGACAGTAGGAAGTGTCGGACATGGCGTGCCCCTTCCTTGAAGAGCCAGTAGATCGTGAAGCCCAAATTCTCCGCAGAGCTCTCCGCCGGGAGAGAGTGATCAGAGCGCGTTTGGACATTTTATCATTTCCTGATGATTTTCTGTGTGAACGTTACCGTTTCTCAGCACAATCTATAAGTTATTTGGATAACATCCTCAGGCCATATATTACGCATGTGACACATCGTGGACATTCTCTCAGTTCTGTACATATTATTTGTATTGCACTTCGGTTTTTTGCAAACGGGAGCTTTCTGTATAATATTGGTGACGCTGAGCACGTTTCCAAGGCTACCGTCTGTCGGGCAGTCAGGAATGTTACAGTTGCACTGAAACGTCTCCTGTACCCGTCTGTGGTGTTCCCCGGTCATAGACCCACAAGATTCATCAAAGAGGGATGCCACAAAATTGCAGGTATCAGGATGACCAAAACTTAATTTATGATGTGGTGATACTTGGACTACTACTTAAATTTTACATTTATTTTCAGGGTTCCCAGGCGTGATTGGCTGTATAGATGGCACTCACATTCCAATCATTGCTCCTTCAGTAAATGAAGGAGACTATGTGAACAGGAAGTCTTTCCACAGCATTAATGTACAGGTACATAGTTCCCTGTAGCATTTCAAACTAACAAATTATTTCATTATAGTAATGGATGCTAATTTGTGTTCGCTGCACTGTGAAGATCATATGTGATGCTGCCAACATTATCACAAATGTGGAAGCCAAGTGGCCAGGCTCTGTCCATGACTCACAAATATTCCGTGATTGTACACTGAGCACAAAATTTGGACATGGTGAGTTGAGAATACTTTAAAATATATAAAGACCAATTGCTTCAGGGACATTTGAACTGAAGTGTATCCTTCTGTCTTAGGAGAGTTCACTGGCTACTTGCTTGGTGATAGGGGGTATCCATGTTTACCCTATTTGCTTACCCCTTACCCTGACCCTGAACCGGGCCCACAGCAGCGATATAATCTGGCTAATTGCAGGACAAGAGCCAGAATTGAAATGACTATCGGAATGCTTAAGGCCCGGTTCCAGTGCCTGCAAAGACTCTGGGTCACCCCAGAAAGGGCATGTGACATTATTGTGGCATGTGTGATTCTTCACAACATTGCCACAATTAGAGGAGAACACTGTCCTTCTGAACCAAACAGCAGTGATCCAAACCATGAACATCCTGACCCTCGCACGGACATACAAGATGGAAGCGCAGTCAGAGACACCATATGTCACAATCATTTCCTTTGACCCATCACCTCAACATGTTGAAAGAAGAATAAACAGATTTTCTGTTCAACTGGCTTTATTGGTCGCCTGTGTTTCCTGTACACAAAGTATTAAAAGATGTAAACCTCATAAAGTGTCTCTGTTGCTTCCTCCTCTGTAACAGCTGTCAATGTTTCTTCATTATTTTCCTGTAGTAAAGAAATAAACAACATTGCTGTTCTACTGTACACTCATATAATCTGTGGAGTATTACTCACAACTGCATGTTGGTCTGGCTCAACAGGAGGCTGCACCAGATGCAGTACACCACCACCATCAACTGATAGAATATGAGGTTTATACAGGTCACTTATAACTTACAAGGGACCAAATGGCAATTAACAAACATACCAAGCACCTTACACTTCATTGTCATTATGCTCTCAAAGACAACCAAGACTGAGGGAAGGCAAAATCAGTAGGAAAATAACTTCACTACAAAATAATCCATTATGGTAAAGAGTTTATCAAATGAATGAGCAGCACTGCAAAGGTGACTGTGAAGAAAGGATGTATGCACATCATGTATTATTTTGAATTTACCCCCTATGTAGGCACTTGTGTCTTGCGGGGTTATTGACTCAGAGGATGTCCCCGCAGAGATGCCTTCGGCCACAGGGCGCCCACTGTTTTGGCTGAGGGCCAACTGCTCAGCCTCTGTGAGTGGTGGTGGTGGAGGACCCCCACCTGTTTTTCGGGCCTCCGCTTTTTTTCTGTTGGCTATAACGGGGTCACATTTGAGCATACAGAGTAAGCAAATATGTACTTGTAATGTGCTCAGATAATTTCAATAATTTCAATAATTTCAATAATTACAGAAAGAAAATTAATGTAGCCTCTAACTGCAATTGATTTACATAGGACAAACAGACCAAGCACTGTGGCTCATAATACAATTACACCTCACCTGTTTGGACTATGTTTTTATACTTCATTTTTACTTGCTGCCAGGAACGTTTGGGGCCTGTTGGGTTGCACCTGCGCTCACATCACGTCACAAAATAAAATGTATAAAATAACAAATAAAATAACATATGATAAAATAACGTGTTAAATGGGTGGAAATCCCTAGATCAATGTTTATATTAACACTCACGCATTGACTCTGTCGGCTATGTTTTGCCATGCATGCTCCCTTTGTTTTGCAGCTGAGGCTGTGTTACTTTTTTTCTGAGAAATTTGCATGTTATCGGCATATGCTGCCATCAGAATTTCGGCCTCAAGCGCTGTGAAATACATTGACCGCGCCTTCTTTCCCTCCGTCTCCATGGTGACTCGCTTAATCTGTGCTCCGCTTATCAGGGCTTTATGTATCCTCGTCCGCGCGCTTCACTTGGGGTTAAAGCAACTCCGCGTTGATTGAACTAATTGTTATCAGCCTTTCTGAAACCGAATATTCCGAGTTGGACAGTTCGGGGTTACTCAACCCTGAGTATCGTTTTTCACTCTGAGTTTTCTAAACCGGCTTCCTGAAATAGGGCCCTGCTCCTCATCTGGGCTCGTCGGGGGAGCTATTTAGATGAGCGATGGAGCTTCCACTGACGCTGGATTATTGCGTTTGACTACACGTCAGTCTTCAAGCAAGTCAAGTGTGAGTGTATGCCTGCTGGGATAAGTTGTAACGGCTGCCTCTATTGTTTTCCCCTCAGGAGGAGTGTGGGACGAGAAGGAGCAGTGAGCACGGGGAGTGCAGGGACACTGGGGCAGAGAGCACTACACGGGGACTTTTGGGAAGAAGACACTACACGGGAGTCTGGGAAACTGGGGATTTATTGTTGTTTACTTCACCACCTTGTAAATAAACACTGTTGCACTGAAGAGTCCGGCGTTTGGGTCCTATTTCCCCATCTCCCCACGGTCTGCCAGCCAGACCGTGACAGTTTCTCTCGTCCGTTCTTTACTTTTTAACTTTTCATATCTGCTGAGCCTGATACATCAGCAAACAACTAATATCAGCTGACTAATAACTAGTGTCTACAACACTCATTAAATATTCAGATTAAGTGCAGCAAACAGTTAATATTGCATATGGGTTAGACAGTCTGAATCATGATCAAGACTGTGTTCATGTCACATGACATTCCTTTGAAAGAAGACACAGACTAAGAATGACCAAGGAGGTTTACATGTGAGATACAATTTTTCTGAGTAAAATTTTTGCAAGTCACTGTTGAAAAAAAAACATGGCATATAGGAATGATGTTGATTGGTTGATTTGTTGGTGTGGCAGGTAACAGCAAAAACCAAACTTCAGGAAATGTGAGCAATTTTGTGATGAAACCACTAAGGTAAAGCATGTTCAAACAACAGTCTAAAGGTACTTATACAGGTTTTAGCTATGCTAACCATTTGATAGCTGTAGCTTGATATTTGTCAAACAGACACAGAAGTGACCAAATCTGAGGAAGCACAATTTTTTTTTTTTTTTTTTTTTTTTTTTTAGGATTTCTTGAAATGGGGAAATTGGGAACAAAGCAAAGCTCTGAGTTTTGCTGTGCTCCCTGTAGCAGAATGACACCAGTGAGACACAGATGATTGGTGAGGACCAGTTGGACTGCAGCTTGTCAAGCTTGTGCTTCTTGGTGTCCACAGCCAGACTAACTGATGGGGAGAATAATTCATCTAATGGTATTAAGTTGACACAGCTCACTGCTGTCATCACTCATCTCCCTTGGTACCAGCAGCAACATCACCCTACTGCTGCCTCTCTGCCCGCCCACACACACACACACACACACACAGACACACTGTACTGTATGCACAGCAAAGTTCAGACTGGCAGATGCACCTCAGCTTCTGTACATCTAGAGCAGCTTTTGCTCTTTCTGCCACTCACCTTCACTGTGATCATCACCTCCTGAACTATTTTGCAGCAAACACACACGCTGTAAATGGTCCTCAAACCTAGAGAGCCTCTCACTGGTCTCCAACCCCAGCCTAGAAATATCTCTACTCATGTGTGCGGCATGACGCTGATCAGTCAAAGTGATTCTGTTTAAGGGCTGACTTTTGTCTGCTCGAGGTGTCATTAAACCTGAAATGACAGCTGGATTAGGAAATGCCGAGCACACCACGTTAGAAGTACAACAAAGATGTTTCATCATCATAACTCAGCTGGATCAAATACACGTGCTTGATGCATCTTTAATGGCGCCAAGGCAGGTATCAGGAAGCATTAACTTTTTAAGGAATAATCCACCCTCAAGTATTCTTACACTGTTAGTGATCATCAATCTGTGACACTCCCTCTGTAAGGGGACTTTCACCGTGCAGCCACTCTGTCAGCCACCTTCGACTCCTGCTGTGTTTTGTGATTTTTCTCTGCAGCTGAATAGCTTTCAACAAACCCAAGGGGTGTAGATGCTTTCATTCAGAGGAGGGAATAGTAACATATAAATATAATAAGCTTGGAAACTAGTACACACACAATGCTGTGTGCATATATTATCATTGTCATGCGTTTTATTCTGTTTCTTGTTCAGCTACCTATTGCATTCATGTCTACTGTTTATCAAGCATCCATCTGCTACATTTATGCAGGTAGACAGGGAGCCAAGTAAGCATGGTAGCCAAGATATTCTTCTCAGTTCTTTGTTCTTCAGATTGTATTACATTCCTCAGCCAGCTCAACTGAACTTGCACTGAAAGATCAACAGTTATACTCAAAGTTCTCTCTTTAAAATCTTTAAGGCTGTTTCTAGAAATCCTACAAAGAGAACTCAGTTCTGACATTTGTATCTGAACTCTCATTCCTTTAGTCTGCACTTGAAGTTTATGACCACATATGAGGGTTTGGAAAGTAGAGAGAAATTTTGCTTTCAGACAGCAGTACAGTACATTACCTACTTAACTGCTGATGCACCACCCTGTCGAACTGTTGATCTCTCTGACTTTCATGAACAAGACCGCCTGACGTGAAGGTGCTTGTTCAAATGGCTTCAGGTTACAGGTTTTTTTTATTGGTTTGGCACAGTTTTCACAAGCAATTGGTACATTTTCAAAACTCTTAGTACTTATATCACAACAGATCATCATAAGTGCACCTTTTTCAAACATTTCAGCATATTTGCAATTGTGTTAGTACAACACACATAATGACAAAATATCCTTTTCACTACACAAAATAAGTGTTTCAACATTGCCCGGCTTTTGGAGAAGCACCAGGTTTCCATGAAACAAATTTACTTGGTTCCTTTTGAGAGGAACAATGTCCAGGTGAAACAACTGCGTTCAGAATATATTCAGGTACAACACTAAACTGGCATGCAATTACTGTAACAGTACTGACAACTATTAGTAGTAAAAAAAAAACTAACTAAATTATCATTTCAGAGGGTGATGGAGCTGGACGCTGCTGTGAATCATCACAAGTATATTTTTGTTGACGAGGCCGGTTTCAATCTGGCAAAAACTAGACACAGAGGATCTGTGTGTGTGTATGTGTGTGTATTTATGTATGTATGTATGTATATATATATATATATATATATATATATATATATATATATATATATATATATATATACATACATACATGGAACGCCATAACCAAGTGGCCGGCATAGTGTACAGGAACATCTGTATATGTGTATATATATGTGTATATATATGTATATGTGTATATATATATATGTGTATATATATATATATATATATACACATATATATATATATATATATATATATATATATATATATATATATATATATATATATATATATATAAAAAACACCCAGCACGCCCCTGCGGGCGGTTTATCCTTCAAGCTCGGGTCCTCTACCAGAGGCCTGGGAGCTTGAGGGTCCTGCGCAGTATCTTAGCTGTTCCCAGGACTGCGCTCTTCTGGACAGAGATTTCCGATGTTGTTCCCGGGATCTGCTGGAGCCACTCGCCTAGCTTGGGAGTCACCGCACCTAGTGCTCCGATTACCACGGGGACCACCGTTACCTTCACCCTCCACATCCTCTCGAGCTCTTCTCTGAGCCCTTGGTATTTCTCCAGCTTCTCGTGTTCCTTCTTCCTGATATTGCTGTCATTCGGAACCGCTACATCGATCACTACAGCCGCCTTCTTCTGTTTGTCTACCACCACTATGTCCGGTTGGTTAGCCACCACCATTTTGTCCGTCTGTATCTGGAAGTCCCACAGGATCTTAGCTCGGTCATTCTCCACCACCCTTGGGGGCATCTCCCATTTTGACCTCGGGACTTCCAGGTTGTACTCAGCACAGATGTTCCTGTACACTATGCCGGCCACTTGGTTATGGCGTTCCATGTATGCCTTGCCTGCTAGCATCTTGCACCCTGCTGTTATGTGCTGGATTGTCTCTGGGGCATCTTTACACAGCCTGCACCTGGGGTCTTGCCTGGTGTGATAGACCCCAGCCTCTATGGATCTTGTGCTCAGAGCTTGTTCTTGTGCTGCCATGATTAGTGCCTCTGTGCTGTCTTTCAGTCCAGCTTTGTCCAGCCACTGGTAGGATTTCTGGATATCAGCCACCTCCTCTATCTGCCGGTGGTACATACCGTGCAGGGGCCTGTCCTTCCATGATGGTTCCTCGTCTCCCTCCTCTTTCTTGGGTTTCTGCTGCCTGAGGTATTCACTGAGCACTCGGTCAGTTGGGGCCATCTTCCCAATGTATTCTTGGATGTTCCTTGTCTCATCCTGGACTGTGGTGCTGACACTCACCAGTCCCCGGCCCCCTTCCTTCCGCTTATCCGCTTATATATACACATATATGTATATATATATATATAGCAAAAGATCCTTTAAGTCCTGTAAGTTGTGTGGTGGGAGGCTCTACCTGGACCTATTTGTCCAGCACATTCCCCAGATGCTCGATTGGATTGGGGAATTTGGAGGCTAAGTCAACTACTCTAACTCATTGTTGTGCTATTCAACTATTCCTGAACCATTTTTACTTTGTGGCAGGGCGCATCATTCTGCTGAGAGGGGCCACAGCCATCAGGGACTAATGTTTTTTAATGCAAGTAGGGTACATGGTTCCAACAATGCTTAGGTAGGTGAAACAAGTCAAAGTAGTATCACATGGATGGCAGGACCAGTCATCTAGCCATCACGCTTGTCAAACTCACTCAGATCCTTATGCTTGCACGTTTTGCCTGCTTCTAAGATCAATTTTTAGAAAGAAAATGTTCACTCACCTAATATATCCGACCCACTAACAGGTGTCATCACAAAAAGATCACTCATTGGTTCTCATAATGTCTCCCTCACCCCTAACTAGTCATGCCAGATGGCTGATCCTGATTATATCAGTTTTTCTCCAATTAAAAGTGAGTTTTTCCTTCCCACTGTCACAAAGTGCTTGTTAAAAGGGGGTTGTTTCGTTATTAGTATTTTTTCTGTACTATTGGGTCTCTACCTTACAATATGAAACATCTTAAGGTGACTGCTGTTGTGATTTTGTTCTATATAAATAAAACTGAATTGTGTTGAATTTCTCCTGATCCGTGTATTCGCTGGGCTAAATTCAGAGCACTGGTGTTTTGGACATCAATGTGATGACTTTAAAGAAAAACAAAAGAGCCCCTTATGAATGGAACACACTAGCTGTCAATTTTTACTTATTACCAGATCTAATTAATAAACATAACCATTCTCAACCACACGACAGTATATTTCTTCACTTTCACAGTTGTAATATTGTCGTGTTTACAAAAACTGCAAACATGCAAAAACCTGTCAAAAGCACTCAAAATGACATTTGTGTTAATTCCCGCATGTGGGCGTCTCCAGGGCCTCATTTTACTCGCAATGACACACTCACACGGGCAGGTTTACAAGGTGAAAACAGTCACAGCTACACTATCACAGCTGGTAATAAGTTAAAAGCAGCTCTGCACAGACAAATTCAGTATTAATGCAGTTTTTCGCAGTACGTGGGTTTCTTGCTGTTTCATTCCTCTTTTAGTTCATTTTGCTGCGCTTACAATAAATTTACCTGAATCTACAAGCTCCCTAATCTTGTTTTATTAATTAAAGAAAGTCTATTTCCCTCCTTGCTCTCTACAACTCTCTGACTCCCTTGCACACACACACAAGTCACAATTCTCACTCTCGGTGAATACATTCAGTAAATCAAGAACAGACATTTCTCTCCTCATTTTTTTTTAGAACAAACAAAAATCAAATATGGACAGAGTGGGGGACAGAAAAGCTTCTTACAGAAGACGTTACAGGTCTGTGAGAGCCAGAGATTTTCCTTGTTTGAGGTGACCAAATACTTATTTTCCACCCTAATTTACGAATAAATTCTTTACAAATCCTACCATGTGAATTCATGGATTTTTTTTTCACATTCTGTCTCTCACAGTTGAAGTGTACCTCTGGTGCAAATTACTGACCTCTGTCATCATTTTAGGTGGGGGAACTTGCACAATCGGTGGCTGACTAAATACTTTTTTGCCCCACTGTATATATATATATGTATGTATATATGTATGTATATATGTATATATATATATATATATATATATATATATATATATATATATATATATGTATATATATATATATATATATATATATATATATATATATATATATATATATATATATATATATATATATATATATACATGGAACGCCATAACCAAGTGGCCGGCATAGTGTACAGGAACATCTGTGCCGAGTATAACCTGGAAGTCCCGAGGTCAAAATGGGAGATGCCCCCAAGGGTGGTGGAGAATGACCGAGCTAAGATCCTGTGGGACTTCCAGATACAGACGGACAAAATGGTGGTGGCTAACCAACCGGACATAGTGGTGGTAGACAAACAGAAGAAGACGGCCGTAGTGATCGATGTAGCGGTTCCGAATGACAGCAACATCAGGAAGAAGGAACACGAGAAGCTCAAGAAATACCAAGGGCTCAGAGAAGAGCTCGAGAGGATGTGGAGGGTGAAGGTAACGGTGGTCCCCGTGGTAATCGGAGCACTAGGTGCGGTGACTCCCAAGCTAGGCGAGTGGCTCCAGCAGATCCCGGGAATAACATCGGAGATCTCTGTCCAGAAGAGCGCAGTCCTGGGAACAGCTAAGATACTGCGCAGGACCCTCAAGCTCCCAGGCCTCTGGTAGAGGACCCGAGCTTGAAGGATAAACCGCCCGCAGGGGCGTGCTGGGTGTTTTATACATATATATATATATATATATATATATATATATATATATATATATATATATATATATATATATATATATATATATATATATATATATATATATATATATATATATATATACACATATATGTATATATATATGTATATCATTTTTTTTAGAACAAACAAAAATCAAATATGGACAGAGGAAAAAACATCCTAACTCTATTTCTCTACACTGCTTTAATTATTTAAGTGTATTTTTAGCAAACAAAAGGGGATGAATCTCATGACCATATGCTTTTTCCTAACTAATTAAAGTGCTAAACAATAAATTAGGAATCCAGTGAGTCGTTCGTTTGTCATGAAGTGGCAGGTTGTCACCAAAATCCAGATGCTTCTTCATGCCTCTGTAGCCTCCTTACCATTTGTTGTTGTTGCTAACTCTTCGATTCAAGCGCTTTTCAGAGAAGGGTGCAATCGTGCCTGTCTGAGTGCCAGCACAGGTGTGCTGTTGGCAGCTAGAGCCTCATCCAGAAATGTGTCTGACAGCTCAAAACTCAGTGTGACATCTCACTAACTTCTTCAAAACACAATCCTGAGTCTACAGCCTCTTTAATAATTATGCAGTGTTCAGAGAGTGTGCGCATTAACCACCGACGTGTGCGAGCTGCACAAGGTGAAGTAAGTTTATTGATAATACGTAGAAAAGGAAGTTTCTAGAACAAGAGAAATGCGGTGCGAAGCCTCGGAGGACTAAAAAAACTAAAAAAACTCCAAAACCTAAGCACTTTGAATGCTAATTATATTCTGGCCCAATTTGGAAGCAAAATTGGGGGATGAAATGTTAACCTACATGCCTGGAAAACAGTGGCAACCCTCCACTTTGCTGATCCCAATCTACAGGATTCCATCTGCCTGAGAATTGTTATGGATAGTAGTCGGAATATTAAGCCTGGCATCGTGCTTACGCACAGCTGTCAGGCCTACTCTGTACCTTGCGCCCATCTTCGGAGGGGGGGTATTAGCTTTGATGTGAGCAAAACCCTGCAGCAGTCAAGGGGGATCATTATGGGAGCCTCATCTCCTGCAGTAGCTGGTAGCTACAGCCCTTCTCTTGCGGCACAGCTGCTGACAGGATGGAATTAAACCTAGTTTGAGCCGTGAGAGTGAAGGCCGTGACCATGAGAAATTTTTACAGCTCGCTTTCAGACATCACAGGGGTCTATCACGAGGTCTGTCCTCAGCAAAGTGTCCTGCATAGCATTTACTTTCAAAGGAGTGTGAGAGTTGGAATAATCGGAGAGAAACTGCAGAACATCTGGTGTAAAAATCAGTTCAGTTATTTAGAAAGTGGATTGCATTTTGTATGTCTGCAGGCAGGTAGTAGCACCTTTGAAGACTTACATTGCAACATTGCTTGTAAGGCCATGTTAGGTTTCAAGGACTATTTTCACTGATTGGCACACTTATAATGTGAAATTTCTGATAGAAAATTCAAAATGAATTATTTATGATACAGCACATCCACAGGAAAACAGGCCAGGTAAGTATGTGTGTATGTCTGTTTGTGGGAGTGTGCAAAATATAATCAATATACAGATTGAAAAAAAAAAGAGTTCCACCTCTTGTGCAGGGCAGCACAGTGCTTGATTTGGAAGCTACAACAACTCAAACTCATTGTTGTGCTACTCAAACCATTCCTGAACTATTTTTGCGTTACGGCACTGAGCATAAACCTGCTGAGGGAGGTCACAGCCATCAGGGAGTACTGGTTCCATTAAAGCGTATATATGGTCTACAACAATGCTTTGGTGGTAGGTAGGTAGTATGTGTCAAAGTAGCATCCACCTGGATAGCAGGAACTGAGTTTTGGCAGCAGGACAATGCCCAAAGCATTAGACTGCTTCCATCAGCTTTGTTGGTTCACCATTCTTACTTCCTTGGACCACTTTTGATAGATACTGACCGCTGCAAAATAGGAATAACCCACAAGAGCTGCATGAGAACTAATGGATAGCAGGATCCAAGGTTTCCCAGCAGAACACAATGTATACTTGTTCCCTAATACACTAACAGTTCCCACCCACTAACAGGTGGCGTGATGAAGAGATAATCAGTGTTATTCACTTCACCTCTTGGTGGTCATAATGTCTGATCAGTGTACATCTTTGAACTGAGTCTGACAGACTCCCGCATATCTGTTTTATATTGTTTTCATGTGCACGCCTGCACATTTAAACAGCTTGCACACAATCTGTCTCGAAAAAACCCTTGAAATAAAGGAGGGAGGGTCACAGGTGATTCATTCACTTCTGCACTTAAGAGTACACGGCAACAATATTGGCAGAACAAGACTGTTCTGCAATTCATGCATGACTGTGGAAATAGGATGTCTGGATGTCTCACAGCCATCTGTGTTGGCTGTTGACTCATTTCATTTACATCCGCTTCTCATTCCTCCCATCCTCTCCTAATTCGCCGTTTCTCCTCGATGATGGCCACGGCGCCTGATGCCGCGTGCTGGCGCACACACATTAATGCCAAAGTCAATAGGAAGGCGAAGAAAGTGAAATGATTCGGCAGGACTGGAGGAATTAGTTGTGGTCAGATACCCCGGGGTTACACAGGAAGGAAATTGGATCTTGAGGGAACGAGAGCGGGGCGTATGATGTCATTTATTACAGCGGATTGGTGGAGAGAGGTGGGTTATCACTCATTATAGAGAACAGTGCACACCGCTGAGCTGCTTGTGCGACACGACAAGTGGCTACAGGAGCCGTAAACCCAAACATGGCCTCGCTCAATATGTAGGTGGCAGAAACTGACTGAGCAGTACAGTGTGTGGGCGTGATTTCCTGTCCATATCTACAAGTCTGCACGAATGATAAACTCCAAAAGGCAAGACACTCTTCATATTGTTGCTTGCATCTAAATTATCAAAGCAGTTTGCAGTTTGTGTTGTCTGTCTAGCCCTGTAATAACAGGCAGCAGCAGCACCAGGCAAACTAAATTCTGGAGGCTGGTAATGCCTGTGTGGTCGCCATTTTTGCTGTAAATAAAAGTCAAATCTGTGGGTTTTTTGTTGTTGTTTTTTTCTGACACAAAAATAGCTTTTGCACTGTGGCCCACATATGTCTCTCAGTTAATGCATTATTAATTATGTTGTGCTCCAATAACACTGCAAGGGTCCAGTGCAAGATGGGCTAGGACACAAAAGGGAAAAAAAAAATAGCAAGGCACTGAGATTGCTCATGCATCCAGGCTTCATGATCACAGATTAATACTGATGTTATTGTGTAAATTATTTCATAGACGAACAGCTGTTTGAGCGCCGTCCTGCATTCGTTTCTCATACAGTTTGTTTTTCTTTTGTGGATGAGGGGAAGAATGAACAAAAAAAATGCACCTCACTAAAGGAAAAAGGAAGCAAATACAGAACAGGAAATGGTTAAGTGGTGATAGCGTATTATCATTCTGACACACTCCTTAGTTCCAGTATGCAAATTGGACCTGTACAGCTCAGTGCCAGTATCCTTGTCATTACAATTGGGCTCATTTAGGCATAAACTGGCCTCAGAGAGCAAACGAGGCTGGGGAACAAGGAATTAGCTGGAAGCCAAGTCACAAAGCATTCAGCACCTGATTCTCAGCTAGGACAGATGGCGGGATTGCAGCACGATGGCACAAACATACACAAAGACGGAGAGGAAGAGGGAGAGGTAGAACACCACGCACACACACACACACACACACACACATGCACACACATGCACGCACACCCATATCTCAGTGTTCCCTTAGGCGTGAGGCCAAGGAATTCAATGTTTCATAAGGATTAAAGTCTCTCTATGAAACCTGTGACTGAACATGAGACATTGGATCATGAAACATTGCCAAAACAGCTGTTGGGGGCTAGTCACAGTACCGGCAGTGACTCACATCTCCTCTTCACAGGCCATTTATTTTACTGTGACACGACGACGGGGAAGAGATTTTTCAAATTCAGCGACCATCACACTTTGCTCACACGTGTTCCGAAACCTCCCCCTACCCAAATGTCACAGACCTCCGAGGTGTCAGGGCTTCCTGTGCTGAAAGTGTTTGTGCAAGCTGAGGATCCTGGAGCTCGTTACTGTATTTTAAAGATCATAATGGCTTTCCCATCATGACCAAGTTTGTGTGGCGGTATTAGCCGTACCCTGCTTAAGCCCCCTGGTTTCTCGGGGGCGGCATGTTAATCCATCAGTACTTATCTGTCTGTCTCCCCAGCGTTCTATGATCCAAAATGATGAGCTGAGCTAATAAAAGCACGGGCAGACAGAAGTTGGCGATGGCACATTATCCTCACCATCTAATCCCTCTTCTAATTAGAGATGCCATCTTGGACCAAGCAAAAACAAGAAAACAAGCGAAGATTTTAAAAAAAACGACAGACACCCACGGGGTTTGTGTGATTGTTGAGCTATAATGGGCCATACTGGTGGTTTTGTGTGGTTAGATTAGTCATTATACACCATGCACTTGAATTTACCATCAAGTGTTTTTCCAAGTCAAACTGGATTGATTTTTTTCTCTTGCTGGCAGCTTGTTGCTTCCAGCTACGTCTTCATGAAAGTTCAATGAATTATGGAGAAAATTAAAAACAGCTTGCAATGGGTAATTCATCACAGTAAACATATTTGTACTTGTTTAAAAGGTACTGTATGCTAACACTTTGGCTCATTTTCCTTGTGTTCTTGGTGCACTTCAACACTCAAGACCCAAACTTTTATATTTTCAATTCTCATTCTTGATTTCCGCCATTCTGAAAATGCTATACATGATATGATTCACCCAAAAAGTAAAGTCACCATAATGGAGAACTTTTCAGTGAGGCCGCCATACTTGACATTAAAATAATAAAATAAAATAAAATAAAAGGCTGGTGAAAAAAAAAAAAGATGTTTAGTTAATAGAATTCTGTTCAGAGAGAACAGAACAGTCATTTGATCCTGGGCCATATTACCAGATGTCCCAGGATCAAATGATGAACAAAGTGTTAGTGACTATCAAAACACAGGAAAAAAACGGGAGTGAGAGAGAGAGATGGCCACAAAATACAACTCAGACCGGATGATGCTTTCTGAATAAATGTTGGCTAGCCTGTTCACCCTTGATATAAACTAATTATGTATGAATAAATGAATATTTAACTGACAGTAGTAAATCAGAACAATGTGCATCCAGCAAATGTAAGCTCAGTGTACAGCGAGGTAGATGGTGAGGGGTGGGATCACATGTCAGGGTAAGTAGGGCACTTGTTTGTATTTTACTGTTATTTTATGAATCTGCTAATAGGCAGAGGATTGTTTTGCTTTCGCTCCCACCATTTCCCTCTTGATTTCATCACTGCCTGCAGACTGACTTTTGCATGAAGGTGGTGTTTTGTTTTAGTTGTGTGTGCTCGCATGTGTGTGTATTTATCACATTTTGAGAAAAAGGGGGGAAAACGATGCTCATAGTGACTTCTGTACTACTGTCACTCATTGCTCTCTACCCATTATCTTTGTGCAGTCACCGCGTCCCCCTCCACCTCCCGCTCTCTCTGTGGCTCTTCTATTTTGTCTTCCAGTGAACATTTATTGCTCCGCTGAATTTAAATCCTCCTCTCTCCCCTTGCACTGGATATTCTCTGCTTCCCTCTAACTTTTTATATGCCTCTCCCTACACCAACTGCAAATTTTCTCACACTCGCCATTTATATTCAGTCGCTCATTATGATTTTCTGCTGCCTCTCGCCTCTCCTCTGTGTGTGCAGTTGGACATTATCGTTCCCCTTTATTCTGTCTTTTGAATAGGCAAGTAAGCTCAAGCAGCTTTTTTTCGCTGTCTGATGCAGCTAAGATGTTCATGAATAGAGATCAAGAAGAAAAAGAGGAAGAGGCACTGCAGGGGATAACAAAGAAAGCGCAATTTTGTCTAAGATCTTTTCTTTTATTTAAACATTAGTTGTTTTTAACTAATTGGAATGCAGTGTGTACCACATGGACCAAGTGGACAGACTGTATACATTTTGAATAAACAGCAAAACAGCTGAGTAGGAATAAATGTGGCTTTGAGACCTGGGAAGGGATGGCAGCTTCATCTCAAAAAGAAGCTACTCTGTGAGTTTCTGAAGTTAACTTGGCCAAGCTGCTGATGTTGTGAAGATACTTTGCTGAGCCCGAAGAATAAACTCCGAGGTGGTAAAAGGCCCAGTGAAGGCTTTTTGAGGTGTTACTTAGCAACTCTCTCACTCTCTCTCCACAGGACAAAATTGAAACACAGTTACTTCTGGACAAAACCCTCTCACACCCAATGTCAAGAGTTATAAAAGTTTTAGAGAGCCGTGAAGCGAGCGATCTTTGAAATGGGCCAGCATGTCTTGCAGCAAAGCACTCTCAGTAACTTTGAGAGCTTATGGAGAGGATTTAGGACAAATAAATCTCAGAATTTGATTACCTTCTTTCTTTCTTTTTTTGATGTTGATGGATATGATAAGAGAGCACGACAGGCCAAGACGGTGATGGAGATGATGTCAGCCTATTATACTCTACTGCACTCCAGCTCTACCAGCTGCAGGTGCAGCAGTTCAACAACACACACCCCTCAGATCCTTGGACTGAAAAAGCGCAAGCTTCCATTATTTTATTTAAAGTCTCTGTAAGTTAGATCATTCTCTGGCAGAGTGAACTGTTCATCTATTAGCAAGCTAAGAGCAGCATTAGCAGTCGATAAAGCCTAATGAAGGCAGTGCATCCTCACATAGCTTCCCAGACAACTTGGCTAAAAGCTGCATCATCTACATCTAGGGAAATCTCAAGTTACCCTGAGAGAGAATAGAGCGAGTCCACTCTCACTGCAGGCAAATCATCATCATCTTCTCTCCTCTCTCCCTCTCACTGGATGCCCAATTGTCTGGCTTAAGGAGTGTCTGTTTTTTTTAGCTAGGTGGAGGCGGGTAGGGGGTGAGTGGGGGAGGGGTGTGAATGTTGTGCATGTTCAGTATTTGGCAAGAACCATACAGTCAAGCAAAGCCCTGATATTTCTGTTTGGATGATGTGTAATAATAGGGGAACATTTGTGCACGTGCCTAATTACAAACACTCACTGCTCACATTATTAGATGCAACTGTTCAAGCTGCTTGTAACAGCAAATCTTTCGCCAGCTAAACATATGGCAGCAACTCAATGCATTTAGGCAAGTAGACATGGTCGAGATGAGAAGTTCAAGATCTGCAAATCTAGCATCAAAATGGTGAAAAAGGGGGATTAAAGTGATTTTGAATGTGACATGGTTGCTGAACTGAGTATTCCAGAAACTGTTGATCCACTGTGATTTTTCATCACGCCCATCTCTAGAATTTAGACAGACTGGTCTGAATAAGAGAAAGTATCCAGTGGGCGAAGAGGAGAAGGGTCAGAGTACTGAGCTGATAGGAAAGCAACAGAAAGATTTCAGTTTCATCCTGACTGAGCTTAAGAAAATTAGAGCTGAACCAGGATTTGTGGTTCGAAATTTGGATAAGCATTCTGTAAGAGCAGAAGGTGGGAGGGAGGAATCAGGCCTCCAGGAGATAATAACCAATAACTAATAAGCAAGCAAGGTATGTAAAAGAGCATTTCTGAAAACACAACACATCAAACCTTGAAGCAGACAGGCTACAGCAGCAGAAGACCACACCAGGTGCCATTCCTGCCAGCTAAATACAGGGAACTGAGGCTACGGATCTCACAGACCAAAAGTGAACAATAGAAGACTAGAAAAAATACTGCCTTGTGTTTATAACCACAGTGTGGTTATAAATGGCTGCTTCCAGAAGGATAATGCACCATGTCCCAAAGCTGAGATCATTCAAACTGGTTTCTTGAGTATGAAAGCGGGTTCAATGTACTCAAATGGCTTCCACAGTAAACAGAACTCTAGTCTAGAAGAATATCTTTGGGATGTGATGGAATAGGAAATTTGCTTCATAGGCAGCATAGATCTTCATAGATCTTTAGCTAATAAATCGGCAGCAACTGTGTGATTTTATCATGTCCATGTGGATCAAAACCTCTGAAGAACGTTCCCAGCACCTTGTTAAATCTGTTCCCCAAGGAATTAAAACAGTTCAGAAGGCAAAAGGGGCACAACACATTACTATAAAGGTATACCTAATGAAGTGGCTGGGGACTGTATATTGGACCATACTCTAAACCTGCCCACTGGCCCATATCACAAGATCTTCTTCTTTCACACTTGTCTATATGGGCTTCCCTACCTTTTTAAATTTTAATGAGTATTATTTTTGACTATTTTATTTCTGTCAATATTTTACTTTTACTCCCTATGTTTTAACACAAATATCGCTTCTTTCTTCTCCTTACATTTTCAAAGCAGACTCATTACTTTAGGTTTAACGATATCTTTTAAAGTGTTTATACTCGGGGTCAAAGTGAGCTGGACATTATACAGCAACATCTTACAACATTTCTGTCATCTCAACAAACATCAGCACGCACACAAACTGTTTGTGTACATTTTGTTGCACAGCTTTCACTGTAGTATCTCTTAACACAAGCATCTTTACTACTACTTAAGTACAGAATGTCTGGAGTTTGGCCACCTCTGTCAGCAACAACCAGTATCCAGGCCTCAGTCACAGGAGGCTGCAGCTGGCACAAGTGAGGAAGAGACAGAGCAAGGTGAAATTAATGTGGTAAGAAAATGGATATATATATATATATATATATATATATATATATATACATATATATACATATATATATATATATACATACATACATATATAGGGAGGGAGGGATTCAAGGACAGAGGTGAAATGAATGGCTACTTTGACCATGAGCCACTGTTAATAGCTAAAGTACATCTTTCAATTTTCACATGCTGCAGTGCAACTAAGAAGTAAACCAACAACAACTGTACCCACCTGTTTAAAACCTGTTTCAATATTAATAATCATCCCTGCTTGCTGGCTTTGTATTTGCAGCTTGCAGCTCAGTCTTTTAGCCCCGAACACAGTTATGTTAGATCCTATGGAGTACTTGTCTTAAAGTGGGTCAGCTGGACACTGAATTATCATTTGACTCACGAAGTGAACCATCCATGAGTCAAACGAAAATGTTAATGAGCTGCATGAACAGCTAGCTGAGTTATAAACAAAGGGTTTGGACTCAAAACCAGACAGATTCAAAAGAAGGGGTTTTTTTTCTGCATATCACCCCTGTGGCAACATATCACCCCAGTAGAGCCCTTTGCTCTCTGCAGGCTTACGTATTGTCCTTGGGGTGTGTAACCCTCTGGGGTCCAGGGTATAATTGGCCGTTTTTGACTACTTTTGATTTTACCTCTATATTTCACCTTTAAAAACTGTTTATCTTGCCTTGTTTGGTATCATTTTTTTCAGCACAACCTCAAATATCTGAGATTTGAGTAATTATTTCATTTTTGCATACTATATTAGCACAATTGATCTAAATTCAGACAGAAAATTCAAAATCCGAGTAGAAAAAAGTTATATTTTTTACTGTAAAACCCACAAACATGTCTAACGAATCATTTTCATAACTTGAAATGCAAATAGAAATTGTAAATTTCTAAAAATTCTGCACATGCTTTGCAAACAATAAAGTTATATGGTACTATTTACCTAAAAATGCACCCAAGGCCTCAGGCGTTTTTTATATAACCATTTAAATCTATTTACAGAACAATCAGGTGTGCTGCATCAAATAAGAAGGCACACAAATTATTTGTGCCAGTCCAAAAATGTAGTTTGTGTTCAGTATAAGACAGAGGAGAACACCACAGGCCTAAACCCTGTAGGTCTGACAGCAGGAGGTGCATCAGTCCTGTTTTCCATGTGGGAACAGCGTTTACACTGGAATCTGCCTTTGACGGCTTTTTAAGAGCAAATATGAAATTCAGCAGTCTAACTGACACACAATACAAAACAATAACTACACAATACACTAACTACAGCCTCCAAACACGCTAAACATCACTAATGTTTCACGTATGAAAACTTGCGCGCTCTCTCTCTTTCTTTCGCTCGCCCGCTTTCCGTCGCGGGTGTCACTCCTAAAAACTTCCCCTTCTCCCTAAACAACCAAGTACCACATGTTGCCATATCATTTTTGTTTTTGATTGGCTGACATGGTAAACTCTAACACCAATCCGGTTGTTCAGTGATGACGCGACGAATCCTACTTCCGGGTCTAAAGTAGTCTGCGTTTAATATGGCTTTTGTGTTGTTAACATGTTTAATGTTATGTATTTTCTTCTATTTGATCTCAAAAAGCTCCTAAAACAGTCAGTGATCACTGTTGACCTCCCTCGGCTTTTATTACCGCTAATCATTTATTTAAGCTCAGTTTTTAAAACCTTAGGATGTAACTACAGCCCAGTCCATGCAGCAGTATATGAATGACTAACCTCATATGTGGATGGATTATCTCAGTTGTTCTCCTGGCTGAAGTTTGGTCCTTTTACAGCATCCTGCCATGCGATTACATTTGTTCCTGACCACCGAGAACACTCACGTTAACTTTTATCGAGTGGAAAAAAAGTTAGCTTGTTTATATTATGCTAACATAGCTGTGTCGCTAGCGGTCACGTAGCACATCATTACCAGCTAGCCAAACGTCTGTAACCCTACAAACGTCACTGCTGTTTAGTTTTCTGTCTTCATTTATGCTGGAAGTGATAACAGAGCTGTACGTTTTAATTTGTTTCCAAAACCCCGCAGTCAGGACATGCTATATTGTATTTAGATAGAAGCTAGCGAGCTAACTCCCTGCTAACTTCTAACTCCGTTAAATGTCATAAATTCCGTTTTCATGGATGCCTGGATGTTAAACTCAATTGTTACACCTGGTAGAGCAGAACGCTGATTATTTTATTAAAGATGAAAGACTTTAGACAGTTTTTCAACTCTCAGTAATGCCATAGTGATCGTTTGATATATGGACCTGTAGCGGAGTTTAGGCCCAGACACGGCTAGTGACGTCAGACTGAACAATCGGATAGAGAAGTGGTGTTTTTTTTGTTACTTATTTCACTCGCGAGCGGAGTGTTTGCTAGCATTGTCCGTAGAAAATGCAGTTTTTAGCGTTCTTCCCGCTGTAAAAACCACTGTTTTGTTCAGAAAAAAACATCGCGTGTATTTTTTTTATCATAACTCTGGTTTTATGTGGCCCATCGACACAATTCAAAAACTGGTATGTAGTTTGAAGTCCGCACTTTCGGCCCAAGTTGAAATGGAGACTGACTTGCTGCATCTTGTAGCTGTGTCGTCTTAAATTGGTCATGGGATTTTGACGCGCCGGCGCGTCCAAAAGTAGAATGGCAAGCAGAGCCTTCATCTTTCAGTACCCTTCTGTGGATCCAGCTCCCAATTTGGGTTCTTATGTCCTGTCTATCATCCTGTTCTGTCCGCAGTCACCCGCAACCAGTAACCACAGACAGCTGCTCTTGTTTGTCATGTTGAACTCCAACCTGCTGCTGACCTTCTACTGCTCATCCATTGAGAGGACAGTTCCAACCGTGGTTTTAACTTGTTCAGCCTGCTTTCCTCAGGGAAGCGCTACAGGTGCATCAGCACAAAGACCCACAGACTAAAGAACAGTTTCTCCCAAAAGCCATAACCACCCTGAACTCAGACATGCACTGATAAACACAGTTCCACCCCCCATTTCAAGGATTTCCCTCTATAAACCACCTGTGCAATAATCCAAACTGTATATACATAACACTATTTATTTACATATTTGTTTCCTTTTTTTTTATCAGATTGTATATTTTGTATCTTATCGTACATCTGTATAGTGACAATAAAGGGATTCTACTCTATTGTTCAGGTTTCTTCCTGCTAAAAGTGAGGTTTTCTTTCCCACTATTGCCAAGTTCTTGCTCATACTGTGCCATCTGACTGACGTAGTTTTCTATGTATTATTGCATAGCGAGTTATTTGCTTTACAATATAAAAAGACTTGAGGTGTTGTGATTTGTAATTTTAACTTAATTGAATAAACATGGAGAGAGATAAACGGGACCAAGAGACACTAAAGAAGGGGGACGAGACCAGTGACAAAAAGAATCTATCACAGGAACCACAAAAGCTGTTTGCAGTTCAAACCAGCTGCATTATCACCAGCTAGTAATGGAGGTTTTTCTTGACTATCTAGGCTGAAACTGAAATACACTCCATGTAAGATTATAAAGCTTACCAGGAGCAGCAGCACTAGCAAACAGTAGTGGGTCTTAGGAAAGAGTCAGTCACATGAAGTGACTCTTGTTGTGAACTAATGAATTATTCACAGATTGATATGGGAAGAAAAGATACGTCATCCTTATAGAAGTTCTTATTTCTTCTGTAGCCTGCGGAGTTTTAGAGGGAAGAGTTTTTGTCTCATCAGGAAAAAGGAGCAACACTCTCACAGTCTAAAGATCCGTAAAGGCTGCTAATGATGACCAGTGTGATGCAAATTACTCATTCATAGCCGCTGCCTGGCTGCGCCTGGAATAGATCGAAGGAAGGGGGGACTCAGACGTAATGATGTTTGGATGGATTCTCTGTTCTTGCAATAAAGCTCAAATTCATTTGCAAACACAATATCTTCTCTTACACCATTGCAACAAAATCAAACAGAGAAAGGGATCTGATCAAAGCCTGTGGATGTTTGTTCAAATTACATTTGAAATTCTATTTCAAAATAAAGAGTCCACAGGGCCCGGCCTGCTCATCATCGCACTGACAATTTACCACCCCTACCAATTGGATGGAGCTAAAGATGCTGAGCGTATGGTGTCATATTCATTCAGAAGTACTGGTGTGGTTTAATATTGCATGCTTTGGGTATCAAGTTAGGCTTGTGAGTGCACATAAAAATGAGAGCAATAAAAAAACAATTCTGCACAGCCTTGTTCTCGAACGCATCAAGTATACAATTATAAAAAATACAACGGATGCTTTTGGCAAGATAAAGAAGACAATTATTTTCTCAGTGTCCAGTTGGAACCATGCTTACTACCAATATTAATCCTCTCCCTGCAAGCTGCATATTCGTGCATGCTTGCGCGATGAGGATCTCTAACTCAGGCGAGCACTCTTCACAGGACGGCGCTGATATATGAAGATGTCAATAAGAGACCCGCAACTTCCTCCTGTAAAATGAGAAAAATATGTGTCGTCAGGAGGCAGCTCTGCGGGGTTATGTTGATTTACTCTTCTCACTGCGCAGCCTCCTGAAATAATAAAGAGACAGTAGCTTTATAGAGTAATACTAACTGTTGGATGCCTCAAGCCAGATGAGAGGATATCTGATGGCATGCCATATTAATGCTGACTTAAGATCCCTGTTTAAAGATTTAAAAATCCATGCTAGTCTCTGGGCTGACAAACTGATTTAATTTAGCAAAATCAACTAATGGAGGCTAAAGATTTGATACCAGTCATTTTAAGTGAAAAGTGTACAAATACTTCAGAGAGGATGAAGAAGCATAAAGTAAAATGCTTAAGTACAGGTTAGCTTAAATGTATGCACTTTACTGTCCACTCTTTAAAAAATATATACTGGTGTAAATCTACATTGCCTATTTGCTAACTAATATATTATCAGTGCCAATGTCATTTTGTCAAACTTCACAAGGATTATCTAAAGGGCAAAAATAAATTACTTATAGTTTCACTGATGCTAATAGATTCTGTAGTTTGGATGTGCTGCAAATTAATAGATGGACTCTCAAGTTAACATAGAAAATTGTTATACAGGCATTTAACACTTAGTATTTTTAATGTGTTTTTAGAGCAGAGCGGGCTGTCTGTGGTAGCCTAGGGGAGTGGGGGAGGGTTGAAGACTGATGGTGTCTCAGCTCTACTGGAACACTGGGATCTCTCTTTGCCACGTTGTTTGTGGGGTTTTATTTGGCAGTTAATGCTCCTGTGTCAACGAATAAGATGGATATGTTCTGCTGCACAGGTGTAAGTAGAGTATGTACCTGCCTCTTGGGTGGTCATTGATCTCTCTTCCCCTGCTCTTCCCAATATTTAAGCAGGAATAGCTAAGAGACGGAGCTACTATTGATTTTACTCTCAAACTGATCGTGAATCTTTGAACACATGCTTCCAGCATTAATATATGTTAATGGCTGATAGGGTGGCCATCAGGGGCTAAACAGTTTCTTCCAAAGGGGTTTTCTCCCATAGCAGATGCAACCCTTAGAAAAGTATGGAAGTACCATTAAGCTACCCTACTTTTTATTTTCAATACAGTGGAGGAAATAATAATTGGATCATCTGCTGAATGGGGGCCCTGGGGACCTCAGGCCTCAGCTAGAGGCCTTTCACCGACATAGCACCGACACGCAGAAGAAACGGAGAGGATGTGCAGTCAAGGTTCGGCTGTCCTACAGCTGTCCCCCTCCCTGTTGAATTTTCCTTGGGTCAGGCCAGCCCCCTTCCCTTTCTGCCCAGCGCAGGATGGCTTGGTCAGCTCTGGGGGCGGATCCTTGGGTGGTATTTACTGTTACCCAGGGCTACTGCCTACAGGTCCTCTGCTGATCCCCCATCACGAACATACCAACTTTTACCTCAGTGAGCGACTCCCAGCATGCCCAGATACTGTGGAAACAAGTCTCAGCCCTCCAGGTCACAATGTTTCTGGGCATGTCCATGGCCTTCGTGTTCCCTCACATCAAGCCTTTGAGGCGTGCCTAGATCAATTTGGGCTTTACTTGCAGATCAGCTGGGGGCTGTGCCTTAATCTCATGGACCTCATGGCTGCTACACATGAGACCAGTCCAAGGACACCTGCTGAGCCTGGGTCTGTGCCCGCAGAGGTCCTACCAGTGGAGGGACTCGTCCAACCTAGAGCAGGGCCAGACTTGCCATCAGTTAGTCTTTAGAGACGCCTCCCCAGTAGATTGGGGTGCGATCTACGGGTCAACGGCCAATTGACCAGCCTCTCCTCTACGCCTTCTCTGCTTTCTTCCTCCTCCAGTCAATCATCTGCCTGGTCCAGACTGAGATGCTGAGGCTGATCCTGGAGGCCCCTCTTTGGCCCCAAAGAGATTTAAAAATCCATGCTTGTCCATGCTTGTTATCAATCCTGCTTTCAATCCCATGCATGTCATAATGCCAGCAATCAATGCCATTTGCGTTGGTCGTTCAATTCACAGACTGGCCCCTTGGTTTTCCCATGGGAGCTGAACCTGGTCCTTGGCACCCTTCAGCATCCTCTTTTTGAACCGCTGGAGGACACAGTGAAATCCATGCTCTGTTAATCCACATGGATTGCTGCGGGTGGTTGCAAGACAGGAAAGGAGTGGTACTCCGGCCCAACCCAGAGTTCCTGCTGTTCGTCCTGTCCGAATTCCAACTGTCCCAGTCGACTGAGCTACAAACAGCTTCCACTGAGGGCTTGGAATAGGAGGCGGCTTGGCACCAGGCTGCCCTATGGCATACCCAACCGAACAGACCAGCTGTTGGTGAGCTTCCACTCTGGGATCCTGGGCAGAACCCTGTCTAAGTACTGGCTGTCCCACTGGCTTGTGCAGGTCATTTCGCAAGTGTATGTCTCTTTGGGGGTTCCCCTCACATCTGAAATGTGGGCCCACTCAACCTGGGGGTGGCCACCTCATGGGTCTTAAGAAGGGGGCCTCCCTCTGGGACATTTGCGTGGCAGCAACATGGTCGTTTGGATTGATCTTCACTAGGTTTTGCTGCTTGAATGTGGCAGCCAGCCCCTCTTTCGGGGAGCGGGTGCTTGTGCTCAGCAGTAGCTTTTATCTCCAAGGTCGGCCTAGCGTCTTGCAGTTTGACCATAGCAGCTTGCTTTGTTGTGACAGGGCCTTGACCCGGCCAGCATGTATGTATGTATATTTTTAAATAGTTCATTTGACAACACTGTTGTGATTGGGTGTGGGCTGCACCATCACCTCACAGGGAATATGGAATATGTAACGGAGTGGAGAGAGCCACTCAGGTTCTCACTCACAGTACCGAGTTTACAAAGAAACTATACAATCAGCTTTATTTCAAATGTAAGGGGAAAACTATTCGTCATGATTCTTTTCTCTTTGTGATCACAGGAGATGCCCTCAGTTTCAGACCTCTGCACCACCCAGTGACAACAGACAAATCATTTTATGTGTTCACTATTTGTAGTAACTCCAAAATGAACTAATGTAAAAAGTACAAAGGCTAAAGTTCCACATGATGTACTGTCAGTGAAAGCTAGAGCTGGTTTACTGATAAAGTTAAAGACAAAAAGTCAAAGGGATTAATCATTCATGCAACTAGTGTCACTATATAAGACCATAAACAACAACTCAGTTTGGTGTTTCAGACAGCTGCTGATCTCAGACCTGCTCAGCTTCTGCTTTTAACACTGAATGTAGTCAACTACATGAAGAGGACATGGTTTTCTCTGACAGTATTAAATACAACCTGATTTAAAATCAAAGGTCTTCACATGTATGTTGAACTAAAAACTTTTATCTGGAATTCGTTCACACTGTGTTTTGCCAATAGTGTATTATTTGCCATAAAGTCATTCAGAGCTTTTTGTAACAGAGTAACCAGAGAGGATGCATTATATGAAGATAATGTGAGGGCTTTGAGCATTACAGAAAGAAAAGGTGACTATCACACTGTTGATGAAGAGGGAGCTGCTGATGAAAACTGTGAGTCTTGCTTGAGCACTGCAATGAGCTTCAGTCTTCCTGATGTTTCTGAAATTACACCTCTCTCAGTGCGTCAACAGAACATCTGGCACAGGACAGCTGTGATGAAAAGAAGGGTTCTAGTTTTTCTAAACCTCTTGACCTAAGAAAGCTGGTAACGTAATGGCTGTAAAACTGTTTAAATCTTCAGTTTCATTTCATCCTCAGTCTTAAGTTAAAATCTCAAAGGACAACATTGCATTTCTAGACATTTCTGATATTAACAGTAACTCTAGGCTTCCGTGGAGTGTGCAAACTAAGGCGTGCAAATCATTCAAACATATAGATTACAAGAGTAACAGGTGTGTAGCCTTGCTATCTAGCTAGCAACAAGCCTCTAACACAGTACCTATGCTAATGGCTAATCTAACTAAAGAATTAACATTAATTTTTAAATGCACTTTAGAACAACACGCAGCAACACTACACATGAGCAGGAGGAGGGAGGTATGGGGTCTTCACACACCCCGGTTCTCTGCTGGCCAGCAGGGCAGGGGGGCTGGGAGGAGGTGTTGGCCATCCGATTGGGATCTGGGATGTGGGGCCTCCCTGCTGCTGTGAAGCCTGGGGCGGTCTGCTTGCCTCCACCCCGGGGGAAAGGGTAACATCTCCTGGGTCTAGGTGCTGTTTCCCCCTCTATACTCTATACTCTGGGGGTATAGAGTATGTTTGGAGAGTGTGATTGTGTGTAGATGTCCACTTACGTTGGGTGAGTGCTGAGTATTTGTATATGTGTGCACGAGGGTGGGAATGCATGTTTGTGTCTTTGTGTGCTTGTTTGCCTGTGTCTATATGTCAGGTTGGGTCTTAGACTCCACCTCTCTGGGAACTCCCAGGCCTTCCAAAGTATGGAGGCCTATCTCCCCTCACCACACTCCCTGCCGGTGACTGATGCCTTCAGAGGTCGATGCGTTGGTGGTTCTTGGTGTCCAGGGCTGGGTGCTCAGGTATGTATCAGCTCACTCCCGGTGGCTACTTGGCGGGGCCTGGCGCCTGTTGCTCAGTTAGGCCTCTTCGGGCCTCTGGGCCTGCGGCTCGGTTCACTCTGGCACAGCTGGCTGCCGGCAGAGCCGGCGGGCACGCCAGTGCAGCCCCCTCTGGCTTCTGCTCTGTGGCTACTGGGTCTGGGGCTCTCCTCAGCTCTTCCTAGGAGGGTGGCACGGATGCCCCTCCGGTGGTCCTCCTTGGGCTCTCGCACTCTGGGGCCTCTGGATGTCTGGAGCCTGGATCTCCTCCATGCCTGCTTCATGCCCTGGGGGACAGGGCTATGGCCCTCTACACCCTCTAGCACACCGTTACATGGGAAAACCTTTTGAATACAAGCGCGCTGATCCACACAGGTGTGCACACGGGTGTTCACTGTTCATAGACATAAACTACACCTTTATTGGCTGCTACTTCAAAGGACATTGTGCGCTGTCGGTCCTGCGTGCTGCACAACAACATTCAATATTTAGTATTTACTGCTGTTTACACTTAACTAGATTAACGTTATGGTGTTGTGTTTAGTATGTTGCTTTGTTTTTTTTTTGCTTGTTTTCTCTTCTTTTTCTCCCAACAGGTGATCCAGGAGATTTTTTTAAGTGCCCTTTCTCACTGTCCCTCTTCCCTTCTGTTTTTCTTTTCCTTCATCTTTCTTTCTCCCTTTCCTATAACGCAGTCATGTCTGTCCCATCTGTAACAACTGAAAATAAAATAAAATAAATAATAACAACAAAGGTCGATCAAATGGACCAATACAGCAAGGCCGCGATGATCCATTTGGCAAAGTAAATCCATTGGGTATCCTTGTTGGTTTTCAGACAACAATTCTGACGGCTAAAGAACCAAACGGGACAGGCAAAAGAGAAAAAAAAGAATTAACAACAGAAGCTACAGAGCGATGTTAGATGTTGTAGAACTATAAGATGTTAAGCTGTGTGTCTTTTTGATAATATAGAAATACTTACCTTTTAATTTAACCAATTGTCAGTCACAGTAAGCCCATGGGCAGATACCGTCAAAACTGGAGCAGCTAAGCTACAGAAAAAGTGCAGAGGGGCGTGTTCGTGTTCATGTTCAGTACTTACAGTCATTAGTGCACAGACTTTGGCTCTAAAAGGGCAACATGACAACTCCCACAAATGGAAAATCTTGGATTGATTTTGAACAACAGGAGGATTTCCAGCCAGGTTGGCCATTTTTTCTACAGTCATTGCCTTGTGCATGTCTAAGATCTTGACCCTGACAGCTGTTTTGTCTTGCCCATGGTGGTGGAGAGGTTGGAATGGAAGAAACTGATCTTTTGAACAGGTGTGCTGTATACATATAAAGCCAATCTATGGTTGTCAGGGAGCAAAATCAGCCAATCAAATAATTCTTTTTCTTAAATCCTGAGTAATATATAAATTTTCATTTTTTCCAGTAGAAAGTATGGAACAATAACAAGAAAATAGACATGTTTTGTCAGATTTTGACTGTTTATTGATATGGTATGTCTCGCTGTACACATTCCCTCCCCTAAAAAAATATACATACAAAGAAACCATATTTCGAGTGTTGCTTCAATTGAAACACAAGTTATTCTGGATTGTTTGTTTGCTGCATACCAAATATAATTTTATATTCCATGTACCTTAGCCATTTTTTATATGCCTATATCTCTTTTTCAGGCACTTGATCGCATCATCCTGGCAAACCACATGGGGTTGAACCCTAGTTTCCCAGATGAAAGGCTTGTCAGTGTTTTGGATGACATTTTTTCTGACCTTTAATGGTTATTATCCATAAAACCAAACAAACAACTACAATGTCTGTGGAGGCATCGACAAAGTGAACAACATCATTACCATACAGAGCTGAGCAATCTCATTACATTGGTAATGTGTGGAGGGTCTTTCTCTGTGTGTCTGTGTGTGTGTGTGTGGCAAGACAGGGCAAAAAACAAATCAAAGGAAATAACATTTAGACAGTCGTGCTATTGGCTTTGTAGCTTTGTGTGAGATCATTATCCAGATGGGCTTACAAGGTGATCTGGAAGTTGTGTAATGAATGTGTACTTCCTAACAATGAATGAAGGTACATACACCGAATTTATGCACAGTGCTTTCAGCTCAGTAATAATGGACTCAGTTACACTGATGAAGATTTGCATGCACTGTTTTGTGCTTGCAAAACTGGCATAAAAATCCATTCAGTTACTCACCCATTGATACACACGCGCTGGTATTCTCCTCAAGGCAAAACTGTATTCCTGAACTCCCAACCTCTCTATCATATCTGGGAATTCCACCAGATAGCCTTCTGCATGATTTCATGCTTTTCAATGATGCTCTTTGACCGGCTGAAGAAATGCCTCAGGCACCCGGAGCAGTAATATTACAACTATAACGAATATTGAAAAAATGCAGTGTTGGGGTTTTAACAAGTGCTTATATACGGTGTATTAGGATGATGAATTCCCTGCTTGGGCACCCTCCAGACACAGCACAAAAAGATGAAAACTATATTACACACATATACACACACAGAGGAAGAGAAAGAGAGAGAAAGAGGTACACATAGACAAAAAAATGAGGCAAATGGCAGAGTTTCTGCATAGCCTTTAAGTGTGATTAAAGACTATTACGATAGGTGGACAAAATATTGGGTGCCCCTTTTTAACCCCCTGCAATCCATTATAAGACCATGAACTGCCTCAACAAATTATAACAGAGCTGTCAACAAACCGCAGACACAGACTCAACAAAATAGTGCACATTAGAAGCTTCTCAGGGGTGCATTAACATTGTAAAGGTCTTCATAAGATTGTAACTACCCCCTGCAGGTGCAACTGGCATTTGTCAAAAACAAGCCAACAACCAAGAACAAGGGCATGCAGATAAAAGCCAGAGCTCTTTGGATGTTAGAAAGATTATCCTCAGACAACACACTCACTGAGGATGTTCAGTGCTCTCTGATTTATGGGCTGGTTTTATTTTTTTACACAGAAGGATTTTTTTTCTTTTTGCTTTGGTTTCTATGGCACCCCAGTGTTCAAGCCAGTGGAACTTGCAGTCATCACTTTGAAGTTGTAACACTCGCACTGTGATGTCTCAGAGTAGCGAATATATCACTATAATCCAAATTCTTCCTTTAATGGGCTTTGAAACAATGTTTAACTGAACTCTATAGGGCTGGCATATAACATTCACGAACAAACCATGAGCCGCATTCATATCACAGTTTTTGGTCTCAAGAACAAATCACACATATTCAAACTCATAAACCACCGCAACCGGCTTGACAATGTTTCCTCGTAGCAACCTTGAACACCAAATCGCTTTTCTTCTCCACTCATTTTGCTGTTCATTTTCTTGTCTGCACTCGCTGTTCAGCCGGTTTCAATACTGATATATAACCAAACTAATCTATAAAAAGGAGAATAAAGTGTGGTGTGCTTTAAGGTGGGCCTATCTTGTGATTGACGATTTGAGGTTGCAGTGTGTCTTGGTTTCTCAGTTAGATCTAGTTAAAGTTAACATGATCAAAGCCTGACACGAACTGTGAGCTCTTTTCTTCATAGCTCACCTGTTTGGCCTTTGGTGAGGCAAGTTAGTGACAGGACCACTTTGATTTAGCCAGTAGTTCCCTGCTTAAATTTACCTGGATCTCTTTTGCGCTGCAATTTTGGTGAGTGAAATTCTTGTATTTTATTAGCCTGGTACTTATGACTAATTAGCTGATAACTTAGCTAATGCTATCAGCTAATGCAACTTGATGTTTGGCTCATGCTGTTATCCAAATATGTTCTTTTCGGCCAGCAATGAGGCTTCAAAATGTAGAGTTTAGAAACCACTGTGGAAATATCCATCTTTCACATAGAGTGCAGCAAGCCACCGCTCTCTTCAGCTGGTTGGAAAAAAATCAAGACATTTTGGCTAAAAGGCTCAGCTCAAAGTTTCATGATTTTATATCTTTTCCAACTACTGTAACTTATAAATCAAGTCGTATTCAGTAGGAGTAGGGAAATCTGACAAAACTACACTCAAACCAGCATTTGGGAGCAATGTGAAATTATTTACTGAGGGCACAGCTAGCATACAGACTTATATACAAATGGGCTTTACTTTTACAATAAGAGTTGCCAACTGTTGGCTTTTAGAAAGAATGCAGATTTAAGGCACATCCATATTGACTTCATTTTCAGACCCGCACACCACATCCATCTTTTGTATGCAGTGTTAAGCAGTTATTGTCTCTGGATTTGTCACTTCAAGCAAAATGATTTACAAATAGGTAATCTTCACATCCTTTAATGGTCTACTAAATATTGATTATAGGAGCTTTAATCACCATACAAGAAGTAATGAGGGTGTTAAAGGGAACTGTGTAAATTATGTAATCAATACTTGCTGTAATATGTATTCAATACAGCATGAACTTCTTTGTGAAATACTTCTTTTTAGCTACGACTATATTGATGCACTCGCTGAGTCCTAGAATCAAAAGCTTTGTGAATAAATATTAACCACTCTGTTTATTAACCAACCAGTCCTCCAGCACAGCATAAGATAATACATAACACAATGCTTAAGTCATTCTAAATTCAGGCCCTTCGCTTCTCAGACCCATAACTTTTCCTACTACTTTTGATCACATCTTTGTTTTGCTCCCTGAATGCAGAATTTGGTAAAAGTTATTGAAAAATACAGAGGAAAATCTGTAAAATGTGATTGAAATAATAATAAAAATGTTGGGCAAAACTTCAGTGTTTAATGGCTGTATTCTTCACAGCTACATTTACGAGCATTTAAATGAATGTTTAAACACACCAAGTTGAACGCCAACTCTGGAAATCTATAGTGACATTGTTTTTTGAGGACATGTAGAAGGTGAGGCATTGCTGCAAGCCTATACAGCGTAATTAAGACATTCAGAAATCTGGCAACTCAGTAGGGTGGAAAGCACATTGCTGAGATGCTGCTCTGTCCTCTAACTACTGATCTGGCAACTGGCAGCATCGTCCTGTAATTAGCTCTGACATGAATACAAGGAGCACACACGGATGTAGTGTGTGATGAGCAAACAAAGGATGGTACTGTATGACAAAAATACTAACATCAAGAGCTCTCGCTGTACTCCCCTTCTCCTTTATTCTCTCCTGTCTTGTTTTACTCATCACATTGGAGCATTTATATGACTTTATTTAAAAAAAAAAAAATGTTTCTCTGTTTGCAACAGCTTCCAGTGTGTTCAGCCTAACCCTCTCTGCCATTGTCTGTCAACATCCCCCTTGTGCATGTCTGCTGCGTCATTCTGGCCTGACCCACATAACCTGTGGTCATCAATTTTGTATACTGTTGAAGTATTATGATGCACGAATTCTTGTGGCAGCAAGGTCCCCCTGGGGATGTGAACAGTGCTATGTCAGGCACACACTTGGACACAAACACACAAAGAAAGCATAGCTGCAGCAGTCATTCACTGACATAAGCCCCCTCTAGCAAAAACACACATGAACAGCACTGCAGCCTATTCATAGGCAGAGAAACATGGTGAAAGACTGCACAGTCTGAGAGGAGTTGATAATATCGCAGTGTAGACACTGGGTGTACGGAATAAAGAAATAAATGGAACGGATAATTAAAACATATAATGTAATCGGCTAACACAGACACTCCGAAACCTTCTACAATGTTTGACAGATGTAGTTGTGAAGCGTGCACAGCGGTTTATCAGACTGGAAGTACTAAGAAATTTTTACAGTAAGCATGTCGCACAGTGAATGTTTCTGGATGTTTTGGAAAAAAAGGTATGCTCAGTGTAGACGGTGGGTGAAATGCACAATGTCGGTCAATTTTGGGTTCTGTGCTGTTGTCGTAAATGCCACATTAGTGAAATCACAGTGTTTAGTCAGTGAATCAATGGAAAGGCCTGAGGGTTGGCCTGTAGGCTTTTCCACCCCAGGGCAGAGTTGCCTTTGTTTACCATAGCAAACTGTGCTGGATTAGCGACACTCACAGCAGCCTACACACGCAGCATGTACTAAATGTCTCCATTATCTCCCATCTTACTAGTGCAAAAGGGGCAGGTGGTGGCAAGTCTGACAGCTTGTTATGCAAGCCCACCCAAACCCCTTTAATTACTCGCTCCTTGAGCTAGACATGTATAGTACACAGTGTACATACTGGACAAAAGTGACAGATTTACCACTTGAAATGTGTAATTTCTAAAACAATAACTCACTAATTTCACACAGACATAGACAACAAAAAGGGATTTTTCATTTTATCCAGCAAATGTCAGTTTTGTCTGTCACTGAAACATTTTGCCAAAGTCTACTAGTTAATTGCTGCAATGAATTAATGAATGAATAACATGACACGTGGCAGAGTGGTTACTTTTAAAAAGCAAATTCTGTGAAAAAGGTCTGAAATAGCACAGTCCTGATGGCTCTGCACATGTCTCAGGGAAAAGTTAACATCAATGCAAGATGATCATCAGTGAAGACATGCAGCACTGGTTTTGTAATGCAAGGTCGAGTTAGCTAATGGAGCAATACATGCTTTATGATTTAATTTCGGTGATGATAAATGTTTTCACTTGGCTTGTTTTGACATTTCCCTGACTGGATATCTAGCTCACACAACAAGAAAAAAAATGATGAAAAACATATTTAATAAACACAGATGTCCTGATAATTACAGGATGTGTAATTTATTGTTCATATTTCCATATATATAATAAAGGATTTCAAAGATGATGAGTATTTGATGTATTGATGTAATCTGCTGGTCGTAAGGTTGGTGGTTCGATCCAGTCTTTAACGTCCAGTTATACTTGAGTAACTGAATGTGTGTGCATGTTAGATAGAAATCATTTACATAGGAAGAACATAGAACAAGTGCTTCTATGAATGGGGGTGAATGAGGCAAGTTGTGTAAATTGCATTGAGTGTTCTGAGGTGAAACGCGCTGAACCAGTCCATTTACCATATGAGTATTTGGATATTACGTCACTGCAGTGTGCAATATATGCTAGTGTAAGTGAAGTGGAAATGTTTTTTATCTGTATTGCAGTTGTATTGTTTTTACATAATTTGCATTGTGACATGTCTGATCAGTTTTGCAGCATTTAGCTGAATGTGAGCAGTAAATACACTTCCTGCTATTTCTATCAGCAGTTCAGAAGACCAGCTTTCAACTGTTCCCATGTCATTAGGGAATACTGCAGCGGGTAGGTCCGCATGTTGGATTTGTCTTTATGCCGAATGCCTGTCTTGACCTAACCCATAAGGGGAGTTGTTTTTCCAGCAACTGTTTGCTTTCCAAGCAAATGTGTAAAGCATTACACTATGGAGCCACTAGTTTCTGTCAGCAGCTTCATCATCAGCAAACACAAGTGACCTGGTTCGGGCAGGCATATGTGCCTATTCATGGAGGCATCTCTTGATTGTAGAGTTTGGCGATAACAGGCCGAACTCCACAAAGTGTTCTTGACTTGGTTAGATGTTATGGAGTTGTTTTTCTTAACCATGCACATTGTTTTCCTTCTGTAGTCTTTCAGGCATCTTAGTGTTCCTGAACTGGCCATTCATTCATTTTAAGAATGAACCTAAATTGTTTGTTCGTCAACTCTTTTTTTTTTTTTTGCAAACTCTGTTGTAGGTTTATTCAGATTTTTCACTAATGATAGCTTCCTTCACTTGCTTTGTGATCTCTTTGCCAATTACACTGAAAAGCTGTAAACAGTTTGAAATTACAGTCATTTTCCAACAATATGATTAAAAAGAACTGTTCCAACAGTTTTTGGTAAACTCGCATAAATTGAAGAGGAAAGCACTTCAATTGCATGTTGATTGTTTCATTTTAAATGAACTGAAGTGGTATACAGAGGCAAAACTTGTGTCTTTTGTGTAACAAACTAGGTAGGTAATGATAATCTGAGTATATACAAAATGCAGTTTTTAAATGATGATTTTATTTAAGGTAGAAAAAAGCTATACAAACCTACCCGGCCCTATGTGAAAAAGTAATTGGCCCCTAAACCAAACAACTAGTGCCAAGGTTTATCCCCTTGGTACCAAGAAGTGCAGTCAAGCATTTTCAATAACTACTAATGAGTCTTTCATATTGCTGTGGATACAATTTTGGCTAAAACATTTACCTGTATTGTAGCAGATAAATATTCAGGTGTGTCTATCGAAAAACCAGTCCATGCATTTGTTACTTCTAATCTGGAAATGGACTAAAATCAAAGAGTACTAACAGAGAATAGAAGGAGAGAGCATATATCTCACACATTAGCATCTATTCAGTGGTTCCCTGTTAAACCTAGAGTGGATTTTAAAATCCTTCTTCTCAAATACAAAGTCCTGAAGGAATACGATCTCTATATATCTTAAAGACCTCACAGTAGCATAATATCATAATAGAGAACTTTGTCCTCATATGACAGGCTTACTTCTTAAGAAAGGAGTTCTTCCTCCCCACAAAGTGCTGCTCATAGACGATGGTCTAATTGCTTTATTTCTAATATTTTAGGGTCTTTGCATTAAACACCCCAAGGTTACCACTGTTATGATCTGGCTCTATGTAAATAAAACTGTCACTAACGTGTGCACATTAGTCTCAGATTCTTGAACATTCCAACTATTCTTCTTCTTCCATCTCCATCCTCTTCACTAAATACACTGTATGAACAAAGGTACTGGACCACCTACACATTGTATATGCAGGAAATTCTCAGCTATGGATACCCAGGCCATGAAGCTCCTGATACACAGTTTTTGTGCTGATGTTGATTCCAGAGGCAGTTTGTAGCTCACTATAGCATGAAGATTTTTCCACACTATGCACCCCAACACCCAGCAGTCCTGCGTTGTAACTTCATGACATCAGGCATTTCATGACTTTTTATCCTGTCTAGCAGCTCGATGTTTAACATGCTATATCTAATATATCCTCTTCTGCACATGTCTAAACCATTTCAGCTTTGCCTCATTAACTTGGTCTCCAAACCTGAACTGTCCCTCTTATATATACTAATCTTGTCCATGCGGGTCATTCCCAGTGAATCTGGGTCATTCCCAGAGTTTAGCATCTTTTACTTGGCCACCTCCAGTCTCCACCAGTCTCTTTATATGACCGCTCCATCCTATCCATGGATCGTCCATCCAAGAAGAAAGCCTTCCTTGATAAAGGGAGTCAAGAAGGTTGTATGTTAACAATCTAATTTATCTTCAGCAATAACAAATGTCCCATAAAGCTTTAATGTTTTAAAGATGTGGTAACTGGAAGAGAACTTTAATGCGTTTGACTTCATCCCAACATCAGTGAAACCGCTCGTGAACGGCTCTAGCAGCCTGTCTAGTGACATTATAGTCCTGCGGTATGACAACACCACAAGGGGAATGCATTTACCTCACCGTGTGCTCAACTAATGCTGTAAACACAGTCTAATGCACCTCAGCCAGTTATCCAATCATGTAGTGCAATCATTACTTGTAGTGTTTCACAGTAGATGGCCATCTGTATCCCTCCAGACTTAAAACCTTGTTTAACATCTTGCAACTGACACTGAGCATCAATGACCGTTTTTTCTCTCCAAAGCCTCTAAACATAAATCTGTATGGACGGTGAAAAGAGACGAAAAAAATTAATCACATTAGACGTTTCATCTGGTTTTTTGCACTGACCTTTGATATCTGCACGTTTACTGGAAACTATGCCTTGGATGCTAGTTGTATGAGGCTAAGAGATTCCAATTTATTGCTTCACAGAGGTGTTGGTTTTATGCAAATGTGACCTTTAAAGTGACAAATGTTAGATATCTTATGAAACTGGCAAACACCACTACTAGTCATTGAGATAGATAGAGAAAGACAGAATGAAGGAGTTGTGGCAGCATTAGAGACTAGATAGATAGATAGATAGATAGATAGATAGATAGATAGATAGATAGATAGATAGATAGATAGATAGATAGATAGATAGATAGATAGATAGATAGATAGATAGATAGATAGATAGATAGATAGATAGATAGATAGATAGATAGATAGATAGATGTTGTTTTTTCCACCCCCTCCCTATCCATCCCATTTTCTTTACCTTCCTCTATACAGCTCAGGCTTTATCTTCCCAAGGACTGAAGGCTGAATGTTGATAGAGTGATTATCCAATGCTTTAATGCCAACTTAAGATTAACACATAGGAGGTTGTTAAATCATACTTTTATGGAGCGCTCCTTGTTAGCACAGAACCGATCAAGGTCATGGACCTATCTTGACCGGGTCTTCAGCACACTAAATGAGCAGAGCCTTACTGGGACATAATGGAAACATATCTTTAATAGTTATCTGTGGCATCAACCCCGAGGAGAGCAAAGGGAGAGAGAAAAGTGATGAAAGGGGGAGGTAATGGCAGCTTGCCTAAGAGGAAAGACACAAATTCTATTAGGACCTATATTTAAACTGGAGCTCTTTTACTCAATTTCTCTTTCTGCCTCTCGCTCCCTGTCTCTTTCATGAAATGAGACACACACACATGCGCGCACACTCACGCCTACACACACACACACACACCGAAGCTGAACAAAATGAAAAACAGAGAAAAGAAGTGACCTCACGAAAGAAGCGAGCCTTTTTCAAATGGATACTAATTCCTGAAGGTTAATCAGTTTTTCTGTGAAACTTGAATAACGATGCTAAATCTCAGGTGCTTCTGTAAGTACCAAAAGCAAATGAGAGAAGCAGAGCAAATTCCCCTCCAATGCACCTGCAATGAAGACATTTTCCATATATCTGCATGCAAACAAGACAATTCCATCATTTGCATTTTCAGCTCAATGGGCAGAAAATAAATCACGAGGAGAAATATTCACAACAGCAGTGTAATAAACAATTCTTGTTCAGCCCTGCTATGCTTGAGAGAAAAAAAAAATCAAAGTCTTATTTTTTTTTAATTCAGGCTCTTTCATTTCTTTATTCCCATACTAGTTCCCTCTTCATCATCAGCCTCCTTCCAGTAGCACATAGGAAGTTGGGAAGCAGATTTCCATGGCTCCATTTCACACTAACTAGCATGCACAGAATCAATAAAACTGCTGCCGTATTACATTCATGTTTATGCAAACAACCCAAACAAACTGCAATACGAAAACAAACCAGATACCACTGTGTATCTTTTAATGGGATCTTTCCCATGCACACTGAAAGTCTGCTATTGCAGTACTCATAATAATAGAACATTTCATCAGGCATGATTTTAGGGGAGCTTAGCGATATCCGCTGTGACTTCATGCTTACGAGACAAACTTTAAATACTGGCCAACGTGCAAGTGAGATGTATCCCCTGCTGTCCAGTGTGTGGGCTGTGTACTGCCACGCAGGGAAGAGCTCCTGCCAACAAACAAATGTTCTTCTTTATGTCTAGAGTATTTCACTTTCATTACTCACAGACTGCATTCCCCTGCTCCATAATCAAATCTTCATGTGACTGAGCTGAAACTCAGTTACTAGCGCTACTAGAAAAGCAAAAATACATGCATTTGTGGATGTGCACAGGCTAAACTATATTTAGTTCTTGAAAAAACAAAATCTGATGTAAATCTGATGGAAGCAGGTGCAGTGCACTTTAAGTCATTATCTGGAAAAACCTATATCCTACTGTTGGGATATCAGTCTGAAAAGCCCTCTCAGTCTGACCTTGTATTACCTCTCTCAGGTATGCAGACCAACCAAAAAAGACAAAAAAAGAATCGGCTGTGGAGGACACAGATGTAAATTCGCCCTGATGTCATTTCTGAAGTCATTTATTCATCTTGAAGCCAATAAATGAGATTTTATTATATCTCCAGGCCACTGGAGCTGTTAGTGTAATGTGTGGTTCATATAGTCTGAAACAGAACAGCTTCAGAACCACATGACCACCCAATCAAAGGCCTATTGTTGGCATTCACAATGGAATAAGTATTGTACAGCCCACACAGAAAGAGAGTGCATACCTATTGCAGGACACACACATGAACACCGCTGAGAACAAAAACCTGGCATTAAATTATTCACATATAACGTGGCAACCAAGGATTTTGGCTGTGCTCGCCCCTCCTCGCAGGTAGTTTCATTTTATTCTGGCTGATGAAACCTTTGCTCATGATAAGGCTGTGGAAGGTGAGTGTGCGTTAAAACTGGAATTACTGGAAGTTATCAGACTCCATGAAAGATGATTAAAATCCGTCCAACCCTTACAGGTGCTACAACATTAACGGGAGGCTTAGGGAATTGTCAATCAAGCACCGCCTCTACGAAGGAAAGTCTAATCAGACGCCATTATTAAAATGGCCCAAGTGCATGTAGTGTGCAGTGGATTTAATTGAAATGACTCATAAATCTGATCCCAGGTTGGAAGAAACATTCAAGTAGTCAAGTGATGGAACACATTTGAGTCCTTTCTGCTACTTAGCTTTTTCTAAAGCTAAGGCTTTCCCCTCGGACACGTGCTAAGAACAACCCAAGTTTGTCTTTTCTGATCTGAGCTATGTCTGTCGTGTTTCAGGCCTGCTTCCTGAACAAAATGACTCAGTGTGCATCAGAAATTAGTGAGGGTCAGCATTGCCTATATCACTTACTAGGGCTACCCTTAGAAACTAAACTTTTCTAATGGTCAAACAAGGGCTTTAATGATACATGTTGAGGTTTCAAAGTTCTTCAATAAGGGTACTGGGGAAGTTGTCAAATGTCGTCTTTATGGAGGAAAGAGATCATTGTCAGAGTTGCTTTTGGAAGTCAGTATCATAAGAAATGTGTTTAACAACTAATAAATGATCAGTGGTGGAGAAAACAGTATCAGCTGAATCTGCTAAACATTAAAATGTTTACATAGAAAGGCATCAGTAAACACTGTAACAATCTGCTGTAAGAATATGGCCAACTTCTGACAGTTACATACTGTTTCTCATTAAAACTGTGCTCTACTGTAGGATAAAATACATTCTGGGCAATGGCTGTGGGTTGCCATAAAAATGCTGCAATATACTGCGAACAGCACTGCGCTCTGAGGATGATGTGAAAATCACTGGCAGAGAGACCCTGCAAAATTTATGTTACTCTGTTTCTGGAGGAAACCAGTGGACATATGTCAAGCCAACTCAATCTGAATCCAGGTGTTTGGTAGAAACTTGATATGGTAAAATGAAATGCAATTTATATTACCAATTTATCGTAGCTGAAGATGCTTATTTCATTATAACAGAGTAGATTTTGTTATAGGTTTTGATAGTTTGTGTAGTGCTTTCAATTCAGTTCAGTTGAATTCAATTTAATTCTATTCTGCTTTATTTATATAGCACCAAATCACAGCAACACTCATCTCAAGGCACTTTATATTGTAAGGTAAAGAGCCTACAATATAAAGAGAAAACTTCCCAAAATGAGAAGACCACTTTTGGTAGATACGTAGTGACAGTGGGAAGGAAAAACTCCCTCATAACAGAAAGAAACCTCCAGCAGAACCAGGCTCAGGGAGGAGCATTGTTGGTTAGAAGTCTTTCTTTTTGCAGAGGAGCTAAGTTTAAAGGTGGAACATATTATTGTGGAATGACCTGCCACTAGGCTTAGATGAGATGAGAAAGATTTATTCTGAATTTATTCCGCATTGAAGCAAATATACAAAAGGGTGCCAAGAGCAAGCAGTTTGGCGACAATGATAAAGAAAAACTCCCTTTTAACAGGAAGAAACCTCCGGCAGAAATAGGCTCAGGGAGGGGCAGCCATCTGCTGCGACCGGTTGGGGGTGAAGATACAAGAAAAATAAGTTATACTTAAAACAAACAAACACAAATTAAGGAATATGGAGGATGTATTTGAGAAAATATGGATTTAGGTTGGTTTTCTTTCCCCTCATGTATCTGTTTACAATTTAAAGGATATGCACGTTTGTTTGGATATTAAGACTAGTAGGTCTAGGGTATGTGAATGCATATGAGAAATTGTACTTAATGTATAGAAACAGATGCAGGGTCGAACCTATTTGCTAGATCCATCCACACCCCAGTTTTCATATTCTGTTTCCTCAAGTTGTTTTCATATGTGACTTTTAAATTATTAGCATTGTTCATTTTGTTCTTTGTTAAGCCTACACAATACACAAATAGCTACAGTGTCAGGAAAGAACAATCCACAGGGGAATACTGAATGCATTAGCCTGTGCCTATACATTCCTATTATGTAACTTGGCCTATATTCAGACAGTCAAAGCTGTGCTTTATTGTGAAATTACTTACTCGAATCTATTAGTGGTTGTGATTGGCATTAAAGTCAGCAAAGAATAAATCTCAATTCTTTACTGTGATGGATTTTCTGGCAGCAAATGATCTTGGAAAGCCTTCCACCCTTGTGCTCGCTTGCCAATTTAAATCTCCCTCTCTCGGCGATGCAGCTTCCGCTTTCAGGACCATGAACAGCGCCGTCACTGCTTTTTTTCCCCTTTTTTTTTTTTTTTTTTTTTTTGTCATCGAGAGCTTATACGGCAAGCTTGAGGCGGGGAGGTAAACTTTTGGCGATATCAGAGTGAAGGTTTATAGCGTGTGTATCCGAAACTGTTCGCGCGCCTTCAGCCCAATGTTCACCACAGTCCGTCGCAGCGATAAATAAGTGCGGCCACGACCGAAAGGGAGAGGCACCGAAGATAGGCTCCAGATATGAAATGAATATGCACAGAGACGATTCCGTCAAACAGATTTGTTGCTGTCTGCCGCCGGGCTGCTAAGGAATAAAAAAATAACAACCGCGATAACAATAACAAGAATAAGAATAATAAAAAAGAGAGGAAAGAATCGGGCGACCTGCAGAGCGAGAAGAGAGCCGAGCGGAAAGGACTGCTGTGCGGGGGGACGCAAAGGGACTGGATCTGCATGTGAGACCGCTGGTCTACTCACACCGGAGGCAAGAGATGCAGCCTGCGAGCAAGCTCCTGACTCTGATTCTCCTCATCTTCATGGGCACAGAACTCACCCAAGTAGGTTGATTTTTAATTTTTAACGCCATTTTTCCACCTTTTGGTTTTTTTTTTTTTTTTTTTTAAAAGGTCGAAGTAGCGGTTAATTGGCTCCAGATCCAGTAAGAGATTACCCGCTTTACCTCGCATGAAAGAGCCGGGTGAATTAGCCCTCTACAACCTACCCCAGCTTAAACAGATTAACGGGCGGGATTACACGATGTGAATACATTGTGGTTGACGGGGCGCGGACAGGTCCAGGAGAGCCCCCCGCTCAGTGCCTCTGACAAACGGGCCAGATAGAGGGAGAGGACTGCACGGTCGGTCAGTTTCCTCATCATCAACTGGTCCGATTAATCAGCTGCAGCACCATCCTAGTACGATAGAAAAGGGTTGCCTGTAGCATTATGTATGTGCGTGTGTGCGTGTGTGTGTGGTGGTGGGGGGAGGCCATTGTTGGAGGATGCTTTTAAAAGAGGGGCTCCACAACCAAATGCAGAGTCTCATAGAAGGTGTTCTGAGCATGCTCCGTGACCACAGTGTGACTTGCTGGTGCCTTTGTGAAGAGAAACGAACACTTGAGTCCAGCAATGTCAAGCCACTCAGCTCAGTAGTTTTCAAACACTGCCCATCACTAAAGTGCAGATGTGGGATTCTTTACTGGAACTATGAATTACTTCATGGTGTGCTTAAACACCATTTGTAGAAATGCATAAAGCAGATACTGTTGCAGTAAATTGCTTGCTTTGTAAATGATCACAAACAACAGGCTTTGGTGGTTGGGGAGAGAGTGAGGAAGTGGGTTTATTTATTTCAGGGCCGTGCCGTGGAGAATTTGTGCATTTAGTTGTCTTTGCGCCAGCACAAAGTGATACTTCATGGAATTCTCTGTTGTGTGAATTCAATTGCGGCTGCTAATTAGAGGCCACAGAAAACAAATAAAAGTGACAGAGTGACACTGAGGTACTATCAGTAAACGTGTCTGTGATATAATCCAAGCGACAGACTCAATACAATGTGCTAGAAGTAGGTTGCTGCAAGCCCCGCTGGCCCTGGCAACAACGTGTTAGAACAATATTGGCGTTATACCACTTTGACAGAAATATGCCAGCAATTGATTTCCACAATTTTATGAGAAATGTCAGCGAGCTGTGAGGCGAACTTTTTTTTTCTTTTTTAATTCAGAGAACATAAGCCTGGTTTTGACATTTAGCTGGTATTTGATTTGTAATTTGATCAAAGCTCTAACCTTACACAGAGTTCGTACTGGTGTACATTTAGTCTTTTTTTCTGTACTGAGGCAACAAGTTTGAAATATGGGACCGGACGTTACAGCTCAGCTGCAGAGTGCAACAGAAACGCTGACACATCGGGGTCAGTTTGGACAGTTTGATGAAAGCCATCAAGTGGGAGCGGAGTGGAAAAACATGGCGATTTTCATGACATTCTCTTCAAGTCCCACGTGGCGATGCGCGGCCCCAAGTTACAGTGACAGTTTTTCCACGATGGACTGAGAAGTGTGTGTCATCTGTTCAAAGGTAAGTCCATATTAGCCTGTAGAAATACCTGTCAGCTCCCTTCCAGAAGCCCAAAAAGACAAAATACACTGACAGGCCCTATTTCTACTCCTGCTTTGGAAACCTGCAGTGCATTTTTTGCTGTTGGACAGCCGGGCCTCTCCACATTGCCTCCCGGTTTGAAGGCCAAAATATATCCAGTGAGAGGTGGATCTAAACTCTAAAAGATAGAGAGCTTTTCACTGCCAGATTACTCATCAGAAGAAGAAAAAAGGAAAAAAAAACACCCAAGCAGCCCGCCCTCAACCTGTGATGCTGAACAATGCCGCCCTCATAATGGCCACATTAACCACCTTGCTTCTCACGCAGTTTGAGACAGCGTAGGGCGGCCACAGCTCTTTTCTTTACATCTCTTCAAAGTAGCGGGGGGATGCCTGATTAGCGACGACCTCTCTCTTTTAAATCTGCCCACGTTCATTCACCTTCTATCCTCCACTCTGCTGAAGGATTTGGCGACTGACTAGCCTTCACATAGAGCAGAATAGTAAGCAGCCAGAACGGCATCTGTTCCTCACCTAGTGGCTCAACCCCGAGCTGCAAACCCACATCCTGAAGGATAGATGAAGCAGTTATAACAGTCAGTCCTCATCCAATGATCATCCTACAAAAAAAGACTATCAACACATGTCGCGCACTCTTACAACCACTCTGACACAAAATAACGCAGCTATTCTTTCTCATTTAAGTGGAAAGCTGCCAATATGTCTTCCCCTTTAAACAACAACAAAAAAAGCTCCAACAAAAGAAACCGTTTGAAACCGTTAAGGATTTTTAATGTATGAAAAAGAAAGAAAGAGAAATCAATCAGATTTTATGTGAGAACGCAGAGATGGAGTTGAGCTGAATTGCAATATGCGTGGTGTGATTGGCAGGCGGGGTTGAAGCTATTTATTATTCAGTATGGCTGGCTGAGCGATGAAGCAAAGGGGAGAGAGTGAGAGCAGAAGAAGAGTAGGTGGAGGTACGGTGCATTTTGTAGTGCACTTGCAGGCTGGAAATGTGAATTTTTCTCTTCTCCGCTTTATTAAACTGGATACTGAATGTGACAGAGTGGTTATCCTGCTGTAGGCATGCAATATAAACATCAGCTCACTACAAACTACAGCAGCCTGTGGTCGTGGGAGACCACCTTTTGTGCTAATGCTCAGCTTTTAAATGTTTTCTGGTAACTTCTTGGTCTCCAGTTTGGTAATTTTTGTTGTGGTTGGATGCGCTTCTTTATTTGCCCTGGTATAGCTACACATCTTGTATTGCAAACTGACATTAATGAAGGCAAACCCACAAAACACAAACCACATTCTTAAAAAAAATAAAAAGGATTGTATAATTTGAGCAACACCTCTCCATCAAATTTGTATTTGTGTAGGGTTATTGCATTAACTTGTATAACTAAAACTGTGCAAATGCTTCCAGTGCATCCATCCACTTGAGGTCTTGTAGGCATGTGTAAAACACTGATTGGCTACTGAGGAGTTCTAATAAAAGATTTTGATTTGTCTGGCTTTCTGGCAGGTCAACGACTGATCGGTGAGTTTAAAAGAGCACTTGTGGCCTTCCTCTTGCTTCAGTGTCGATCATTTTATATTAAATAACTGGCCCTACTAAATGTGGGGGTCACTAGCTTTGGAATGATGTGGAATCCACAACGGTGAAGCCTGAAACCTGAATAAATCCATGCTTTACAAAGCTTTGCTGTTAGAGACCCCCTGCTGTGCTTTGCTGAACTGCACGGCAACACACAGGGTGAGGACCCGAGTGAAGCTGATCCCTGCAACACGTTGAAGCCGCCTCTTTTTGAGTTCTCACCTCAAAGGTCAGGGAGAAGTGTTGAGAGATTAAGAGCAGCCAGAGAGCGAAACAGACAGAGAGTAAGAGGAACACATAGGTGCAGCGAGCGCAGACTTTCCTCTCAGCTTTTCAGTTCACCAGTGAAATGCATTATGGAGCTGACAGAAATAGCCCAAACCTCTCTTTGCTATTCTGGGGGACCTCATGTATCATGCAGTACTACAATTTAGCCCATAGGCTGGAGCAGTGCCCCATAGATCTGCTGGTGTAGACTCAGGCTCTGGACGTTTCCTGGTATTATCTGAGCAGCTATAGCCAGCTGATAAAATAAAACACACCTGCTGAAGATGACAAAATCAAACTGGCTTTGAAAACACGCCTAAAATATTTGAAGACCTAAAATAATCAATAGATGAGAAAAAAAATAAAAACACTAAGTATGTTTTTTTTGTAGTAATCAACCGCTTTCCTGTAAACGTGTCTTTTTTTCTTTCTTTCTTGCATTTCAAACATTTAGTATTAGTATTATTGTTAATTTTTTTTTAATTATTATCATTTTTCCCAGCAATGCCAGAATCTGTTGCACGGTGGCGCCAGAGTTCCACGAATCAAAGGCTCATCCTTTGTTTTGGGCTGAAGCCTCCAGTATCCCATCAATAAAACATATTCCGAGCCCTACCACATCACTGCCATTGCAGTGCGACACCCTACATTTGTGTGTGTGTGTGTGTGTGTGTGTGTGTGTGTGTGTGTGTGTGTGTGTGTGTGTGTGTGTGTGTCACACACTCGACTACTGCTGCAGCGGTTGTTTTAGTTAACAATGGTTACCATGCAGGACGCGATGATGTTTGCGCCTGTGTCCAAGTGCCTTTAATCCTCCTTTTTTGATGGGTGGGCTGTGGAGAAAGAAATGTCAGTGCTTGCTGCTATAAATAATCCCGCAGCATCATTGTGGGCCGACCTCGGTCGCACTGCTCATTGCCATTCCCTCAGGGGACAAGTTAGTGTCGACCCAACTATGAGCGACTTCAGGCGCAATCCCAGATATTACCACGAACGGACCCAACCTGGCTGACATCATTGCGTCTGGTGATATAGATAGATCCGTAGTACCTCCTCCTTCCTCTTCACATCCATTTGGAGCCGCCTGTGTGTGTAGTCAGTGGCACTTAATCACAGAGCGCAGCAAGGCAGGAGGCGGACCGTCGGGCGTGAACGAAATAGTAACGGCGAACCGGAGAGGCGGCAGTGTGCGGGACAACGCGGGCAGAGGAGCTATCCAGAGAACGTCTCCAGCTGCTGCTCTCGGGTTTTAGCCCCCCTCCTCTTACTTTATCCGTGCACCGGATCGCGCCGTGCAGTTTTGCTCTCCGTCCCGACCCACCAAGTCTCGCTCTGCCGCCGGAGCTTCCGTGGAAATGTCCAAAAAAAGAACAGCCGAGCCGGAGTCCCGGGTGAAACACGAAGATGCTCTGGGCACCGCGACTCGCCTCTCTCGTTTCTCCCTGGAGTCTGTAGAATGAAGGCGACTTAAATTGAAAAGAAGAAGAAGAAGAAAAAGTCAATAGCAGAGCGCAAAAGATGTCGGTGCCTTTGCTGAAGATCGGCGTCGTGCTGAGCACCATGGCGATGATTACCAACTGGATGTCGCAGACCCTCCCCTCTTTGGTGGGGCTCAACACCACCAGGCTCACGGCGGCGCAGGGAGGGTACCCAGACCGGAGCACAGGAGTGAGTTTCACTGTTTACTGCCAGTGGCTGGCTTAAAAAAAAGGAACAAAAATTAAAATAAATCCTAATAACAATTAAGAAATAAATTTCCAATTAAAATCCAGTCCAGATATAGTCACAGAGCTACTCTCGTGGGTGCCTTTGGTTTATAATTTAGAGCAGAAATTCACGCGCCTGCAAGAGTAAGAAAAAAAAAAGACTTGGAGAGAGCGTAATACATTCGTTCCTTCTTGCGTTTGATGTTGCTCCAGTTGCCTCTGCTACTGCTGATATGAGCATCCCCCACTAATGAAAAGTTATCATTTGGTAGTTTTGATGTGGATGCAAATGTGAAGAGACGCGGTGTTGCAAAATGAATGGCGTGGGGGAAAACATTTCAAAGGAGTCTTATATATTCGCTCTGTAACAGCAGGAGTCTTCATTCTTTCTTTATATCCTTCAGTGTGTGTGTGTGTGTGTGTGTGTGTGTGTGTGTGTGTGTGTGTGTGTGTGTGTGTGTGTGTCAATGAGAGTCAGAATGAAGCGTTTCCCTGTCAGGCTTCCTGGCACTCTCAGAGCTGTGTTTGTGCCAGAGTAATATTATAAGTGGATGATTTGCAGCGATATTTAGAGCAATGAACGCTGAAGGCTGTTCTGTGTAAATATTAAATTCACTAAACTCGGGAAACAGAGTTTAATCTTGAATGTCATATTTTTTGTAATCATTTTTGTTTTAATGATTTATGGCTCTTTTTTTGCACATATCACACGTTTCGGGGTTTAGTTAACAATTAGTTGTTTTCTTACAGGGAGCTGTGTAACAGTGCTGATTACTACACTGAATACTACAAAGATGGGTGCTTGCTGGTGGTTCTCTTTGTCAGCGCATCCTTTGCTAGAAAACTGCAGCTGACTGACAGACTGACAGTGGCTGATTGCTCCGTTTTGGTTTTCACGCGAAGTCGCTCCTTCTCACTAATCAGCAGGTCTCTCCAGTGATCTTTTTTTTTGTTTCCTTTTCTCGCTGATGCAGTGATGAATGGCTTTGTCAAAGTCACCCCTCCATCCTCACCGTCGTCCCGTCAGCAGGTTAATAACTAGTGTTATCCATCGGGGTGGGAGGAGGTACAGCGAAGGGGGGGGGCATGTTCTTGACGTCATACATTATACTCTGAGGTTTCACACACACCCAACCCTGAATGACGGGACAGGCTTCTGCTGTCAACGATTGGCTGCTTTAGAACACACAGGTGATAGTGGCGAAAATGGGTGGAGCCTAAAGGTTTGTGGCGTCCTGATGGTTATAAATATAATAAAGCGATAAACACGAGGAGGTTGTTGCGTGGCAACCCCCCCCCCCCCCCCAAAAAAAAGAAACATTACCCTGTTGTCTTTTTATTGTTTCCCCTCCCCTTATCTATGCCTTTGTTTTCAGGTGTTGCCAGCAAACCCAGAGGAGTCGTGGCAGGTGTACAGTTCAGCCCAGGATAGCGAGGGAAGGTGTGTCTGCACTGTGGTGGCACCCCAGCAGTCCATGTGCTCACGAGATGCCCGTACCAAACAACTGAGGCAGCTGCTGGAGAAGGTAATTATCACCTAACTCCTCCCCAGCCATCAAAAGTCATACAGTGTGACCCAGGGGACCCACTGTTACTTCCTCTGACCTTTTGTCACGCACAAAGACATGCATAGAAACACACACACACATATATATGCTCATGTTTGTGGTCTTTTGCCTGCTGGACAAGAATAGAAGTCATGCTCTAATGAGCTCACGAAAACCCAAGGCATCACAGGAGGCAGCTTATTTGTAAGTAGATGATATCTAATGATGCACTCAGCTGAGTGCCCATACACTGGGAGCTTCCCCCATTTTACAGAAGCACATTCATAGAACTCTGCAGGTTAAGTTGCTCATTCATATACTGTAGCAGCAGCACTACAGTTACAGTTACTGACAACAGCAGATTCCTCCTAATGAATAAAAGATGAGCCATGTTTCTGGACCACATCAGATCTGGAGAAAACAAATGTCTGAACAGTATGAATCCTACACTTGCGCCATGTGTCTGAGGCCCCTGACTAGTTGGCCTGATGTCAGAGTTTGTGAATCACTACGAGACGAACGCCAAGCCGAACGCAACATATTGTAAAGTCTGTTGCCTTTTCTCTGCGTCTCCTATTCTAATTACAATGCAGACTGAGATTTTTTCTTCAACCACTCTTGCTCATTCGTACAGGTCCAGAACATGACCCAGTCCATCCAGGTGCTGGACCAGCGCACCCAGAGGGACCTGCAGTATGTAGAGAAGATGGAAGTTCAGCTTCGTGGTCTGGAGACCAAGTTTAGGCAGGTGGAGGAGAACCATAAGCAGAACATCGCCAAGCAATACAAGGTAAAAGATCCACTTCTCGAGCCATCGATCCAAGCGCCATTCCTTCATAGCTGCTTCTTTAGCTTACCCATTTCGTGTGTGAGTGTTTCCACTGTGGAGAGAACTCAGAATTGCCTAAATCACCATATTGCATCCCAAGAAATCTGCATGGATAATTAAAGAGGCAAAATAAATCGATACACAAAATGCCATAATTCATTTAAAAAAATCACGTTAAATAGAGAATCTGGGCTTGGAGGAGATTTAAGAAGATATCTTACACGAATTACAGTCACTGTGAACGATGGGCACAAAGATCTCTGCACACTGGGACAAACCTCCTTGACAACATCTAGTATACACTAAACCCTCCAAGGAGATTTTCTTTAGGGTTTCGTGTCCACATGTTAATGAACCTTTTTTGCAAACAGGGTAGAGGAGTGTTTGATGCAAGTTTTTACTAGATTTTACTAGAGCTTTAGGGATTTATCGTGTCTTTATGTCCTGTCTTCCTCCCCTCAACCCCCAACCGGTCTCAGCAGATGGCTGTCCCTCCCTGAGCCCGGATCTGTCGGAGGTTTCTTCCTGTTAAAAGGGAGTTTTTTCTTCCCGCTTTTGCCATGTGCTTGCTCATCTATTGAGCAACACATAAGTGATAACAGGTCTACATTTTTAAAAAAAGGTCACAAAAAATTCAGTGCCACCTCTGATTATGGAGTATGGTTAACACCCAGCCCTGTTTGCAGTTACTGAGACTAATTCAAGCGTGCCTGTGTTCCTACAGCTGTTCATACCATCACCACCTGCACTGCTGCAATCCTGTCAATCATGCATGCTCAGCAGTCCCGTGCTGCCAGCGCCTTTCAGTGCATGTGTGCAGTTTTTTTTTCTGTAACATGTCTTAAGTGCATATACTAAGTGTGTTTGTCTGTGTGTCTGTTAGATAGGTTAGCAAGCTCTAGCCCCTGTCAACAGTTTGTCATTTTCTTGCTTGCAGGGCTAACTTTAAGACATGTAAAGAGAGCCACAGGTGAAGAAGAGGCAGGTCAATTCCAGATTCCCCTGAACTGGGCCACAGTACTGAGAGCATTTGGGCGTCAAACAGTTAATTTACCTTTAGCACCATTAAGACTAAGAAACCCCACCCTTCTCCCAAACCAACCCACCACTGATCTCTTCCTGCATGTTACTGCTGTCAAAGTTTTCCATCTAAAAGCTTTTTTAAAACGTAAATACATAATTATTATTATTATTATTATTAATTGCTGTTTTTCATTTTATTTTCCTTTGGCTTTTGTCAATGCATATTTGGTTATTCAACAAATCTTTACGTAAAAACTATAGACGTACAATTCGAGACACTTTGTTGTGTGTGACATGTAAAAGCATGTAACCCTTAATACGATGTTGCATTTTAAACGATGATGACCAATAAAGAGCTTTCCCAATTGTTGTCGGTGTACCGAGGGCTTGCTTTTTATCGGCTGGTCACTTTCCGGGACGGAGCCACCTGCTCTGCTCGTCACAGCGGGTGGAGAGTATTTTCTGGGTTTGTCCGCTCAGACACACACCTGCACAAACAGAACACCGCAGCTCACGCGCACAGAACACAGGACACGGAACACGCAAAAGCAGGGGGCGGGTGTCGCGAGATGAGAGAAGAGGCAGGATAGAGTTAGAGTAGTCAGGTTCAGACAGGTGTTTTGGTTTATTTTCCCCTTCTTTTCTTTTCTTTTATGGACAGCGGGCTCTCCTTTTTGCCACGCATGACACTCAACCGAGCTTATTCTAACCCTTTCAGGCCATAAAAGCGAAAATGGAGGAGCTTAGACCGTTGATACCAGTGTTGGAGGAGTACAAAGCCGATGCCAAATTGGTATTGCAGTTTAAGGAGGAGGTCCAGAATCTGACGTCAGTTCTAAGCGAACTTCAGGAGGAGATGGGGGCCTATGACTACGAGGAGCTCCACAACAGAGTGTCAAATCTTGAGGAGAGACTCCGAGCATGCATGCAAAAATTAGGTAGGCACAGACAGTTATTGGCTGTTGGCACACACTTTGCTTCAAACACATGCATGCACAAACAAGCCCACTGACATACATGAGTACGTTGAATGGCTAGAAAGAGATCCTCAGGCATACTGGCACAATACAGAACACATGATAAGAACATCACACGTGGCTATAACGATCTACCACTAAAATTCATAATTCAGCGGTATTAAAACAACAGTGTATCTTACGGTTCTCATCTGTACGTGCTGGTCTTTTTTAAAGGCTTTATCTTGGGTCTACACTTGAAAACTGAAAGTAATCCAATAAGGAAGTCCACAACATGACTATGCATGTTCTCTGCTTTTAGTACTGTCTATAAATCCTATTCACCCTTTCTGCAAAGAAACAACCCCTGAATGGGTTCTGGGTTCCTGAAATTTTGGATTCCTTCTTTTCAACACACCTACCTTTTAACTGTTTGTTTGGGACACTGCAATCTTTTTTAATTGGATGATCAAATCAAATAGGATGCTAAAAAAAAATACATAATTAGACACAGCACCAACCTGCAACCTGCACGCACCCAGGGATGGTTGAGGATGACGAGAGCTACCGAGCTTCTTCATCTTTTAGTCTGCGATTTCTCATCACATCCTATCTTTTTGCTTTTAGCCCCTGTCTGAATCTTTTCACACCTCTGTCACATCCCACAGTGCTAATAGATGCACACCCACACTACACTGACTAAGATATATTACGAGAGCAGGGACACTTGCACGCGGCACATCGCGGGTATATTGTGTCCCTGTTTCAAATTATGCGCAGCGGAAGATGACAGAAAGAAAGAAAAGCTTTTGGTTATACTGGCGAAGAAAAGAAAAGAAAAAAAAGACAGTCAACATGCTCTAAAGGGATTAAGAGTGAACAAACAGACTACAAAAACACACACCTAATCTCTCATCACCAGTTGTTTCTCGTGCCATTCTTTATCTCAGCATACACTGCTCTTTTTTTCCTAGCCACATCTGCTTCCACTACCCACCAGCCTGGAGTCTTTTCTGTGTTTTCACTCCCAGTTCAATTAACATGCCACCCCTCACACATCTATGGTCAGGCTGCCAAAGATAGGAGAGTAGGGACCAGCGGGAGTGACTAAGTGTGTGTGTGCGTGCGCAAGATCAGATGAGATAAAGGTGAGGTCACCCAGCGAGAGACTGGCTCAGGCAGAACAGAGGGTGGCTATTCCTTTCATCTTCACACGATTGCAGACGCACTCATGCGTAGTGCAACCAAATACAGTCCGGTACACTTGCATTACTTAGATTAAGCTTGCGAAGGTCACTCGCAGCATTTGCATCTGAATAATAACATTGAGAGGAAAAAAAATAGAGCAAAGTTTTTAACAGACAGGAGACTCTAATACAAGGTGGTATTGAGAAGGAGACAGAGAGAAAGAGTGATAAAGTGAAGGCGAGTGGGAAAAGTGAAAGAGAGTAACTAGGGTCCCCGCAGAGCTGTCCTTCAAGCTGTTTTGTGCCGGAGAAAGTAACAGCCCAACGGCTGCTGGGACACAATGGCCATCGATCAAGAGGACATGCCAGCTTGCTGGGCAATAATCAAATAAATAAATCACCTTGTGTTGTGCCCCAGCACTGTGGAGGCACTGAGAGCTTCAGGCAAATCCAGTCTTTTCACACTGAAATGCTGATGAATGAAGCAGGAAGGTCACTCCGGCACATCAAGCCCTCTGCTACCTGCTCTGCTGCCACTGGTTTCCCTTTATATTCTGGCTGTAAAGAACTAAATTAGACTATTTCTGTCATTTTAAACAGCTCACCAAAATCACCTTCTCTCTTTTCCTTAATTAACCCTCCTCCTTTTCTTAAGACTAATTCTTAAATGAAATCTTTTTGTAATTTAGAGCGGTGGGGGCTTCTTTCCCTCTCCACACATTAAGACTAAGTGGATAGCTAATTAGCGGTTAAAATTATTACGACCAGCGTAGCTAACTGACTATATATATAAAACAATGTTATTAGCCTATTACAGCTAGGTAGCCTAAATGAACTCATAGACTTGTGAAACAAGATAACTTCTTTATGACACCTGGAGGAAGATGTTATGTGTTATGATTTAGCCATACCTGCTAAACATGTGTACGAAAGAATTTCTTTACATACTATACCCATATAACATCCACCTGTGTCATACCAACCCTCGGCATGTCCTCCTTCACTACATCCATCAGCCTGTTCTGAGGTCTTCCTTGTTTCCTCCTTGCATCAGTACATTTCTTCTTCATTTCTCAGACATCCTCTCATGCACTTATATTTATCTGGTTAAAAGGTCCACTGCCTTCTCTCCTAGACATCTCCACACCTTCATAGGTATGTCACTCTTCACATCGGGCCTCTTTTCCTCCTTACTAAACAATAACCATCTTTCCTCATCCATCCACCCCTTTCTCTCTCAGCTCACTTTGCTCATTTATGCATTTCCATTTCTATCCTTAATCACCCCAACATGCTGCACATCCTTTCCACTGCAGTCTCTCTACCTTGCCAAACCATATAAGTCATTTTCCTCTTCTTTAGTGTCCAGCCTCATTTACATCTCCTCCCTGAATTCTGCACAACATTCTTCCTTCTTCATCATTATCTCTACCTTCAGTCATTTCCTCTTTCTCTTTCAGATTGTACCTTCTGTGTAAGATAGTTCATGTGTGTGTACCTTCCTCCATTCCTATGTGACCGTGCGCCTCCCTCTTGTTGAAGTACATGTTCACTGCAGCCTTTTTTGCAAAATCCACTACCATCTGTCTAAGACCATATCTACCCAAGATCTCCTTATCACTGTTCCCTTCACCTACATGCCCATTGAAGTCTACTCCTGTCACCCCTCTCTCTCCCCCCCGGGAACACCCTTTACTAGGGATGGGTACCGGTATCTGGTGCCATTATGGCACCGGTTCTCACATAAACGGTAGTAACCAGACCGAAAAGCAGCGCACATTTCAGTGCTTTATTTCGGTGCTTATTTTTCCTGAAATGTCATACACTTTGGATTCTAGCCAATCATTTTACCTTTGCAAGCGTAGTAGGCGGGCCCAGGTACGTACTTTCTTTTAGAGCAGAGCTACAGATTAAAAATGCCCAAGGCGAAGCGGTCAAAAGTCTGGCTGTACTTCACAGCAAAAGATGCAAACTCAGCAGCCTGCATCAAGTGCTTTAAGGTGATACTGTGATACTGTGCAAAGGAGGTAACACCTCAAATCCGATGAAACACCTGGCGACATAAAGCATTTTGTTAAAAGCCGAGAAATGCACCGTATTTGATAGCTTGCTGCGAGACCTCACACCGAGCACATCTACTGTGGGTGTGGTGCCTGTAATCGGACCCGGAGTTAGCAACATCCCCCAAAAACCCGAAGAGGAGAGTCCTGGCCCCTAGCCCTGTCAGTGTAGCAGAAATGATGAGGATGATGATGGCAGCAGCAGCCGTTCTTCTCTGTGTGAGTAGCTTAATGTTGTCCGTGTGTAATTTACGTTGAGTAGGCTAACCACGTTATTAAATTAATGCACATAAGGTGAACTAGCAAACACCGTCGTAGTTACATGCGGCTGTCTTCTTGTTTGATGGCAGATACTCCCTTCACCCTGGCCAAAAAGGCTAAAACGACCAAAGAAAAAGTGGAAAACAGCTAAATATGAGAGGTTTTTGGACAAAGTTTGTGTTTTTTCCATTGTTTAAGCACTGCTTCCAGCCCAGAGTGATGCCATATATGCCCTATAGCTGCAGAAAAGGCTAACATTGTTATCTTTTTACAAAAAAAACAGCTGAACATGAGAGGTTTTTGGACCAATTTTGTGTTCTTCATTCTTTAAGCACCGGTTCGAGCACCGGTTCGAGCACCGTTTAAGCACCGGCACCGTTTCAAAAGTACCGGTTTGGTACTGGTATCGGATAAAACCTAAACGATACCCATCCCTACCCTTTACAGCTTCATCCAACTTCAGCATTTCTCTTTCTCCTTTTTCTCTGACAACATTCAACATCGCCTCTTTGATTTCCAGCTTCAAACCATGATCCCGTATGACTCTCTCTTTACCTCCAGAACATTCTTCACATACTCTCCCTTCAAGGCTTCCCCTGATCCATTTTGCTTCCTATCTTTGCTACGACAGAACAGCTTAATCTACCTCTGACACTCCTGTTTTTTTCTATTCTATAGACCCTTCATTTAAAGTTGTGACCGATTTACAAATCGTATTATTGATCCAAATATTTGATTTCTGCCCTTTGAATATAATGGCAGTAAGTGACCCTTGTAGGGGTCTGATTGCTAAAAATATATTTGAATAACAAGATAACTGTAAATATTCAGACTTTAAGAGGCAGCCTGTTCATGTAGGTACCTCTAGTAGAAATTCTAAATCGTCACATTTTGGGCTAAGGGCTGTTAATCTATGGTGCTAGTGTCAGTCGTTATGCAAATGTACTGTTTATAAGGTTGGGGAATCCTTCAGTCAACTCAGACTGAAGAAATGTTTCTCCCACTGAAAACGTTACATCCAGATGAACAGAATTAAGTTTCTGGGGCTGATGGCGGGCTTTGTTGTTATATCAGCTCCAGTTTCCATTAGGTTTTCTATTTGATTTCCCTTGTACTTCAGTCCAGGCATATTCAGGCCAAAAGGGGATTAGACCTTGTGCACAACTCCAGAATCCAGATCCATCAGCTGGCCGTCCAGCAGACTGCAATAGTAGTGTCATTTAAAGACAGAAGCATGATTAGAGAAAAGAAATAAATAAATCAATGGCCAATGTATTAATGCAGTCTCTAATCCCACTGAGGGTTACGTAATGGGACTCAAGCCCCCACTGGAAATAGTAAATGCTGCTCATGTGACCATGTGTTTGTCTCTCAGCCGCCGCTGAGGTGCGATGCCGACGCATTCTCACAGGCACGACATATGCTGCACACAGAGACGCACAAACACTCTAACACAAAACCACAAGTTTCTTTATGTGGGTGATAGAAATGAGATAGAGGGAGGCAGGTAACCGAGGGAGAAAGATAAGCAGAGGAAACACAAATGAAATCGATGCCGTCTGACTGCAGAGTAAAAATGACATTTCACAGCAATGAAGCGCATGACAGATGATGGAGTTGTAACAAAAGGCGTCGTTGCATCCTGCTGTTCAAATGAACTTGGGATGTGATGAAATTAACTTGTCAAGACCATCTCATTGACTCTTGTCTTTATAAACTATTGTGTGAAAGCAGCTTAAATGAAGAGATGCACTGCGAGAGCTTCTGTTTAGTAAAATCATGTCTCTCATTCCTGCCTGTGTTCATTAGAAGGGGTACGCTAGTCTAACTGACTCTCAGTCAAGAGGGACACAGAGCCCGGTGTTAGTTTTGTCAAATTCTTTAACACCTCAATCAGCACTAATTAACACTACAGCAGCTTACAAGTAGCACGCAGGAACAGAATACACAGAGGCTCTCCCTTTCCTATCCTATCCTTCTCTCACTTTTTCACACATCCACATGGAGAAAGTAAAACAGGCATTAGCATGTGTGAACTGAATAATAAGCACCACTTGTGCAGTACATCACGCAAAGAGAAAGGCGTAGCAACAAGCTGGACTTTGACTCGTTTATCCTTTAGGCAAATTCATCAGGATTCAAAGCAAATGACATGAATCCCGTGCAAGAAATTGTGATTCGGTCTAAATGTGTAAACAGGCGTTGCTGTGGGTATTTCCTATCTCGCTTTTTCCTTGCAGCATGCGGCAAACTGACAGGCATCAGTGACCCCATCACCATCAAGACGTCCGGATCCAGGTTTGGCTCCTGGATGACTGACCCTCTGGCTCCTGAAGGAGATACTCGGGTATGTGGCACACAGTCACACAGTGTGGGCTGGGTATCAAAACTGCACTTACCTAATATCTGCTCAGGTGTTATTTAGGAAGACAAGTCCATTAACTGTCAAGTCACTTCTTATTTTTTCCTTCTTTAGTAGATAAAGAAACCACTGGCTCTAGTTTCTCAAGGCTATTTTCAGATTTCTAGTAACACTTTATAATCCAGCTGCTGCTACTTTTGTCTGGCCAACACTAAAAAGCCCAGTATTGTTCAGATTACCATCCAGAAAAAAATCTGATAACACTTTGTATTACAGCCCTTAAAGGCATAAATCTACTGTAATTAAATGGATATTGATATTCATATCATATTTATCCACAGATACTTAATAGGTACACTAGAATAAGGAGGTAGCAACCCAGGTTTTCACAGGATACAATGAAGTAATTATACACTAAATAAATTTAAGTAATGCTTAAGCAATGTTACAACACAATTTATTATGTAAGTAACTGTAAGGACATCATAATTTCATGGCAATTTTTCTGAACAATAAAATTTAAAAATATATATATAATTCCCGACCTTACATTGGAAGTACACTGCACTTTTCAGGGCATGGGCCATATTTTGGAGTGCGTTAAACTTGGCAACCTTTCATGGGAAATTACTTACACAGTATTAAAATGACTTTCAGCACAATTTGTGTCTCTTTTCCTGTAAAAAACTCATAATTTAGGCACTACTTAAAGTGTACTTGCATGTAATTATTTCTCATTTCCTTTAAAATAATTAAATATTTTATTTTCCTGTATAATAAATTAGTTTTATGTACTATTTTTGTAAAATCCTGACCTGTTAACCTCCTTATTCTAGTGTGATAGTTGCATGTAGATAGTTGCATGTAAATATAGTAACATTGTACTTCCAAATAAAATACATCAAAATTTAATTTGATTACAGGAGAATCATTTTTTAGTCGTGGGCTGTGATGTCTTGATACTAATCTGAACATTACTGGGATTTTTTATTGTTAATAAAACAAAATAGTAATATCAGTATGTCAACTTGAGCTAATGTGATTTATAAGTAAGTAGTTCCATTTCTGCATTATTTGAAATGTGTGGTTTGTTTCCTGGTCTCTATTACTTTAGCAGTCGATTGCATCTGATTTCCCTTTGCAAAGTGCATCTTCCTGCTCAATAAATAGGCCTGCCTTCACTACTAAAACACATTAAAAATAAATACCAAGTATAAATCTATACGATTTGAACAGGAAGCTGCTTGGTTGACAAGAAGCTGGAAATAAAGAGAGTTTATTCGTCTGCTCAGCGTGAAGACGCCCTTTCTGCTCCCGCTTTATTAGACGCATCAATAAGAGATGGAACGCACACGAGCAGAGGGAGTAAAAACTTCAGCTGCACACGGCTGTGCATCTGTACAGTTACAGTTTCTGATGGCTAACGGTTCTGACAACACAGGCCACAGAATTTTTATGGTACAAACGTCTTTACCAGCAAGGTTGAAACTTACTGCTGACTACGATTATTTTTTAGCAGACTTACGGCAACTTCCTTTGGTTGAAACTAATACATTTTGAACAGAACCCATGAAAGATGTTCCTCGCTGTCAAAGGGCAGAGAAGAAAAAACAGAGTTTAATTGATGGAAGCAGACAGGCCTGCCCCAATTCTTTTCATCTTAAGGTTTTCTTACCTTTCCTTAGTACTTTTTTTTTAGCCCCGTGGAGTCCTTCTTTCTTGATGTGAATCATTTTTAAGTTAATCGTGACAGCAGATATAACCAGGTAGAGGAAGTCTTTAGGTTTATCAGTCCCACTGTGACCAAGGAAGTATTTGAGTCTCCAGTGGCTCTGGAATGAGAGCTCTCTGCCCACCTCCACAGGGGCCAGCAGGAAGCTGGGTCATAGCAGCTGAGACAGGCCTTTTATCTGGAATGATGGGCATTATCCCTGTGGGGCCGGTGCATGCCACCCTGCGGCTGTCATCCTGACTGTTTGCATTCAGAAGTAGATGGATTTCAGCTTCGCCTGCTCCTCGAGGAAGTCTCAGCACTAACTTAATTGGGATGCTTGTTGACGATGTGATTTGATTTATTCCGCGTGTGATGTGCATGCTCGATTCTCGAATTCACAAAGGCACGCAGGAAGGATGATGATAGGCATTTCTAGCTTTGAAGTACTGCTGCGTTTTTAATTCTCTCTCTCTCTCGTCTTGATGCTTAGGTCTGGTACATGGATGGCTACCATAACAACCGCTTCGTGCGGGAGTACAAGTCTATGCATGACTTCATGACGGCAGACAACTTCACGTCCCACCGGCTCCCCCACCCGTGGTCAGGAACAGGTCAGGTAGTCTACAATGGCTCCATCTACTTCAACAAATTCCAGAGCCACGTCATCATCAAGTTTGACTTCCGCACCTCCTCCATCAGCAAGTCCCGGCAGCTTGACTACGCAGGCTTCAATAATGCGTATCACTATGCCTGGGGAGGGCATTCTGACATTGACCTCATGGTGGACGAGGGAGGACTGTGGGCTGTCTATGCCACCAATCAGAATGCCGGGAATATTGTTATCAGCAAGCTGAACCCCAACACGTTGCAGATCATCAAGAGCTGGACCACCAACCACCCCAAACGGAGTGCCGGCGAGTCTTTTATGATCTGTGGCACGTTGTATGTGACCAATGGCTACTCGGGAGGCACCAAAGTCTACTATGCCTACTCCACCAACTCCTCTACTTACGAGTACATCGACATTGCCTTCCAGAATAAGTACTCACATATCTCCATGTTGGACTATAACCCACGTGACCGTGCACTCTACGCTTGGAACAATGGTCACCAGGTTCTCTACAACGTCACACTTTTCCATGTCATCCGCTCAGAGGAACTGTAACCATGAACATGGATCGAACACCATAAATGCATATTGTCTGTAAAGGAAATCTCACTATATACAAAAATATATCTGCTCCAAGAGACTCTATGGCAAGACCATTCTATTTATGATATCAAAGAATTTCTGAAAGACTGTATCAACAGTGAATGCAAAGTAGAGTGAATGTGCATATGAAAAAATATCTAAAACTGAAGGGTTTCATTCCAAAATGTGATAAATCACAAACAAGAAAAAGAAGCCGTATCTGTTATTATCACAGATGATTGCGTCAAAAGCAAAACATTTTTGTAAATAAAAGGTCGTAACATGACTTCTTAGTCTTAGTAGACTTTATTTTAATAGCTGCCATAATTTTGTTAAAGGGTCTTTTATTTTGGAATGAAACTCTTTAATTGTTTGCCGTATAGAAAATGACTGTAAAAGTAGATATAAATACATCAGATTTAAAAGAATAAGAACAGATGCCAAAAGAAAAAAAATCAAAACAAAAAAAAACACACGCCTTTTTTTATATCATGGAATATCAACCTAAGCTCATTCCTGTGGCTCCAGTTCTTCTGCAGAAATCCTCCCGGCTGAACTTTTCTTTCGGTCATTGGGGGTCCTGAAACGAAGACTGTTATAATAAACTGTTGGATCCCCGTGTCCCATGGACATAACGTTAAAAAAAAAAAAAAACGGGAGGTCACTCTAGTCAGAAGACTTGATAGCCTAATGGATGCTGTGTGTCATATTCTTTTTATTAAGTACCGTAGCAAATCAGAAGTCTGTAGAGAAACAGAAAACATCAATAACAACATCCACTAAAAGACCTGAAGGCACTGACTGTTGACAGCGCTGTTGTTTAAGATGATTTCCCTGTGTTGGTGACTATGTGTGAAAAAGGCTTTCTTTGCATGAGTGTTTTCTATCACTCCGGTCTTCTGAATGTCTTTTTTGCTGTATGATACTATTAAAAAAGGTGGGCGGTAGGGTGGGTGGGGGAACAAGGTAGTATGCCTTTGGGATTTGGGGGTTTGCAGAGATATTTACCTTTTCCTGCTTCCTTCGATTTTGTTCTCGTTCTGTTTATTTCAATTTCTTTGCAATAATGGTTTTTTTTAACGTTTTTGTATCTCTGTAACTGTTGCCACCAGTTTTGCCTCTCTATTTGTTTATTTGGACTGCGTAGGAGGAATCTATCTAGCTCACATCTCTCTGAAGTAAAAGAAAAAAAGAAACAACAGAATGTATCTAGTATTGTATACTGGAAACCAGGCCCTTCTATTTTCAATCCACCTCATGTAGTCGGGAGAGGGTTTTTTGGGTTTTTTTACAGGATAAATCCTGTCTCATGTCATGTATCCCCCCACTGCTAGTGAAGGATAATGCTGTTTAAATGTATACTCTTGCTGAGGACAAAAGCTTTTCACTCTTTTTGCGCTTTGCTGGACATGTGTTGTATCTGAGATGAGATAGTTAATGATTCGTGTCAATAAAATAGAGAAATCTGACGCTCGGATTGCTGCCTTTAAACGCTACAAGGTGCTGTGTATCAGTACAGTTAAGTCCCTATTAGACGTAGAATACATAATCGCTGGTTTCATCAGTCTGTTTCAAAATAGTTTAGATCTGACCTTTAAAAATAACAAAATTACTAAAAGAGGGGAAAATGTTTCAGCCTTTCTGGAAATTAGCATACAAAGCAGTGACATGAAATGTAATTATTGACATGCTATTACTGTTTTATTGTGTTCTCAAGTGAACTGGGCAACTCAAAAAGATTCACAAACGCTATGGAGGGTCTTTATGTGCCTGTTAATGTTGCTGCAGGAATCCAGCGTTGGGTGAAGTCCAACTCTAGTAACACGACTGAGGCAAATACTACAGCAAAGAGACCAGAGTGTTCATTCAGACATGAAGCTGGCATGTTCAAATGCCATCAAATTAATGGAAAAGAGTGCATGTCTTAAAGGTGCTTAAGCCTGTGATGGTTCACATGGATATAACTTTTACATCACAGCTAATGCTCTTATTTCCTGCCTTGAAGGTTTTACTTCATTAAGATTACATAGATTACACAATCCCGCTTTACTTGGATTGTGGAAAAAGAGCATTTACGGACCCTGGTGCGTGTTTAGAAATTGCAAAGTGAGGCTCCTAAATAAACCACACACACACAAAAAAACATAATCTTGCTCTTTCAAATGAAATGTGGTATTTGCAAGCAATAAAACTCATGGTTGCTAAATTAAATACACCCAAGTGTATTGTTGCTGCTAAACAACTTGACTATTAACTATTGTCAGCCATGTTTAGCTTGATTGTCACTTGGAGTCATGTGAATAACTAAATGCTTCACTTTATTAGGGTTTGTGGGCATTCATTTATGCATGGCTCTCTGAATGTTCATCCACAGTATTTCTGTTGTCATTCTATTGTAGATTTGCTGCTGTGCTTTGGATTTATTATCCTGCTGCATGATGATTTCAAAGCTTTAGCTGTTGGACACATGCCCTTATATTTGACTCTAGAATACTTTGGTATACAGACAAATTCATAGTTGGCTCAACAATTGCAAGGTGTTCAAGTCCTGTCACTGTAAAACAAGTGCAAACCATCATCACTCCACCACAGTGCTTCAGAGGTTCGGTTTTAACCAAACTTGAGCTGCGCTGCTGTGTCCATTATACAGAGAAGAGGCCTTCCAAACAAGTCCTACTTGTTCAGGCTTCAACAGTTAACATGCTATCTGATGTAGCCCTTGGTTTTTAAACAGTTTGACCTTGGGGTGGTTATTGTTAATTATGTTAATATACCCGAATGCTCCCAGCAAAGCAAGTTTCACTCTTGATTAATTGATCATCTTCATCCAAGACGGGAGGCACGCCGTAGCATCGACAGGCACTATCAATGATGCATTTCCTTTAAATTACAAGTTACTGTCAGCTCCAATAACAATCATCTGTGTTTTGTTTTTCTTCACTTGACATTTCCTTTATTTGTTGGAATGTCTTCTTTTTCAAACAACACTGTCCACTTTATGTTCGCTAAGAATTTTCTCCCCTTCTTTGATCTCCACTCAATTTCACTTACCACTACTCCCATCCTCCTTTTTACTTCTTGTCCTTCAACCATTCTGTCTTTTTCCCGCTCTTTGTTGCTCCCACTCTCCCACTGCCTCTTAGTCCTCTGATGTTTCAATCAATGAATAAATGATTGCTTCTATTTTCACTCCGAGTGCTTGGCCAACACAAGCTGCTTTGTTCCCCTGAAAGAGTTAGAGATAGGATTTGGGAGACAGAGGGAGAAGAAAAAAAGGCAGAAAAAGAAACATGCTCAGCGGAAGGTCTTGCAGTGTTTGACACGAAGAACTGTCACTCAGGAGATGAATATATTTGCATCTTTAAACAGAAATTGGTGTGTCAAGAGACATCGCTGTACTGCACATAGTCCCAGTTCCCCACCAGCAACAACAGAACACACGCCTGTGAACTTGACAGTTGCCTTCAATTTCATCATTTTGCATATTTGCTCTGTCTTTTCATTTCCACACCAGTGTAAATGAAATACATTTCTATTTGGTGACTTTTACCGCAATGTATTGTTTACACGAGACATCATAAGGTGCACTTGGCTAATTATCTTTTGCATACCTTGCCCTCTAAATGGCATGACCACTGCAGCAGCACTTTTGGGACTAAGGGATGGACACAGTGAGAGGTTTGACCTTGCTTAGGCCGGCTGTAAGGTGTTTTATTCCCCCAAGGACAAAACCACTTATCAGTGATAGAAAGATAGTCTGTGCGTGCCAACAGGAGGCTTGCAAAAAAACCCCCAAAAAAACGCAGAGCACTGCAATAACTTGGTTTTGTGGCACAAACATCTCTGACAGGTTGTAACGCTTGTACAGCTTTCCTATTCTCACATTACATAATTTACCCTTGCCACTGACTCTGAGGCCTTTGTCTCTACGGCCTCTGAATGACGCAGCTTTGTAAACTGAGAATGCTGATTAAAAACTATTGAAAACATTCTATAAACTTATTTATAAAGATGATAATTTGGAAGTGGAAGCACATCACTGAATACGCTTAATCCATGCGTCACCACCAGAGATGGGCAGTAACGCGTTTTTACATTTTACATTACATGTAACGCGTTACTGTAATCTGATTACTTTTTTCAAGTAACGAGTAAAGTAAGGGATTACTATTGCAAAAACGGTAATTAGATTACTAAAACCGTGATTTTTTTGCGAGAATGTCTCAGGACAGTGACGTAAGCGAGTGCGACGTTCGTGACAACAGCTGTGTGCAGATCAACAGTGGATCATATATCGAGTGCGGGAGAGAGTATGAGCGTGCAGCGTTTAAAGCGTGGAAGTACTGACCTTACTTTGAGTTTGATTCCATAAAAAGTGGCAAAAACATTAGCGTCCGTTGTGCGTGGGAAGAAAACTTCTTTTCACACTGAACCCCCCCCCCCCCCCCTAAACAAGCACCGAGTGCGCTGCGACGTAATGGGAAATTCACAGAGAAACTCGCGGATTCTTCAACTGACCGTTGCGGCACACCTGCACCAGAGCACACCTCCGCCTACGCCACTCCTGCTATAAAGGGGAAAATAGAGCAACAGGACCGCTAGTCTTTGATTTTATTTATTTTCTGCTGTGTTTTACTTGCATCTATTTGAAAGACTGAGTGTAAAAACAAAAAATATTTTATTTTATGTGCTGGAATGTGCAGAAAATAGGTTTAATGTTAAACAAATTTCTTCAAGTCAGAGAATGGTGCATATAATTTAATTTTTGCTTGATGCATAAAGTTAAAAGCTTAAAACTAATAAAACAAGTTTTAAAAAGAGACTTTTCCATTTGTTTACATTTTATATGATGGATTATGCAGAAAAAGTAGAATTGGGCTGAAAGGTCTATCGCTTTATCACCTATTCAGGTTGTAAATCGTGTTTTTAAAAAGTAACTAAGTAACTAAGTAATTAATTACTTTTGAAAATAAGTAATCAGTAAAGTAACGGGATTACTTTTTTGGGGAAGTAATCAGTAATTAGTTACTGATTACTTTTTTCAAGTAACTTGACCAACACTGGTCACCACTAGTGACTCATTCATCAGCTGACATATTTATACAGAAAAAAGATCTTGAACGGATGTCACCTGCACCTCTCAGTGTTACAGTCATACACACTACTGTGTGATATTACAAAAATAAGTTGATTTACCTCAATAAGGATAATCTCACCGTGTTCTCACAGCAGACTGTCAAATACTGCTTCACCTTCGCTCACAGGTTAAGTTTAGGCACCAACAAACTTCTTGGTTTGGTTAAAACAGTAAAATATTTAGGGTTTTTAAAGTTAGGTTTACACACTGGAAATAGCAAGTAAAAGTTAAATGTAATGCCATTTAGGTCTGTTATGAATCCATATGTGAGAAGCCCATCTCATCATTTCTGTAACCCGGTATGTCACGTCACACATGCAAAAGAGACCCTGTGCAAAAATGGCACTTTTTCACATCCTAGGAAGAGTTTTATAATCCTCATCACAGCTCAAAGGGACTCCTTTTTGCTTTTATCTTTGAAATGACATTGCACCCCAAATGGCAACTGTATTGAATAAACATCTTGGATGGTATATTGTGCCAGGTCATGTAAGATTAAACTGTCTACAACAGAAATAGCCTTTTGTAGAGATCCAGCTGTTGGAAGCAATAACTGCATGTCACAACCTGCATGTGAATGTCGGTGTAAAGAACTGGACTTGGAAAGAAAAGGTCAGACATATCTGCAGACCTAGTTTTACAGAGCTATTGGATTATAAAAAAATATTTAAGGATTCTCAGCAAAGAGCACTTTTATTTCATCACTGTGTCACACGGTAACCGAGGTTTAACATAGCTAAAGTTTCTTTTAGGATATAGTAATCCTTATCTGTCAAGGGAGCCAACGTACTATTAACATTTCCATGGCCTTGGACCTGCATCACATTCAAGTAATCACTGTGAGGTATGTGAGCCCATGTTTTGTCAAACCGATTCCTTTTCTTATTGTTTCTTTAAAAACAAAGTTCTATTCAGATTCATGGCACAGGCAGAAGAGCAAAACAAAAATAAAGCCTCAGTCTCACATTTCCATTGTAGCTGGGAGCAATCGCTGTGCTAAACTTGTTACAAGCCCGGTGTGGGTTGGAATAACAGCCAATAATACATCAATAGAGCCATAAAGAATAGGACAGAGACAGAGGGAAAAAAAACAACAGCGATAAAGACAATTCATTTTAATTATGGTGTAATAAAAAGCAAAGGAAAACAAACTCAGATGTCCCTTTTGTGATCCTCACTTCACCAGTTTTATTTACATTTGTGTCCTTGTCAGCATTTCTAACACCTGCTTTGCAACAAAGCTTCTCGATTAGCATTTTCTTAAATGCACTGTCCTCATAAGGGTGCACACACAGAGGACAGTGTATGGAAATCAAACCATGAAAGCAAGCTTGGCAGGCTCTAAATAATTTTCCTAATTCCCCCCCCCCGCCCCCCCCCCCCCCCTTTTTTTTTTTTTTGTTTAAATCCAGGAGCTGTTACACTACTACACTGTCACAGACAGGTGATGGATGGGAATTGTTAAGTATAGAAAGCTTTGAAATTGACAACAGGGAGAGACAGAGGAAGACAGCAGTTTTGAATTTGTTGCTGAAAAGTCCCACCACGTGGTTAAACTCTGTGAAATCAATAATTCCCGAGAATCTGCAGAGGCAAACTCTTTTTTGAATATAAAAATATTGACTATCATAACCAAGACCTCAAAGCATAAACTTAACAAAGTGCTTTGAATTAGCATAGCCATAAAAATCATGCTATCGATGCAAGAAAGACTATGAATAACTTCTCAGAATAGTCTTAAAATATATATTCACCTGACTAATAGCTTGCTGTATAGTACAGACCATTCAAGAACCTTGCGCTTCAGCTTCGGTGAGTGACCTTCTAGCATTTTAGACCAATACTTGTTAGCCAACATATGTATTTGTGCATTGCACCCATACAGTTTATGAATGTAGCTTGCTAACTAAGCTAACTAAGCTAATTGGTATTACTTCACAGCTTAGCACTCCACTCTTTCATAGATATTAGGTAGAGTAAACATGAGTATGGTTGAAATGCATGTAGCTAGGCCTATCTTTTATACTGTCTGAAAGTTTTGTGGCTTTGTTAGATGGTGGCCTGTGCTGTTATACTATCTTTCGAGGTAGTCAGAGGCTCAGTGTAGCAGCTGGCACACCATCAACTGGTGTAATTATTTCTAGTAAGTGCACAACTTTCCATGTTCATTTGAGAAAGCAGTACTCTGTTTAAATTCATGCATTTTGCAAATAGGTTTCTAATGTACTTAGTGGTCATAAAGTTGCACTGTTGGAAGTACCCAAACTGAGACACGAGTAACTACTCCTGTTAAGATTACAGTCGTTCACATGCATGGCACATGAGTAGAACACAGGGTCTGTACATCACATTTCCTCAATCCTTCCAAATCTCAAGAAAAAAGTCTGCTTTGAAGCCTCTAAACCCCTCAGCGTGCCTGAGCATACTGAGGACTAATGAGCGAAGCACCGTTCATATTTCCCACCGTTTCTATACCTCACTTAAAAGGCTCTGGGCAGTGTACCAGTCTGTGTTTGTATATTTACGGGTATATGATATGTGTGTAGATGCAAATGTTCTCTCAATGTACTCTGGTGTGCAACTAACCATAACTGTGCTCCACCAAGCATACAGGACAGTTTCTTTCACACTTAAGTGGCCACATGTTGTGACGGCAGTTGCGCCACATACCGCATTCTGCCTAGACAATATGGGCGATCTAATGCCAAGGGTCAAGCCTTATTTACTGGTGCGTGTTCGTGCGCGCTTGCACGTATGTGTGCGTGCATTTGTGCGTGGATACGTATTACTAACAAGCTGTGGCGACAAAATGTGTGCCATCTGTGCACACAGGAGACTTCACACTCGTGTTCATGTTTGAGTTGTGCCAGTATTCTCATCGGGGACATTGGCCAATCATCACAGGGAAGCAAAGAGCAACAAGCTCCAGCCTGTTAGCCAGTTACATACTGATTTTTAATAAAATATAGTGTCACACAGCAGGATAATTTGTGCACAACGCTCGTTTCTGTTCGAATTTTTTGAATAAAGATAAACAAGAAAGAAATCAAGAAATGTAGTGTTTCTTTTCTGGCAGGCAAAACTGATGTATCAACATTGTGAGTATAGTTTAGATCTGTAATTTAGAGGCAGATTTTTGCAACAACATTTGTGACAAACAACTGAAATTGTTGTGATTAAAGGGTTTTCAGTGACATTAAATTAGTCTTTGATGAGGTACGATCCAGCAGTGGTGACTCACGGGCGCTGATTCACTACAGGCATTTCTAATCCCTGCTTCCAGATGATTTGAGGACAGCTTGTGTCAGAACAATGAGTTATTCTGTATCGGCTGTTCACTTGGAATGAAACCTACAAAACCACAATGATGTGGGTGATTGAAATTTAAGAGTGGCACTGACAGAGTACAATCTCACAGACTCACATAGTTTTTAAATCACCGCCTGATTCTGACAAGGGACTTCAAATGGAGCCACCTGTGAAAGACTCATTACAGTAGTGCAGCTTTTTGTGTCTTCCCTACTTTGCCGCTCTCTGCCGGCATCCCGATTGTCAATATCGCAATTGCTTTAATACCGTAAGGGCCTGCTCATGTAGCATGCCTCAGCTATTGTCAAATATCTTCAATTTAGACACAAATTCAGCGCTGTGTCCATCCATTTTAGTCAGCAGCTGGTCTGCAGGAGTCCTGTCAGCACAGCTTGATTACTCTGTTTCACCTGACACCTTCAAGCCCCGACACAAGCGGCGAAAACAGCATTAAATGTAACCAGATCAATACCTCCAGGCAATTTGTCGCTCTATCCCCATCAATGCATAATTATATGCTCAACCCGTCCACCTCAATTGCATGTACAGTCCCTGACCTGCGCTCTAAGGGTTACGTCAGGCACATAAACACCTCGCGCTGCTCTTTCTCATCTCTCTGACAATCGTTATCGTGTTACTTGTCTCCACCGCCAACTCCCTGCCACATTTTATCTTTGTGCCGTCCCGTCCTCAGTCATCAAGAATGCAAATTGGGAGTGACAGAGCAATCGTGAATTCCATCACTGTGAGATGGAGTGAAGCAGCTTGGCCAAGACCTATGAGAGAGAGAGAGGGTTTTAGTGATTAAAGTCTTTGGTGTCACTGGTTGAAAGTCATTTTGCGTGCGTGTCTGGTAATAGTCGCCATCTATAAATCTCTATAAACACAAGTTTGAACCCTTAGAATAAGCTTCAAATCGGCACAAGCTTTACGCCTTATTCCGACATTATGATACTAAGCGTGATGCACTGTAAATGAACATTAACCTTACTACATTTGGCAATGGGGATAGTATTTATATCTGTTGATGCCTGCAACCATATCAGCATTGAACACTGACAAATCTAATATCACAATCCCTCTGATCCCAAATCATGTCTTTCTACAAATACCCACGGATACATTTGGGCAATCATTCTTGTGCGTCTGTGTGTGTGAGTGTGTGTCTGTGCTGTGTTTAGAAAATCTGTACAGTCATTTCAAATCCTAACCACGCAACATCCACATGCTGTCTAATGCAGCCCTATACAGCTCTCCCCGCCCCCATCTCTGCCCTCAGGTGCACTGAGGCAGAGAGCAGAATGGAGCAGAGCCGTGTGCGGTGACAGTGACATCCATCGCATGCAATGAATAATCAATGAACACCATCTGGTGCATACAACAGGGGAGCACAGCTCCAATCGTTTTCTCCGGGATGCCTTTCTCAATTCACCCCCCTCACTGTCTCTCAGTTTTTCACCTGTTCTCTCGCCTTCCTTTCCCCACTTTTCCCACACATATTCACACAGTCACTGTTTCATTGTCTTTTCAATCTGCATCCACGCCCTGTTCTCCACCCATCCCCAGCTCTAACACCTCACCTACAGTAAGTGGCCTGTGTGAAGGGCTAACCATTGCACCCCTCATTTGAATTCAGCAGTAGAAATCCTATTCAGCTAATAACGTGACCTGTTGCCCTTCAAAGGACATTTGCCTTTATGATTTATAGTAACTGAATAGCTTATTAGACGTAATACTATATAGGTACTCCAATAATATAATATAAAGCAGGGGTGTCAAACTCATTTTAGTTCATGGGCCACATATAGCTCAATTTGATCTGAGGTGGGGCAGAGAAATAAAACCATTATTGAGTAACTAAAATGGAAAAATCTCCTCTTTAAATTTCTCTGCTCTTCAGTGTAAAGATTGATGATCAGCGAGCCGTTTACAAAAATGGAAACGCCAGAAAGACGTTAAGACAAATTATTGAAATAATACAGCTCAGTTTTTTACATTCAGAGCATCATTACGTTTACGTTACAATTTACAGATCGCAGGCATGAAAGTTTCACATGTAGAGTTTTGCAAAGTAAAAACAGCATTTGAAGTCTCTATGATTCAAAACCAAATCGACTCACTCCGCAGTCATTAATGTTCAATGCAGTCCAGTGCAATTTCTGCAGTTTGCAAAGCCATACAGTCGGTCAAACTCCCAGGGAGCATGGTTTGACATCCTGATCTAAAGGTTTGGGAAAACTTCTTTTCTCTCACACTTACTAAGACCGACAGCACGATTCTTTCACTACTCCATTTCCATTTTTTTCCTTCAATTTATCGGTTTCATTTATAGCTTCAGAAATTAAGCAATAATACTTGCACTACTGCCTTCAGTGAACGGGCAGATTACCATTTTACATTTGCATCAGACCCTGTCTGATAGCAGACTTCTGTGCCCCAATCTTCAGTCAGAATTAGCTTTCTGTTTTTGTCTACAACTCCTCTCTGTTTTCATCCCCTGCAGTACATCCAGAACTGCTGTCCTAACATCAGCCTCCCCAAATCCTCCTACATCAGCCATCCTTTTTTATTCTCTCTGTCAAAAGCTGTATCACACTCAGAAACTCCCGATAGAAGTGCATCTCACGATCTGGCAAATTATTTATCTTTAAAGTTAAATTGAATTTAATGGGCATTTTAGAGGTCAGCATGTCTAAAAACTGATGTTTCTCTGTGTAATATGTAGGTAACGTCTGCAGCTGCTAAGAAGTGCCATTATTGATTAGAGGATTTCTTTTCTAAGCTAACTTTAGCTAGTGTTGCTCACTGCTGGCGCTGTAGGGGAGCTGTAGGATTTGAGCAAAGGGGATCAGAGGAGAGCATAAACATCACATATTTGGATTTTCACAGCAAATTCAACCCTTCACATAAGAATCAGTCCACAGCCTGTTGGAGGCAGATAGCTTTTTTTATTTGGTGCAATCCTTTCACACATTGGAAATAAAAGCAAAAAAAGCTTGCAAGACGTCAAAAATCCTACAGTGAGAACCTTTATATGCCTCCCTCTGGGTCTACAAAATCATGTTGTCCACGTCATCCCACTTTTTTTTCCTTCTAACTCTTAGGCTACTAGGCTTCATTATTAATTAAAAAAATGCCAGAAAAGGAGGTCATGGTGCAAAGTATTTATTTGACTTTTTTAAAAAACCATATTGCATAGCAGGCAGAATATAGACAGAGTTTCAACAATTTTTTTAATCAATTTTAAATAATGCTTTTTTTTTTTTTCTTTTCTTTTTTTTTGTTTTTAATGTCTCTGTAAAGCACTTTGAATCACCCTGTTGTTGAATTGTGCTACATAAATAAACTTGCCCTGCCTTGCCTAACCAGTCTGATTTGATCATAATAAACTGTGGATGGTCTTATGTAAAACCACAGCACTAACTACAGCTCACACATATCTATAAATTAGTTAATGTAAAATAAGCTTCAGCGTATCATCTTTAATAGCATCACCTGTGGTATCAGGACAGGCAATATAACACAAGAGAGGGACGTAAGACAAACATCAGCAAAAAATCAACTGAGTCTGAAAACATTGTCAGAAACACAAGTGATGCTTGCATCTATGCTAGGGACAGTGTTTATATTTGAAGAGCACATCGATTAGTCCACACTGACATAGCTACCCTGCTTGCAACAAAAAATAGGTCAGACTACATTTTTCCAATGGACAATCCTTTCCTAAACTCAACCTAAAAAGGCTGATGAAGTCAACAAAAAAGTTTACACATCAACTTGCAAATTTAGCATTTTACAGCTACAAATGGTGCGATTGAGAAGAATGATTTGTCTTGTACTTGTTACGGTCCTGGGCCTTGGAGAGAGTGAGACTACCCTTTTGTGCTTATGCAAATCTAAGTGTGCCAGGACTTGTGGATGACTGGCTGCTGGGAGTCCTGTGCCAGCCTTCTTTTATGCAGATCAGTGTGCCAGACCTCGCGGACGATTGGCTGCCTGGAGATCCCATGACCACTCCATGACCAATTGACTGGCTGATTGTCTGCACCTGGGAGTATAAAAGGCTGAAGATCCTTCACACTAGGGGGAATTGCTGCTCTGAAGTGAACATGCAGTGTCCTCCTCGTCTGCTTTGCATGTGAAGCCTGTTTGTTAAACCTGTTTGCTGTGTTGCTCTTTGTTTAAACCTGGTATACAGCTAAACTTAGTTTATTAGAGTGTTGTGATGCTGGCTTGCCTTAGTTAACCCTTAGCTTTTACTCTTGCCTGTTTTTTTCATTGTGTATTAATTGTTTCCCCGGTGGTCTGTTGAACAGCCCCGTCGGTTTTCAGTTTAATGTTTGTAATAAAACCCCTTATTTACTCAAATTTCGTGAGAGGGCTTGTGTATGTTTCTCCCCTCCTGTCGCCTAGCAGAGGGGGTCGTAACATACTGCCTGCCTTGTGCTTAAATGCACGAGACTCGTAAGTACGGAAAGCTCAACAGGTGAGGTGTCGGTAAGCCCGGCCCTACGGGGCTTTGAAAAAAGGTTTGAATTGTTGGAATTCCTTAAAATTTTGCCCAAATTTATAATTGGGTACAAAATCTTCCACTTCTGACTAGCATGCCAGGTAAGATTTGTTACAACCAGACCTTGTTTGCCTTCAAAACTTCCTTAATTCATCGTGGCATAGATTCAGCAAGGTTCTGGAAACAGTCCTCAGAAGGTTTGATCCATATTGACATGATAGCATCTCACAGTTACTGCAGATTTGTCGACTGCACATCCATTATGAAAATCTCCTGTTCTACAAGATCCCAAAGGTGCTCTACTGGATTGAGATCTGGTGACTGTGGAGGTCAGGAGTACAGTGAAGCACTGTCATGTTCAAAAAACCAGTTTGAGATGATTTGAGCTTCGTGACATAGTGCATTATCCTGCTGGGAGCAGCTGTCAAAAGATGGGTACACTGTGGTCATAAAGAGATGGACAAGGTCAGCAACAATATTCAGTGACATTTAAATGATGCTCAGTTGGTGATGAAGGAATCACAGATTAAGAAGAAACTATTCCCTACACACTACTACGTCCCTACGCCACTATTACTACCTGGGAGTATTGTGACATGTTGGCTCCATGCATTCATGTTGTTTATGCTAAATGCTGTCCCTGCCACCTGAATGTTCCAGACAAACTTGAATCTCATCAAATAAGGCAACAATTTTCAAATCTTGTCCAATTTTGCTGAGCATGTGTGAAGTGCAGCCTCTTCTTAGCTGACAGGAGTGACGCCCAGTGTGGTCTTCTTCTCCTGTAGCCAGTTTCCTTTCCAGTTTGACATGTTGTGCACTCATAGATGCTTTTCTACTTTGGTTGTAACAAATTATTTGAGTTGCTCGTTTGAGTTACTGTTGCTTCCTCCCAGCTCAAAGTCATTCTCCTCTGACCTCTGGCAACAACAAAGCATTTTTGTACAGAGAACTGCTGCTCACTGGATATTTTCTCTTTTTTGGACCATTCTCTGTAAACCCTAGAGATGGTGGTGTGGGAAAAACCCAGTCGATCAGCAGTTTCTGAAGTCCTCAGAGCAGCCCGTCTGGCACCAAGAACCACATTCAAAGTCATTTAAAATCACCTCTCTTCCCCATTCTGATGCTCAGTCTGTACTGTAGAGTCGCTGCTGTGTGATTGGCTGACATAAGTATTGACAAACTGTTGAACAGGTGAACCTAATGAAGTGGCCAGTGAGTGTGTATGAAGGAATGATAGGTGGAGGTTTTTGCAGTCTTCTCAGTTCTCTGGTGTGATTAGACTGCCTGGGCCAAGCCCCAGAAGATATAGCCTCAAATTTGATCTCTGCCAATTTGATTAGGTTCAGGATTGTCTCTAAATTGCTGAGGAAGCTTGAAAAACTGTCTAGGAACATTAGTCATACTGTCAGACTTTGACAGAAATAAAATCATATCTTCAAAAACAAAACAAAAAAAACATAACCCATATACTAATAAAAAGAAAGATATTGCTGACAATAAGATGCTTAGATTCACGCTGCTGAATGCCAAGTCTTTTGGGATGTAATGCCAACAGACAATAGCAAAGTGTCTGTTTTGATTTAGATAGCATTCTCTAAAATTGTATTTGTTTTTACAAGCCTACATTAAGCCTAACGTCCTCTTCTTCAGCTGTAGCGGCATGTCAAATTCTCATATTAGTTTTCATGGTGTTCTTTAAGACGCAGTTTTAATTTGTTATATGTTATTTGTCCCTTGTTTTCTTTTTTTCATCAACAGTTACAAAGCAGAAGATAGAAAAACCCTAGGAAATGTGAATACGTGCACAACAGGAAAAAGAAAATTAAGGATGGCCAAAGATATCAAACCAGTTGGAATAATCAGCCTCCCAAATTGAAAGATGTGCAAAATGTGGGAAGGCAAGCAAAGGCTTCATTAGCCCCAAGGCTAAAGGGAACACTCAGCCAGCCACAGAAAAGTGCGCTGAGAATTTTGTGGAAGCTAATCAAGTCAGCGTGCACGGCTTTAATTTCATACTGCAGAAAACAGGTGTGACTTTGTTTTATATTGTGAAAAGTATCTGTTTTGGAGCCTCGCTAATGAAGAGAGGGACACCCGGGATGGTAAACTGTAGCACAGCTGAGATCTGTCATCCAGGCAACCCGATGCAAATGCATGTAAATTAGAGCCCTTTATTTTGCTGCTGAAATAAAACTCTATTCAGAACCAGCTCCTTCTTCAATGCTTTTCACAATGCAAAGATAAACTGCGCGAGGACTGAAAGGAGATAGAGTTGCTTGCATAAGTTTGGGGTGGAAAAGCCTCATGAACCCTCTGCAGGCTGCAGATATTATCTTATGGAAAAGTACAGACTTTAGCAGAGGATAGGGTCACGCTACAGAAACAAAGAGAGAAAGAAAGAGCATATGTCTACTACACAATGTGCACCATTCAGTAGTAGCAAAACATCCAATTCTACTCACTTCAGGCACAACAATACATCTAGCCTTAAATTTTTAAAACATCTAATGGATAAACTCATTTTTGAACAGCCCCATGCCTCTATTTTAATTTTCTTTTTGCTGTATAACATATTAGTTTATACTATCCATCTGTTTTAAGAAATCTTATTTTAACAGAAAATAATCAAATACTTCCCATTTGTGTGTGTGTGTGTGTGTGTGTGTGTGTGTGTGTATCATTTTATGTAAGAAATGCATCTTGATTTACTTATGTTTTATGCCAAATGAATTCATTCATCATCATGTTGAAAGCAAGCAACATCTTTGATGCTTGTTATCTCCTTTGCGGCAGGTTTACCAGAATAAATATTTTGTTATCCCTTTAGATTTTATCTGCATGTCATTCAGTTCCAAGCTTCTGCACCCAAATCAGTTTTAAGGTGATATGATCACCACTGAAGGGCAGGATCAAGGATGTTTGTTGAATAGAGCTCAGGGGCTTTATAATTTAGGTACAGCGTGGAATCACATGCAGGGCCTGTAAAACCTCGTCTGAAACACGGATTCTTTAATGTAATCTTCTGCTCAGTAAAGCAAAAGGCAATCACACAACTAGCAAAGTACTTTTAAGAAAGGGCTCGACCTCCCCCTCAAAATATGATTGCCCCTGACCAAGGCCAATGGACTAGAGTACTATTAATCTTACAATGTATTACTCCAGCAGATGAAATGCACTTTTAATGCACTTATACTTAATTTAAGCATTCTGTGGCATACTCCTTTCTTCTTCTATTCTGCTTTATTTTGGATGCACTCTGTTATTACAGATAAAGCCACATGTAATTGTATGCTTAAGCTGCAGCCTTAAAATTACGTAAATACCTAATCCAATTTTAAAATGTATAGAACTCTGAGAAAGGGTCAAAATATTCGTTTTGCCATTTTGCAGAACTATTATTAAATCTAAAACTGTTTTCAGGTTCGTGTGCTATTTCACTTAAAATAGCACAGGGCCTTGCTTTAACTCCTCTCCGTGCTCCTATCCTGAGAAAATCCTAGACATCATTCTGCTTTATAAAATATACATAATGATATGAAAACGACAGAAGGAGAGAAACTATTTCTGTCCACTTCTTGTATAACACGAGGAAGCTGAGATAGATAGCAACGGTCAAATTTTATTAGCCTAAAAGCTGGAAAATCCAGTAATGATAAATTCTGCGACGACAAAGTCACCTTTTTTACAATGGGCTTGCCAATTATATTAAAAGAGATAAAAGTGTTATTCCTTGCCGTAAATTTAAAAAAAATTCCACTTTAAAAAAAAAAAAAAAGACTTGTGTCTTAAATTTATTAGAGATCTTTGATTTCTAAATAGCATCCTAAAAAGGTAGTTAATGAAATGTACAGTGGGGGAAATAATTATTTGATCTACTGCTGAATTTGTAAGTTTGCTGACTTACAAAGAAATTAATAGTCTCTAATATTTATGGTAGTTACGTTTTAAAGGAAAGAAACAAAGTATCAACCAAGTAAGAAGAACCATCTCCTACAATTCAGCCAGAATTGTGTGTGCCACATGCACACACAGTTGCTTTGTGTGCATGTGACACACACATTACAATCAATCAATCACAGATAATCCTGATGTTACGAAATCAGCTTCTTTCATTCCAACCTTTGAACCACCATGGACAACACCAAATAGCTATTGGGGACAAGATTGTAGACCTGCACGAGGCTGGTGATCTGGAGCTCCATGCGAGACCTTGCCTCATGGAGTGAGAACGATCATGAGAGACGATTATGTCTAATCCAAAACTACAAACTTCCTTCCCTTAGCCAGAGCATTGAAGATGGAACATTTTTTACAGCATGACAAAAAAGGAGCAGTTATTGACTCAATCCTATAGAAAATCTGTGGAGGGAGGTGAAGATGCCAAGCAGAAGCCAAGAAACCAAAAAGATTTAGAGTTTCTGTAAAAAGGTGTTGGCCAAAATCCCTGAGATGTGTGCAAAGCTGGTGACCATCTTACTGCAGTAATTGCCAACAGGGTTTTCTCCATCAAGTGATGAGTCTTGTTTTAATTGTGGATCAAAAACTTCTTTCCCTCAATGACATGCAAATCAATTCAGAATGTGTTTTTTTCTGGATTATTGCTTGATATTCTGTCCCTCTCCATTAAAATAAAAAAAAACTTTATAGTAGCCAAGGAATTAAATAATTACTTGTTTTTCTGTTCTTTTTTAACGTATTTTTTTATTATAAGAGTTTATAATTAACTGTTACTATAAACAGGTGGACCTGCAGGGACTCCTGAGTGTGTGATATACATGGCAAAGCGGCTCCTCTTGTCATTTACACAGTGCTAGTCTTCTGTTTGGTGCCAAGTACTATTCCAAAGAGACAAGGATTTGCCTTTAATTAATTTCTTGAATGAGTGAGCGCAGTTTAATGGTTGTTTCCTTCCTGTCCAGAGGTGATAACAACAAAAGGCTATTTTTTTAACATTGTCGTATAAATTAACCTGGCCGTGGTCAATTTTGATCGAATGGGATTTTTTTTGTGTGTGTGTGTAAACAATACCATATAAAAAGGTGAAGACATCATTTCTGGTTATCAAAAATCGGCAATAAAACTAAACATTTATAGAAGGTTTTTAACTGCAAATGCAGCCAACAGTAAAAGGCACATCTTTATTACTGCTGCAGAAAATAGAAATGTCACCCTTTGTGACCTACTCGGACCTCGCTTTCGCAAGGAAAGAACTTCCAGAGGGAAAAAAAACAAGAGTTGGGACTTGTCTTGCCCTGAAATTCACAGGGCAAACTGTAGAGTTGTGCCTACATTTGCCTGTTCAGGCTGATCTGGCATACAGCCCCTCAAAGGCTGGCAGACACAAAACCAATATGACTGCAAGACAGGAGAAGAAAAACAGTCCTTTGTGTTTAGTTAATCCCAAACGTCCCATCGGTCTGAAATGATTTCAGTGTTGGCTCTTGGCTTTAGATTATGAGGAAAGGGTTGCCAGTTCCCTTGCCATCTGAATGCTTATGTTTTCTATGGAATAAACGTATGTAGATGTCACCAGCCACAGAAACAATACATCACCATGTGCTACCAGTTACACCCACAAAGGCAACAAAATAACTTGATATATATAGAACTTGATCATTTGAAAAAGAGCGTTTTCACAATACTCTGTGCAGTTCTGTGAAAGACCAAGTACACAAAATGATTGAATAGCTTGTAGAAACACCTTTAGCTGCAATAACTTGAAGTAATCATTTCCTGCTTGACTTTATCAGTCTCTCAGCCATTTCTGGAGGAATTTTGGTCCACCATTCTTATAGCATTGCTTTATTTCACTGAGGTCATTGTAAGCATTCATTTATACACAGCTCTTTAAATCTGGATTAGGTCTCGGCTTGATTCTTTTCTCTTTCAGTAATTCTGTCGTAGAGTTACTGGAGAATCATTGAATCATTGTCCTGCTGCATGACCTAATTTGGGCTAAGTTTTATCTAGCAGACAGACAGCCTTGCATTTGACTCTACAATACTTTGGTATACAGAGAAGTCCATTGTGTTCAGTGTTACAAAGAGTCCAGATCCTGTGGCTACAAAGCAAGCCCAAATCATCACCCCTCCATCACCATGATTGACAGTTGGTACAAGGTCTTTGTGCTGATATGCTGTGTGTAGTTCGGGCCAAACTTGGAGCCCTTTTGCTTTGTTTGTCCGAAGGACATTGTTCCTTCCAGAAAGGCTTGTGGTTTGTTCAGATGCCACTTTGTCATGCTACCATGTTCTTTTTTAGGGAGAAAAGGCTTACTTGGTCAGGCTCCTTATATTCGTAACTGGCTAACTCTGGCAGGTAGAATTTCAAATATAACTATTAGTTTTTTGTTACAGTTTGCTGGGACGTCCACATCTGTGGAGGATGTAGCTTTGTGTATTCACACCTCCAGACCAGCAAACTGCAAAACTTGCTGATGATCAGTTCATTAAACGTGTTCTTGGTTTAGATTCCTGTGAAAACTGTCATGTCTGAACTTTTAACTTATTTAATTCATAAACTGAAACAGACATGAGCCTTTCTGTGACATTCACCTTAACATGATGATATACAGTGTCTTTAAACCCCTCTCTTCCACACTCCTGCTTTTATCCTTGTCTAATTACAGAAAGTCGAGCCACATTCCCTCTGCTCCCTGGGGTGGGAGCTGCCATCACGACTGACCTCTCCATATAAGAAGGAAAAGGATAGCAACAGCGGCATTAGGTTGTTTTAATTAGTCTTTTTCTTAAAATGTACAATTTTCAAACTCCACACTGAAACCGCTCTGTCTTGGTATCCCCTTTTTCAAAGTAAAATTAACTGAAGTGAAACAATCAAAGCGAACAGTTGCTGCTGCTTTGGCAAACGTGCAGGACCATCAGACGAGTTTGTAGTTAGAAATAAACAGAAATATAATAAACACTGCTCCCCATAGGGTCACAGTTAAAACAATGAAAAATACCTCTGTTATGAAACAAACGTTTGGCAGAGTTGTCCGACTCAGAGGTCTAGGCCTTTTATCTCTAGACTATCCCACACGCGACACTAGATCCTCAAAGGTGATAGTATAAGGTTGTAACTCTTGGGTATTTTCTTTTTCAATCTCTCCCTTTACATAATCTAATGTCCCAGAAAATACATTTGCCTTGTATGCATTTATATTACTGTATGAATACCAGTTAGGCATGAGAAAGACCTTCATGTTTAAGCCTTTCTGAGACATTTTTCTGTATTATGAACTCATTTCAAACATTATTTACATCCTGGAAACATTACTTAACATATACTAATGTTGGGAAGTTGTGTGAAATGTAAATAACAACAGAGTACAATCTTGCAAACCTATATTTTATTCAGAATATAAACTAAAATCAAGTCAAAGATTTAAACAGAGATTGACTGACAGTGAGTCCTTCTCTTAATATAAGCGGCATCCATGTTTTCCAAAAAACATGTTTTCAAAGTTAAATTCGCGTGACTGGAGGACAGTTTTCCATTTTACCTCAGTCCATTTTAAATGAGCTTTGGTCCAGAGAAGACAGCAGCATTTCTGGATCATGATCACATATGGCTTCTTTTTTGCATAACAGAGCTTTCACCTGCGTTTGTGGTTGGCACGGTGAACTGTGTTCACAGACAGTGATCTCTGGAAGTCTTCCTGAGCCCACGCAGTGATTTCCATGACGGAACCATACGTGTTTTTAAAGCACTGCCACCTGAGGGCCCGAAGGTCAGGAGCATTCAGTATTGATTTTTTGACTCTGACCTTTATCCACAGAGATTTTTCCAGATTCTCTGAGGTTTTGATAACATCATGAACTGTAGATGATGACATTTTCAAAGTTACATTGACAAAGAACATTTGTAGATTGGTGAACATCTGCCCAACCTTTACATCTATGAAACTCTGCCTCTCTAAGAGCTTTTTATTCCTAATCATATTACTGACCTGCTGCCAGTGAACCTAATTACTTGCAAAAAGTTCCTCCAGCTGTTTCCTTTTAGTATCACTTACTTTTCCAGCTTTTTGTTAACCTATCCCAACCTCTTTGAGACAGGTTGCTGCCATTAAGTTCAAAATTAGAAAAATACAATTACATTTTTTAAATATAAAAATTTTAAATATAATGCCAACACATTCTCAGTGGGAAACTCATTTTCAGCATGTCAACACATCAAACGACACGTACATTAAATATATGGAAATCTCTATGACAAAGACAATAAGCTAAAAAGAAAACAAGAGCGAGGATATAATAACAGGATAGAGGACAGTAGAAAAGCGCAATGGGTCGCCAACTGCTGCACCTGTAAGAAAAAACATAGAGACACAACAACAATGAGAAAAACAGCACCTGGAAGTGAAAGATATGAAACAAACACTGGCCCAGTTTTAAATGTGATGTGAAAATCTAACTGTCCTAATAATCTTCCAATAATTTAAAGAAAGGCTGACTGTGAATTGTACTGTTTAAAAGGGCACATCAAACTGTATTTGTATGTGTGTATGCACTTTTCCTTCTTTTATTCTAGTCCCAATAAATTAGTTAGAATGATATTTAAGATACAACTGAATATTGCAATACATTGCTTAAAATTTAAGCCTCAGAAATGCATTAAAACTAATATATATATAATGGTTATGAAGATAACATTCCTATTTATTTTATGCCTGCCAGGTCTGTTCCCAGCATTAACCACAAACCAGGACCACGATAACACTGCAAAGAAAGAGCAGAGCTGAGAGCTCAAGACTGATATGTGAAAATTGAGGCATCCTTCTGAGGACTAATGTGCAAAATGAGCAGACAGATTCACCACCTTTGGCAGCTTTTCAATTAATTCTCACTTTCCCCGAATACTATTGTGCACAAATTTAATTTTTGGCTTTAGGTTTCATGGGCACCAGACAATGGCTGTCATTTAGTGGTTTTTAGCTCAGTATTTTCTCATTTTAAACTCAGCACTTGCAATCAGTGCCCTTCTCTTTTGCTCTGTGGGGGAATCGGAGAAAGAAACGGAGCTTGTCTCAAATAAAGGAGCATTTTAATGTGAAACGCTGCTTTGAGCGAAGGTCATCAGTGAAGCTAAAACAATGAACCCGGGCAGGATATTGGCAGCACCTATTTATGGCCTCACCAGGATCAGGGTGTAAAGCAGCTGCTTATTTAACTCTGTTTCATCCGTAAGTTAAGATGCATCTTAAAGCAGGGCAAAAAAAAGAAAAAAAAGCGCAGGTTTACTGGCTTTGTTGAATCCACAGAAGTGAAGACACCGTTCAAAAATGGACGGGGCTTCCAAAGCAGAGCAATTTAAATTTTCTGCCTTTGCCTTATTTTCTCGTTTCATTTCATCCTCTTTTATCAGCAACCTAGAAATCCTCATCTACCCGTTAATAGACCCCAGCAATGCTCTACTATGCAAATTCAAAAACAAAGAGCTGTGGATAATCTAAATTGCCCGTTTTTTGTGAGATTTCTCACATGATAGCACGGAGCGAATGGTTCAAATTCTGAAAGAGAGCAACAGATGCAGTTCCAGTTTCATTAACCCTCTCTAACTCTGCCCCACTTACTGAGGAAATGAAAACATGCTTTGAGATTCCTTAACAAGCAAATTTCATCATCAAATCTTCAGTGTGGCAGAAGGCAACTCTGCAAAATCATATGCCTCTCAGCTGCAATGTCGCATTTCTGAGTCAAGAACCTGGAAAGGCATAATGATATATACACAATGAATCTGACAAAGAGGGATGGCAAGACAAAGTCGTGTTTTCTTTTTGGAAATGAACCGCATCTGTCTCTTTACTCATGGAAAAGGTAGTTCTGGACATAACCACTTATACTGATTTGCCTGTGTCACCTGAAACACAGTCACAACACAGAGATATTAACCAAAGGTGGCAAAGTCACAAAAAGTCAGATATTACCGTGAGGACAGTAACGCTGATTAAAATTGGTAGTTGCAATGAAGCACAAATGTCAGTGTAACAATCAGCGAATCCAAGTTTTTAAAGGACTTTCTGAAAAACAAAGTCAATTGAACAAAGGCTAGAAAATGACATTCTTTGAGTAGCCACTTGAGTCGGTCTCCAAAAGCAAGTGTAACAGACATCTATCTGTTACAGGAGTATTGTTTGCTTCTCATTAGAGTGCATCACAAAAGGTCCCGTCACTTGCAGATAAAACTTTTCAAGGCAACAAGCAACAACAGCTTTTTTTAATCACACAGACAGCTTTGGTCATTCTATGTCTTAAGAGTTTCTCAACGTAATAAAAGCAATTGAAATGTTATTTGTGGTGATCACATTCACCCCTCATGGTAATGAATCTTTAGTTTTATTCATATTTATTTATATAGACCCAAATCACAACAACAGTCACTTTAAGGGGCTTTTGACTGCAAGGTAAAGACCCAGCAATAATAGAGAGAAACCCCCAATAATCAAACAACCTCCTATAAGCAAGCATTTAGTGATAGTGTGACAGAAAACCTTTCTTCTAACAGGAAGAAACTTCTGTCAGAGCCAGACTCAGGGAGAGCCATCCATCATGACGAGTAGTCTGGTAAAACCTGAGACAGAAGCCATTTATATTTAACTGAATACAATAAAAAGACACCAAATGTTGTTTTAGATTTAAGATTCTTTAAATTGAACTTTGACAAATGAAGAAATTCCTTAGATTATCTTTGCCTTAAATAAACTCTTCTATGAGTAATCACAATTATTACTCCCATTTACACATGCTGATCCAGAGAATTCAAGACTCTGTTGAATGACAAAACCTAATTAATCTAATTCATGTACATCACAAGTGTACAAATACATTGTTAAGACACAGGAAGAAGTGCAGAAAATAAGCATTGCTTCATCTTATGCACAAGCACCACCATCTTCTTTGTTATACTGGCACCCTCCCACTGCTTTTCCATCTCCTCCCCTCTGAGCTCTCACCAAAACCACAAATTAATAGGGTTACATGTTTTGTCAGAAAATAACGAATGATGAATTCTTTTCCTTTCTCTTTTTCCTGAAGGAAAGCAAATAGTTTCAGGCCCCAAATGAACAAAGAGACAGCCTCTTCTGCGCACATGGGGAGAATCTACTTTAACACTACACCCCCATCAGAAGTCATATTTCATGGTGGATTACAAAGTGAGGTCAACACACCCGATCTCATTTGTTTGTTGTGTTTCATTTTCAGGGAGGCGCATTTTCTCCCCGTATCAGCTGAGAAATAGGAGCGAAGCAGCAGGAGGGAAAGACGAGGTGGGGGATGTGGATCTGATCAAAGGCGTGGTGTCTTGTATAGCACATGAAGCTGTTTCATCATCTCTTGATCCTCCTCTGACGCTTCATGTGATGGGGTGTTTGGTTTCTGAACAGAGCTGTGTCTGTGTATGTGTGTGTATGTACAATAACTCGTGAATAGCCGAGATGATAATGCTGAGCCCTTACAAATGTCAGTTCCCTTGCTGAGCTTTAATATCCTGGCATTTCTTTTGCACAGCAGTAGGATTTTTTTTTCACACACCTGGAGCTCTCGACTAACAGTAGCATGTGGCATCTTAAGAAAAAAAACTGAGACAGCTGGTGGATACAGGTTCTTGTGACAAAAACATATATAACATGCACCTAATTACCAGAATGACTTAAATAAGGATTAAAAAAAATTAAAGCACATCTATTGGACAATTAATTAGCATCGTAGCTCTGTGACTGTGAGTTTCTGTGCGATCCATGGGCCTCATGGGTAAGTGTAGAGCTTCGTGCCTATATTTTAATTACAAATTGTATAAGGCTCACTGGGCCACCGCCCACCCAAAAAAATTCTAGCTTTGAAGATTTACAGAGATAATATGTTAAAAAATACAACAAAAAAAAAAGGATCACCCCGTGCGAGGGCTGCATGGCATCAACGTGTTAGCTCATTAACGTGTTAGTGCCATGCAGCCCCTCGCATGGATTAACTCGCTAACAGAGATTTGGCGCGTTAATGCGGTTATGGCGTTAACGTCATTTTAACAAGATTAACGCTGACAGCACTAATTACGAGTTAACCCCTAGTTATCAAAAGTGAATACTGATGAAATTGATGTGGAAATCTAAATTTTTATGTGATTATCTTTTTCCAGGCCAATTGAGACAGCCACTCCAAAGATGCTAATTACTGTTCCTGTCATGGATCTGTTGTTTAAGCATTGTGGAGGAATTTCTGTGAGGTTCTGGCTGGACTGTAAATGTAAGTAGTTCATGTGAATTTCTGTGTATGTAGACGACATCATGTTTGCAGCAGATGGCAAAAGATTTGTAATTTTCAAGGAATTATCGCAGTTAAGACAGAAACTCTCTTCTCTTTTTTTCTCCATTTTTTTTTATCTGACATTTTTACCACCAGGCTTTGTAGTGTCCATAAAGGACATCATGGATTACTTTCAAGTGCTAAGTAGCCCGTATTACACAGCTTTTAACAGAGTTTGTGGTTATTTTAGTGTAGAGAAATAAATGTTTCAGAAAAAAAACACTATTTCCACAAAAGTTAAATAACCAACAAGGTAAATATGCCATAGGAGCGTCATTGAAAATACTTATTATTTGTGAAATGAGCTATAGCATCATAAATTTATCTTCAAGACTACAAATACACTCAAGTGTTACTCTCCTTTCCAATAAGTAACATCTGCATGCATGTGCTGAGACCAAAATACTCAATCTAGTCATGATTTAGTCATTCACTTAAAGTAAATGAAATCGATGATTGATGTTCAGCTGGAAGATTACAAAAGAATGGCATGGTCTAGATATCCAGATACAACAATATCCAAAATCAATAAAAAAATGAATACATAATGAAAAATTCAAAGATAACAGAGGATAGCATATTGTCAGAAAAGGTCCTCGGTCTCTGTTGTGGTGACTTTCCTGGTTGGTAATTCAAATGTTCCACATGAGATATCATTTCATTTAAAACACATTTCTTCGGTTTGTGGGTTTCACTGAGATTTTCTTCCTAAATAATGACAGAAGTTCAGCTTTTTTTCATCATGGTTAAAATGAACTAATTTTCCTGTAATTATAAGCCAGCTGTTTAAAATTACTATTTTCTTTAAGACAGTTTTACAGTGTTTAGACTTTATTTAATCCCACACTGGGGAAATTCACTTGTTAGCACAAGGGACAGAAAGAATAGTTCATTTCAGATTACTATATGAAACAATAAATAACTAAGAGAATAGTGTACAACAAAGCCAAAATACAATACTCAGCACAGATAGTTACTATATAAGTTTTGTTTTATATGTACATTAAGTGCTGTAGGAGTGATGTAATATAAAAACAACTGGCTTCCATCTAGGTTATGTAATGTATGATTTCAAACTTATATATTTAAACTTCCATTGTTTTCATTCAAATTCTGTTGTTTTCATTCAAATTCCATTGTTTTCATTCAAATTCTGTTGTTTTCATTTAAATGCTTTTGTTTTCATTCTAATTCTACTCTTTTTCTTCAGATTCTATTGTTTGTTTTAGAATTCTATTGCTTTCATTCAAACTCTCTTCTATACATTCTAATTCCGTTGTTTTCATTCATATTCAGTTGTTTTCATCCAAATTCTTTGGTTTTTGATCAAATTCTGTTCTTTTAATTCAAATTCTGTTGTTCTCATTCAAATTCCATTGTTTTCATTCAAATTCCATTGTTTCTTCTCAAATTCTGTTGTTTTCATTCAAATTCCGTTGTTTTCATTTAAATTCTGTTCTTTTCATTCTAATTCTGTTTTTTCATTGAAATTCCGTGGTTTTCATTCAAATGCTGTTTTTTTCATTCTAATTCTACTCTTTTTATTCAAATTCTATTGTTTGTTTTAGAATTATGTTGCTTTCATTCAAACTCTGTTCTGTACATTCTAATTCCGTTGTTTTCATTCAAATTCCGTTGTTTGTTTTCAAATTCCGTTGTCTTCATTCTAATTCCATTGTTTTTGTTCAAATTCTGTTTTCATTCAAATTCTGTTGTTTTCATTCAAATTCCGTCGTTTTCATTTTGATTCCGTTGTTTTCGTTCTAATTCTGTTGTTTGTTTTAAACTTCCATTGTTTTCATTCAAATTCCGTTGTTTTCATTCAATTCTGTTGTTTTCATTCTAATTCCATTGTTTTCATTCAAATTCTGTTGTTTTCATTCAAATTCTGTTGTTTTCATTCAAATTCGATTGTTTGTTCTCAAATTCTGTTGTTTTCATTCAAATTCCATCGTTTTCATTTTAATTCCGTTGTTTTCATTCAAATTCCAGTTCTTTTAATTCAAATTCTGTTGTTCTCATTCAAATTCCATTGTTTTCATTCAAATTCCATTGTTTCTTCTCAAATTCTGTTCTTTTCATTCTAATTCTGTTTTTTCATTGAAATTCCGTGGTTTTCATTCAAATGCTGTTTTTTTCATTGTAATTCTACTCTTTTTATTCAAATTCTATGGTTTGTTTTAGAATTCTGTTGCTTTCATTCAAACTCTGTTCTGTACATTCTAATTCCGTTGTTTTCATTCAAATTCCGTTGTTTGTTTTCAAATTCTGTTGTCTTCATTCTAATTCCATTGTTTTTGTTCAAATTCTGTTTTCATTCAAATTCTGTTGTTTTCATTCAAATTCCGTCGTTTTCACTTTGATTCCGTTGTTTTCGTTCTAATTCTGTTATTTGTTTTAAACTTCCATTGTTGTCATTCAAATTCCATTGTTTTCATTCTAATTCCATTGTTTTCATTCAAATTCTGTTGTTTTCATTCAAATTCTGTTGTTTTCATTCAAATTCTGTTGTTTTCATTCAAATTCGATTGTTTGTTCTCAAATTCTGTTGTTTTCATTCAAATTCCATCGTTTTCATTTTAATTCTGTTGTTTTCATTCAAATTCTAGTCATTTCATTCTAATTCCGTTCATTTCATTGAGATTCTGTTGTTTTCATTCAATTGCTGTTTTTTTTTTCATTCTAATTCCACTCTTTTTATTCAAATGCTATTGTTTGTTTTAGGATTCTGTTGCTTTCATTCAAACTCTGTTCTATACATTCTAATTCCGTTGTTTTCATTCATATTCTGTTGTTTTCATCCAAATTCTTTGGTTTTTGATCAAATTCTGTTCTTTTAATTCAAATTCTGTTGTTCTCATTCAAATTCGATTGTTTGTTCTCAAATTCTGTTGTTCTCATTCAAATTCCATCGTTTTCATTTTAATTCTGTTGTTTTCATTCAAATTCTAGTCATTTCATTCTAATTCCGTTCATTTCATTGAGATTCTGTTGTTTTCATTCAATTGCTGTTTTTTTTTTTCATTCTAATTCCACTCTTTTTATTCAAATGCTATTGTTTGTTTTAGGATTCTGTTGCTTTCATTCAAACTCTGTTCTATACATTCTAATTCCGTTGTTTTCATTCTAATTCTGTTGTTTGTTTTAACCTGATTTCACAGTTTCATAGCCAATGATAAATCTAAAGTAATGAAATCACAGCTTAACTATTATTTCAAAATACGGTGTCAAATCTCCACCCCACCAGGAGACAACAATGAGCGTCTTAATTTCTAATAGCTCAGAGTCACTCCCAACATAAGGAAATCTATTTTTAGAATAACAAGGGGGGAGGGGAGGAATCAGAGATTCTTCTCCCAGTTATTGAATAATTTACAGACCTTGCCAGTGTACTCATTAAAGCCTCCACGGTAGGCAGACAACGAGGGGGTGGGTGGGATGGAGGGAGAGTGCTGTCAAATGGAGAGGGAGAGAAAAAGAAGGATTGGCTATTTGGTAAGACGGCTTAGAGGAGAGGCGAGGAGAGAGAGCACGGGAGATGTTGGAGACAAAAGAAGAAAGAGAAGGAGTACAGAAAATACTGGCATATCAAGGGAGATGGAAGGGGAAAAAACACTTCCTGTCAGTGTGATGATTAAAAGATTTATGGGAGTTGAAAGGGAGGGGGTTGACTCTTCCCACAGCCACTCTTCCTTTTGTCTTCTTTGAACTTGGGATGTGTCGACAGGCTAAGGGAGTTTGGTTAAACCCGACTGATCGCACATATGAGGTGCCGCTTGGTCTTTGAATTAGCAGGTCCGGGAACAGACTCGGAGGGAGGACAGAGAAAGGCAAAATGAAGGAGGTGTGGTGGCATGAGAAATTGGAAGTGTGGTTAAGGGAATCTGTGGAAAGCAGGTCAGATAGATAGATAGATAGATAGATAGATAGATAGATAGATAGATAGATAGATAGATAGATAGATAGATAGATAGATAGACAGACAGACAGACAGACAGACAGACAGACAGACAGACAGACAGACAGACAGACAGACAGATAGATAGATAGTAGGGGTGCAACAATACTCGTATCGATATTGAACCGTTCGATACAGTGCTTTCGGTACTATATGTACGCATATGTATCAAACAATACAAAACATTTTATTTATTTCATCAACTTTTCTTCTGACGATGCTGTCTGTGTTGAGCGCTCAGTGAATGTCCGTTCGACTACTCCGCCTAGGCTGCACTGTCGCAAGCTAGCAAGACAGAAGCTAAGCTCGAAATTGAACCTCCCCCACCCTCTTTCAGATCTGGCGTTTGGAACTATCTTGGTTTTCATGTGAAGCATGACCCTGATGGTAAGAGCATCATGGACAAAAGTAAAACAGCCACGAAATGCTCAATTGGTGGGAACTAGTGCGTTTGTTCCCACTGATATGTTTAATATGCTGCTGAGAATATAGCCCAGAAGAAGCGTATAGTATAGCTTTTATTTTGGAAAGAGCCATTTCTCTGTAATAAACTCTCTTTTCCAAAGATGAGCGATTTCTCGATCAGATAGATTTTTTATTTTTTTTTATTTTGTTGTTTCAGCAACATTACATTTAAAAACCATACTTTTGAGTTAAAATATATATTTATAATTTTAATAAATGACAAATTAAAAGGCATGAACATTTTTTCGTATCGAAAAAATATTGAACCGTGACACCAAAGTATCGAACCGAACCGAACCAAACCAAGAATTTTGTGTATGTTGCACCCCTAATAGATAGATAGATAGATACATAGATAGATAGATTGATTTGTTTTTTTCTTCAAGGTACCAATTTTTCTGTTGCAGCACTCTGCCACAAACAAAGTCTGTAGTGCAGATGAAATGGCACCACTCAGTGTAAATTACCTCTGAGAGTTTAGTGTTAATGCTTCTGCTGCTGCACTTAAACCAGGCATTTAGTGTCATAAGAGAATTTTCAGTGCTCCTCCCTCTTCATCTTCTCCTACTCCAGTAGCTCTGTGTTTACGCTCTGTTCCACAGCTCAGCACATATACTGTAAAATATGAAGCACCCAAGTCCATGACAAACCACCACGCGTCTCCCGTTGTCTGCATGCATCCCTGAATATTTCATAAACGGCACATAGCAGATGTTGTTGTAAAGAGCATCAATATTTCATGTGCCTTTTGTCTCCCGTTCTGATATTTTGTATTCTTGCAGCACTGGTGACGGCGGTCGCGTTAGCCAAACAGCCACTGTGGTTTTGTCTGTTACGAGGCATTAGGTCTGAGTCGTGTTCCGCTTGCTGGTTAATGGAGAAAACAAATCACAACATTGTTCAAACTATAGTGGGGGTGATCAGCGGGCTCGTTTGCAGGTGTCTAATGAGCAAGGCTTGCTCTTTTCTTTTTCTTCCCCTCCCTGATCCCTCATTCCAGCATGTCGTAATTCTCAATGACTTCCTTTTAATGACACCCTAACAGTGTTGATTAATTTCATCAGAAATTACACTGGAGGTTTGCAAGGAAAGCATTTGCATAATGCACAAAGTGTACAACGCTTTTTGAGTCACCCAGATGAATGGACTGAAGTTGGCAGAGCGAGTGGCCATGAATGAACATGAGGTACAATTGAAACATACTTTCAAATGTCAAACTATTCAGATTTTTTCAGCCTGCCCAGGCATGATGTGTAAGCAGCATTTGTCAACACCACTGCATATGGCCTGGTGTGTTCTTAAGCCATAGTGTGCTTCTTTTGGATTAATGTAGATTGGCAAAAGGAGGGGACGTTAGGAAGGGGAGTAATCTGGATTACCACCAAGCCTCATCCTCTTTGACCATAGCAATTCCCTGGAGAGTCGAAAAGCCTGTGTGCAATGGCATTTTCTTTGACCCATTTGCGGTGGTGGTATTGCAGAATGGAATATGAATGAATGCCTCCTCCCCTAAGAGCTTCCATTAGAGATCACTTAAGGGGGCCTGGTCCATTATAGAGAGGCTGCAGAGGGTGTGAAGTTGCTCTTTTTGAAGTCAGGAGTGGTGGTGAAGTGTGTGCATTAGCTGGAGTGTAGTATTTCTGTATCATTATGATCAATGTGTATCTAAAATGGGGATGGCTTACAATAACTATCATCTACCAATTGCATTTTTTTTTGTCCTTTGGATTAATACAGTATTACATTGACTTGGCACAGCGATTGCTGAGGATAGATAGATAAGTGCTTTGTTTTAGTGGTTTATATGCACCTCTGAATACATGCTCTCCCTCCCACAAACACACAAGAGTAGAACTGCTGAGGTCTCCCAAGGGAGGAGCTGTTACATAGCGTCTAAGAGGTTATTAAGGATGAGTCGAAAGTGCAAAGATGAACAGCAGGCAGCAGCAAAATGGCCTCTTCTGAGAGGGCGCCATTCCTCTTACAGTAGCTTCACCTACATTGTGGTCTATAATAGTAGTGGTGGTGTGTGTGTGTGTGTGTGTGTGTGTGTGTGTGTGTGTGTGTGTGTGTGTGTGTGTGTGAGAGAGAGAGAGAGAGAGAGAGAGAGAGAGAGACCGAGAGAGCGAGAGACCGAGAGAGCGAGAGAGAGGGAGTGTGTATTTTGCCTCAGGGAAGAAAAACAAAACTAGATTCGTGCTCTGTATTTGATTTCCATGCCTGTGATCATTATTTTTTCTTCATGGTGGGGATCAGCTTAATCCCTGCTCCTGGTGCGCATTTCATTCTGTCACAGTGATTCAAATCCACTCATTTTCTTTTTCTGACAATAGATGGCACGAGCCACGTCTAAGAACGTTAGTTCATGGTTTGTCTTCGCCCCGGCCGGTGCAGCTGCACAATTTCAGCGAAAGCAACACATAAACTAAGGGAGATCTTACGTGACCTGCATAGTTATTTGTGGCGTGGATTCAAGGGTTTGGGCTTCAATGTCAGCTATGAAATAAATGTCAAACAATAACAAATAAAAATGAAAAAATATAACTAGAGGAGCGGAGCCAGATGCCATCTCTCTGCCTGTACGCTGCGCTAACAGGTGTCACATTAATATGGGCCGACAAAGGGGAATTACTTTGTTTACCTGTGCATATAAATGGCACTCATTAATCCCTCTTTGCTGTAATATATTCAAAAGCAAATATATTTTTCAAGCGTGAAACATGAGTGTACCTACAGTAGAAATGTTTGATTTTCCATTCAGAACTCCCTCACCAAGCACTTGGTCATGAAGAATCCTTGGAATTCTTACTAGGGTCTTAATCTTGCAGTATATTGTACACTCACTGACCACTTTATTAGGTACATATTGGTAGCGCAGGGTCGGACTCCTTTTTATATGCCACGAAATGTTGAAAACACTATTCAGAGATTTTGGTTCATATTGGCGTGATAGCATCAAACAGTTGCTGCAGAGTTGTTGGCTGCACATCCATTATGCAAACCTCTCATTCCACCACATCCCAAAGTTGCTCTGTCAAACTGCTCTGCACCATCACACCACCACCAGTCATGCTTTCATGTTGCATGCACCAAATTTGTACCCAAGCCAAAAGGAACAATAAAACAATCAAGACTCATCAGATCATTCAACAGGTTTCCAACGTTCTCTTGTCCACTTTTGGTGAGCCCATGTCTGCTGCAGTCTCACATCTGTTCTCTATATGCTCTTCAGCATACTTTGATTTTAAAGGGTGGTTATTTGACTTACTGTGGCCTTATTATCTGCTTAAAGGAGTCTGGCTATTTCCTTCACACCTCTGACATCAACTACCCTAACCCCCTAACATTTTTTCTCTTTTGGACCATTCATAACCAAACCATCCAGATGTTTGTGTGGGAAATCCCAGTAGATCAGCAGGTTCTGAAACACTCATTCCAGCTCGTCTGTCACCAACAACCATGCAACCACGTTCAAACTCACTTAAATCATCTTTTTTATTCCCATTCTGATGCTCAGTTTGAAATTCAGCAGGTCATCTCAACCATGGTCTACATGTCTAAATGCATTGATTGGCTGATCTGATATTTGCATTAATGAGCAGTGGAACAGGCATACCGTATATAGCAGCCAGTCAGTGTAAAGTGTCCTTACATGTACTATATTCAAAAATCTGCATTAAATGTGCTCTAAGCCATAATGCTTTAGGTATCCTTGTTCTACAACCACACTTCTTTCAGCAGCAGAATGATGGCTTGTTTTATTATAGTCCTGTTCAATATGAAATCCTGTGATCCTGTAATACAATTAATTTATATGGCAGTGCTTTCACATTGCTATAATCTGCCTACCAGTACAGCCTGATTGTAGCTGTGATACTGATTAATAATCCAAAGCAAATGTTTGGCGTCAAATCATCCAGGAAATTAAATGAAAATCACAAAGTGGATAATAAACATTTATTTAAATAAAATAACAAACTTTAAAGACACTTTATAATCATTCTCTTTGAGTGATTCTTACATGTTGAACACCTGAAGTTTCTAACAGATTTATGGATAGTGCTTCCACATCTTAACACGTTTTTTTTTTTTTAAAGCACAGTCGTATTTCAAGTACATGCATCTCATCTATTTTTCTTACCTTCTAATCGTTGCTGTGATTTTGACGGCAAGCCAAATTTCTCTGTGAAGCATGTTGTCAGTAGTCATTTCTTTTTCACACACTGGCCGTTTTTTGAGGAATGCCAGATAATGAGCAGTGCATATTGGCAGAAGAATGGCTTTTCAGGAACCCCCAAGAGTTGAGCAATATTCATGATAACAAACATTTATTTTAAACGAGGTTGTTCTAGCACACAACAGCCATGAACAATGTCTGCAGTGTGTCTCAAAGGAGTTCACATCAGTGCCATTGAGTGGGCTACTTTATTATTATTGCAACAAGACAGCAGAGTTTAAAAAAATGGAAAATACAGCTTCAGGTTGTTTGAGCCACTTTGAGGACATTTGGAAACGTTGAGTTTCAGTTGTAACACCAGAGTTTAGTCTTACTCTTAGCTGGCAAAGCAACAACACACAAATTCAAAATTAATCAATATTCCACTCAAATATAATCCTGATGTACAAATACAAAAGCAAGGCAGCACATTTCTTTCAAATTGCTAAAGTAATTTCTTCACCAAAAAGTGAAAGAAAATATTATAATGGTAGCTCATTGAAATGCTATTATTTGCACACATCAAAATACTGAATTAAAGAATTTGAAGAAAAGCTGTCTGGAGCATGTACAAACTGATATTCATCATTTTTAGGGCAGTCAAAATTGAGTGCAATCAAAACATATAATCCACTCCGCTATCTTTGTTTATTTTGTCACATGACTGCATCACATGACTAAAATACGTCATCGTAGTCTGCGTTTTCGTGTGTCCACACTGCGACAGGACAGCTCCGTTTTGAAATGTATGCGTTTTCGAGAGCGTTTTCAAAACGCTGCGTTTTTCCTTGAGGAAAGCGCCGTCTCAGTGTGGACGGGAGGTCAAAACGGAGAGAATGAAAACACATTAGTGTGGACGTAGCCTAAGTATATTGGTGTCTTGTTGCAACCCGTTCTCACTCCCGAGGCGTAATATAATAACGATTTGTCAAGTCCCGTGGCGTTCCTGAGGGAAGCGAAAGGTGGCCGTCACTCTTATGCTACACGCCGGGTTATGGATGAAGTCCAGTAGAATGACGCTCCTGTGGTAATACACGGAATACAGCCATGTATTCCAGCCCTAACCCTAACCTTAACCAGCATTTTAATGATGTCAGATAGTGTTGTCCAAATCGATTGAAGAAAAACGAATGTACATGTGTAGATTCATTTCAAACGGTTCTCATGTTTCCTCATTTTTCCGTTCTCGTAATATAGGGACGTGATGGGTGCCCGGAAGCGTAATATTTCGACGATTTGTCACCTAGTGTAAAACTCTGAGAGTGAGAAATTCTTGCTTGTTCACAATTGAGGGGAGAGATCGAAAGATTGGCTGATGTATTGGAGCTGCTTCTGCAATGATGTGGATACTGTATTAGTCCATTATGGTAAAGAGAGGGAGATTAATTTAAAAGTGAAGCTGTCTATGCTTCTCTCACCTATGGTCACAAGCTCTGGGTGGTGACCAAAAGAACAGCTACAAGTGGATGAAATTAGCTTTCTCCAAAGAGTGGCTTCTTGCCGCATCTGTATTGCATATGTAATTGCCTTGCAACTGGTTGGAGGTACTCTGGGCATGTCCTATTGGGAGGAGCACCTGAGGAATCCCTAGGATGTGATGGAGTGATTTGTCTCTCGACTAGCCTGAGAATGCCTCAGTGTTTATGTGGATGAGATGGAGGAGGTGGCCAGGGAGATGGATGTCTGTTCTTCTCTGCCGCCTTCATTGATGAATGAATGTTATGACAAGATGAGTATTAAAAAAAAAAAAAAAAGAGTAAAAAGAGATGTAAATTGTTAATAAAAACAATATTGCATCTTTAGAATATTATAGATTTGGCAAGATTGTTACACTCTAAAGAAAAAAAATATTAGTGCTAAATGAAAGTGAAAATCATATCACAATGATGAGATGATTTATGGGGAAATGCAAAACTACAAAAGCAAAAGAGGGGCACCCTCTGAGTTAAATTGCTATACTTAAAACTTTTCTGAGAGAAGTGGACAGCTGGAAGGCAGTTTAATTAATGGGACCACTCACAGTTTCAGTCCGTCTCTTATCATATGACATACTGTAGAGTACAAATTAACTAACACAGCCTGTGGACAAATCTGTGTGACACCAGCAGAAGGCTCAGCATAATTAGAACAAAGACACTGCTGAATTGACTCCAGTGCTGTCTTGATTTTGTAACCTTTCATCAGCCGGAAACAATTTTTACATCAATACTCTGGGAGAAACCTGTATATAATTGATATCGCTCAAGCATCTGTTGCTGCAAGTTCTTTGTGAGTCTCAGAGATTTTGTTTTTCCCAAACATCTCCATGAAGCTGCAAGGAAAACTGTTTTCTCTAAGCAGTCAAAAAGGTTTTCTGGTGGGTCAAATAATACAAACACACACCATTTAGGCTTAAAACCACAGCTTTAATTCTCTCTATTAGAAGTACTCCTTCATGAAAAATATGGTTAATGAAATGGAATAAATAGATTTCTAACAGTAGAATTTCTAACTTACTAATAAAGTTTTCAATGCTACAGGATACTATATTGGCAGCTATGCTATAACTTCAGTGTCCATCATTTATATTTAAAAACATTAAACAAACATTACACAAAAACACTGTCTTATTTAAATATAAATAAAATAGCAAGAAAGCCGTCACAAACAGTGGCGTTTTACGGTTGTACTAGTTTCCATCACAGCTGTTGAGCCATTTTTATTTTATTGTTTGAGGGGAAACAAATCCATCTATTTACTCTGACTAATGCCCCAAACATTGTTTTTCTTTCTTCAAGCTTGTTATTGAAGGGATGTTCTTAGTTTGTGACATTTTGAATTGAATTTGCACAAAAATGAACAAAATATTGCAACCGACAGTATCAGTGAAAATATTTTTGTTGTACTCTGTCTATACTTATGACTTAATATGAATATGATGCCCTGTGATTACAAAATTAGTTGATAATACAGAGACAATGCTTGTGGTAGTCTGATATCTAACTGTGGACTTTTGTCTCATTGGCTATTTATAGCTTTTCTAAGTCCTATTTTTACACCAGAATAAAAATAGGGCAGCACCTTGCAACTAGGAAAAATTAGTGGTTGCCCATTAATTGCACTGAATTTTGCACAAAAGTCACTCTGTGGCATTCCATTAGGACAAGCAAGGCAATCAGTGCTTGCCTTGTCAAATCTAAAAATAGATGTAAATTAAAATGCAAAGTGACCTCTCTCCTTTCCTTTTTGCACTTATTTTATGCTCATAAGAAAAATGCAGCTGTCTCCATTTTATGGGCGTGTCCATCCCCTGTTAACAGTGACTTGAGCTGGGCAAGCTGAGAGGCCAGGAGCTTTTCTGTGGCTGCTTCAGCAGCTACATAGTGAATAAACCTCTGGTCTTTCATCGTAAACCGACGGGAGACCAGCATGCAAGACAAGCTGCTGCTGGCTCTGCTGTCACTGCTCTGAGATCAGTAACGACCCACCCTTTTGTGTGGAAACACAGCTAGCAAGTAATGAGCTTCAGTGATTTATCATGGTAACAGATGAATTTCCTCTTGCTAACCACCTTGGTCAACATGTGTGAGGTAGAGAAGATGGAGCGTGAAAAAGCTACCAGTAACTCCTTTAGAACATTAGCAAGAAAAGCTGTGACAATGATGGAGAGGAGACAGCAGCTCTGAACATGTTTGGTCTAATAAAATAAGCAAGTTGGCCAGGTGCAGGCTCAACAGCACTTTTCTAAGTAAACTTGTTTGACTGACTGTAGTATGTTTAACAAGGTGTTTTGCCAACACACCACATTAATTTTTCATTCATATTTTTAATCCCACTTGTAGATAATGACAGCTAACCTGTGCACTCCTCAAGCCTTTTAATTCAGCTGATTTTTTTTTTATTAATATATTTTAATATACTTTTCTTTTTAAAATCAAGATGCTGGGATGTGTTTCTGAGCTTTGCTTGCTTTTGTGTAAAAGTATCCATGCCACTGCTCTGAGGACAGCAACTGACTGCAAGTGGCCAGAGACCTTATACCCTAAATTCTCTAAAATGACTACCAAACTGAACATTTGCTTTAATCTTAATAGTCTGAGGGTTTTGTCTAGGTTTAGCAGATTTGTAGATAGAAATGATTTTGGTTATGAAACGTCAGTGGGTCGCTAAAGTAATCACAATATAATCTGTTGAAGAACTGGCGTACACGCACTGAGCAGTTGTTGAAATATTTCATTCACAAAAAATGGTTTGGCAGAAATAAAAACATATTTGCTCTTTTTTTTTTTCTTTTTTTAAAATTTATTCTTTATTCTGTTCACTCTTGCCTGCTTTTGCTTACTCTGTTGTAACATGATACTTCGCATCTATCTTAAAAACAAGACAACTCAGATGTTACAGTGTGGCCACCAGACCACATTGTAACTCTGAGGTGTCAGTGTGGCTGCAGCGCCCTTGCTCATATTACTGGTATAATCCTGTCTGTGTCTCTCATGTGCCCTTTGAACAAATTAAGATAAGCTTAAATATACCACATGAGCTTTATTTGAGAACAAAGAAAGGATCGCGTGTCTTATGTGACTCTTGGACATTGTTGCTTTTGCCTCTGTTCGATCAAGCTGAATACTTAAGTCAAGAGGAGCAGCAGCTCAAAGCTGGAGAGCATTGAGAGATTTTTGTATTTTATTTTAATTTTAGTTTTGACACAGACAGTATATGAATAAAAATGAAAATTGCCATGTGGATGAAACAAAGGCTCCGAATTCTGTTTGTATCAAGTCGAGCCGATGCTTTGTAGGATGCTCAGCTGAGCAGGAACGCTCAGTCAGCAGGGTTCTCCTAGTGCTCCTCTCAGCCGCCTCGCCTTTAGTCTCTCCTGCCTACCAGACTGACACCTAAAGTGGCACTAATTGGCATGGGCTCTGACAGCTATCCAGTGTGCCTGCGAAACTTTTAATGACACGACTTACACCCAACAGCATCCAGACTCTCTTTCCTGTTAAGGGAAAGCCTGTAAAAAATACACTCAAGCTTTGCATACTCCCTGGCAGTGTGTTCTGTCTTGCTTTCCTTTTTCGTTTGCTCTTTCTTTCTCCCTCATGCACAAATACAGACACGCCAGCCCACACTGTCACATACCCTCACTAATGTAACGTTACCCATCGAAGCACAGATGGGTTCTGTCTGGCCGAGATGACGCATGGACCTAATCATTTATTTTCTCTAACTTGTGGATGGGAAATGAATTATGCATGCATAAAAGGGACTAAAATGTAGCACATGCTTATGAAATGCAATAAAACTCTTATTTTCTATTGCAACCAGTATAATCTGTTTTACCGTCTTTTGGGTATGAACCTTAAAGCCTAATCTGTCTTTATATTGTTTTTAAAGCCTTAATCCATATTTTAATGTTCCTTTCCTGCATTTATTTGTGCACAGTGGAAGAGAACACCATATTTATCTTGTGGGGTAGATTCCTAAGAAGTTGCTCTGCAAATACAGATCGCATTTATCATCAATCGACTGTGCAGAGGCCTGTGCATACAGGAATATTAACACATAAAAACATGCAGACTCATGGGCACATATGCACGCTGTACGTGCTCAAGCATATATGAGAAAACAAAGAAGGCAAATATAAAAGAAGACATAAATGGCCGTCTTTTTTTTGCTCTTCCTTCCTCTGTCCATTTTCTTTTCCAATACTCCCGTTCCATTTAATCTCACTTTCATACTCCCACATTCTCAATATCACCTCCAAAGTGTTAGCACTCTGCAGCACTTTCACTGTGTCAGTCACTTAAGCCTTTCACAGCTACTCACACTTCTCTTCCCTTCGTCTGACACGGAGTAAAGCAGAAAGCAAAGTTTTGGGCTAGATATTAAAGTCAGCAAAAGAGCGAGGGATCTTATCTCAAACATTTCGTATTCCCATTCTCCCCACAGACGAGAGCAGGAAATCTTCCTGGCCTACACTGTAGCATTTTTTGTCCACATTTGGGACCGAGTCTGTATTTGCTTATGCTCTACTATGTAACAGGGCACATATCATTTTAGTTCATGAGACAGGGGATTGTTGGATGAGCTGGAGATGAGAATAACCACTGCGGGGGAAATCGGATAAATAGAAAGGGATAGAGAAAAAGCAATGCCACAAGAGGGAGAGAAGAGGGAGGTCCTCAGTCCACTGCAGGTGCCTAAATTACTTCCTTCCTCTCACAGCTGGCCTTGCTATTCTATGCAACAAATAAGAGCCGCTGGAAATTGAGAGGTAACACCGTCGTTCTTCCTCCACTTTGGTCCTTACATTAAACCTGCTCTGATGTCTGTCTACTGTAAAATCCCTGTAGAATGGAATGGGAGACAAAGAGTTATCCAGATACTCAAGTAAATTTAAGTGGCTTTTAATGTCATTTCAGCCATGTGCAAGGTACAGTACAGAGTGAAACAAGACAACGTTCCTTCAAGACCCTGGTGCTACATATGACATATAACAGACGAACACAGGACTACGTAAAGTGCAATGTGCAAAATTTGCAAAAAAACAAGACAAGACATCGCAACACTAAACAGAACAGGACGATACAGACACAATACAGTACACACAATACAGTTCAATGGAGATGTGCAAAATACTGAGTATTGTGCAAAACTATTGAGTATTGTGCAAAAAGTAGCTTGGTGTCTGAAGGTGTGCACGTGTGTGTGAGTGTGATGGCATGCCACACATGGTAAGCTCCACACCTCATCACCCGTTGATTCACTTTAGTTTAATTTACAGTCACTACTTTAAAATATTCTATTTATTGTTCAATATCATTTCTTTATTAAATGTATTCATTTTTCCATCACACCTTCCAATGTTTATATGGAGTGCACACATATTAACCTTGCAAGGTCAAAGTTCTGTTTTATGTTATATTAATACATCTTTCTTTGTTTGAGTTACCTGGGGGTTGGTGTCTCCTCCTGTCTGGCAAAAGGTGTGGCAAAGGGCTGGGAGATCTGAAGTACTGCTGACAGCCTAATTGGATTGCACCACATGCTTCATTGCCTGGGGGGGTGTTTCATGTTTGTTTAAATGTTTTGTATTAGTTGGTTATATGGCAGCCATCTTGTTTTCCCCCGTGTGTGTCATTTGGTTTAGCTAAACCAGTATTTAAGTCCCCCTGTGTGTCATTTCAGCAGGTCAGTTTACCATATGTTTGTTTGAGGTTTTGTTAATTATCATCTTGAGTTTAGTCTATTGAGTTGACCTCTTTTATTGGTCTGCCTGTTTAAGTTTTGGCTTTGTTAAATATATTTTCATATTTTTGGGTCAATAAAACCCGTTTTTTGAATTAAAACCACCTGTGTCCTTTATGCTTTACTGCTTGGTCCCTGACAATTGGTGGCAGCAGTGGGATCATCCAGTATTGGACACAGGTCTTTTTTTCTTTTTCTTTTTTTCTTTCTTCTGTTTTTCCCCATGAGGAGGAAGAATGCATCGTGGTGGCAAGAATGAAAAGAAAAAGGGATCTGCTCAGCAAACCTGCGAAGAGGAGGAAAATGGAGCCTCAGGAGTCACTGAAGTTGTGGAGAGAGTTGAAAAGGAGCCTACTTTGTCTGATCTAGTCAATATGCTACATGCTCACATGGAACAACAGGACATCCGGGATGCAAAACAGAGTGAGTTAAATGCACGACAAGAACAGCGATTTAAAGCCTTTCAACATCAGTTTAGACTTTTGCAGTCAGGAATCCAAGTCAGAACATCACCATCAGATTCTGCAGAAGCTCGCTCTGAATCATTAGAGTTTGATATTCATCCTTCTTCCTCTGTTCAGCAGGCCCAGGCTGAACCAGTTATGACTAATTCCAATCCAGCCATTTCACCAGCATTTCAGTTTCCCCTACAAATAGAGGGCAGATTGGAAAGATTAACTGAAGCTGATGATATTGAACATTTCCTGATCACATTTGAACGTATGGCTACAGCTTATCGACGGCAGAAGTCAGATTGGGTTTTTCATTTGATACTGGTAAAGCTAGAGGTGCCTATGTTCACATGGACATTGATGATTCATTAGACTATGATAAAGTGAAATCAGCTATTCTGTCAAAATATGACATTAACCCTGAAACATATAGGCAAAGATTCAGATCCCTGGACGTTCAACCAGATGAAAGCCCTCGTGAGCTATATGCGAGACTGAAGGAGCTTTATGGGAAATGGATCCAGCCAAAGGGTAAAACTATTCATGACATTGGTGAAACTATAATCTTGGAGCAGTTTCTCAGAATGTTATCTCCTGAGCTTCAGGTTTGGATCAGAGAACACAACCCTGGTTCAGCAATGGAAGCGGCTCGGTTAGCTGATGTTTTTGTTGCTGCCAGAAAGAAGGGGCAAGCATGGAGCCATAATGCATGGAAGGTATCGAGGGACACCCGGAAGATACCTCAGCAAAACCATCTGGATTCAGCAAATACAAGCACCAGTAAGAGCTCTCAGTCTACCACTAGACCACCAAAGGCCTCTGGTAAGAAGCTCATTTGTTATCTTTGTGGATTAGAGGGCCATACAAAACCTATGTGCCCAAGAAATTCTGCTAAAATGGTGCAAATGTGTTTTGCTCCTCGTTCTAATGCTGATCCTGAGCAGGAGAGTGACAAATCCATCAAAATGAGCCAGATTGAAGTGAATGGGGTTCTACTCAATGCCCTTCTTGACTCTGGCAGTTCTCGGTCTCTTATTCACTCAGATTTTGCCCCACCTAATATTGTTCGCACCAGTGATACAATTTCAATCTGTTGTGTCCATGGAGATGAGAAAAGATATCCGACAGCTGACATCTACATTAAAGTTCAGGACCAGATGTATCTGCTGAATGTGGGTGTTGTGAACAGTTTGCCTTACTCTGCCGTGTTAGGGCGTGACCTTCCTGTGCTTTTTTGATTTGTTGGAGTCTGAGCAGACTGAGGAGTGCAATGTAGCTGTTACCAGAGCTCAGGCTAAGCAAGTCAGTACCCACTCTGAGACCCTGAGTGCCCTGCCTTTTTTTAATGAGGAGTTTGAGACAACTGTGGTGAAGCCACGGAAGACCCGCAGACAAAGAAGGCAGGAAAAATTCAAATTTTCACCTGTGGATACACTAACAGATGCTGAGCCAACACCGTCACCCCTAGGGTTTAATATTCCAACTGAAATTGCTGAACTCCAAAAATCTGATCAATCTTTAATATCTCTTTTCCGGAAGGCCAAAGAAAAGGAACCTGGAGTGGAGCAGGTTAACAGTGAGTACATCTTGCAAAATGACATTCTCTATCGTCAGCAGGGGTCGGTGCTGCAGCTGGTGGTTCCCCAGAAGGTTAGAAACGCCATTCTCACCTTAGGGCATTCTATTCTGTGGGCTGGCCACCTTGGTAAACAAGACCACAGCTCGCATCAAACATCATTTCTACTGGCCTGGTCTTAGCAAAGATGTGGCTCAGTTTTGTAAAAGTTGCCCACAGTGTCAGATAACATCTGCTAAAATCCCCCATAGAGCTCCACTCCAACCTCTCCCTGTCATCGGCACTCCTTTTGAGCGTCTTGGAATGGATATTGTAGGGCCTGTTGAGAGGAGCAAAGCAGGAAATCGTTACATGCTTGTTGTAACAGATTATGCCACAAAATATCCTGAGGTGTTCCCTTTAAAATCTATAAAGGCCAAGCCCATTGCATTTTGTTTAGTGCAGTTCTTTGCAAGAGTTGTGTTTCCACGAGAAATACTAACTGATCAAGGCACTAACTTCATGTCTACTCTGTTAAAGCAAGTTTATCAGTTGTTGGGCATCCGGAGTCTGAGAACTTCACCATACCACCCTCAAACTGATGGGCTGACAGAACGGTTTAATCAGACATTGAAACAGATGCTCAGGAAGTTTGTCAACGACAGTGGTAACGATTGGGATCAATGGCTGCCATATCTACTCTTTGCTTATAGAGAAGTCCCCCAAGCCTCCACAGGTTTTTCACCTTTTGAGCTGTTGTATGGTTATGAGGTTCGTGGCCCTCTAACTCTGTTAAAGGAGATTTGGGAGGGAGACAAGGTGGAGGGGGGATCCAAGAACATTTTGTCTTATGTCATTCAGATGAGAGAACGGTTGGAGAAAATGGGTGAACTTGCTCAATCACATATGGTGGAGGCCCAGCAGCAGCAGAAGTCTTGGTATGATAAATCTGCTCGTCAGCGTGTGTTTGAGCCAGGACAAAAGGTGCTCGTGCTCCTCCCCAGTGACAACAACAAATTGTTGGCAAAGTGGCAGGGGCCATTTGAAGTCATGAGGAAACTGGGACCCACCACATATGAGGTGTCCACCCCAGGGCAGTTGCGCTCCAGCAAGGTCTTGCATATAAACCTTCTGAAGGAGTGGGTGGAGCGTATTGAACACAAGGCGGATGCAATGCTCATACGGCGAGTGCCTGAAGAAGATGAAGCAGATGAGCAATATCTACCACCTGCTGGCTCTCTAGATTATGATCTCAGCCATCTCCCAGAGGACAAGCAGCAGCAGGTGAGAGAAATGTGTAAATCAGCAGTCTTTCAAGAGAATCCAGGGAGAACTGACATTGTCGAACATGATATTGTGGTACGAGAAGGTGCCTCTGTGAGACGATTAAGTTACAGGATCCCAGAACGTCTGCTGCCTTCATTGAAGAAGGAAATCTATTTGATGCTATCTCTAGGGATCATTGAAAGATCTAAGAGTGAATGGTGCAACCCTGTGGTCTTGGTACCCAAAAAGGATGAGAGTATGAGGTTCTGCATTGATTTCAGGTACCTGAACTCCATATCCATGTTTGACTCCTACCCGACACCAAGAATTGATGATCTACTTGAACGTCTGGGAAAAGCAAGGTACCTGACCACAATAGATCTGTGTAAGGGTTACTGGCAGGTCCCACTCACTCAACGGTCCAGAGAGTTCACAGCATTCAGAACACCATGGGGGCTTTTCCAATTTACAGTCTTGCCATTTGGACTACATGGAGCTCCAGCAACTTTCCAACGGCTGATGGATCAGGTATTACATGACTGCTCTGACTTTGCTGCTGCTTACTTGGATGATATTGTTATCCACAGCAACACCTGGGAGGAGCATGTGGAACACCTGCGAACTGTTCTGGACCACCTGCACTCAGCTGGGTTGACGGTGAATCCGTCAAAGTGTGTTTTCGCCACTGCTGAGACAGAATACCTGGGCCATGTCATCGGCAAGGGGGTTATCAGGCCACAAGTCAGCAAAATCGAGGCCATGGAATTATCCCCCCTGCCCCAAACAAGGAAGCAGCTGAGATCCTTTTTGGGCATGGCAGGTTTCTACCGTCGTTTCATCCCTCAGTTCTCCAACAGGGCAGCTCTGCTCACAGACCTGACGGGATCACGTTCCCCCAATTACATCCAGTGGACAGAGGAGGCAGTGGCAGCGTTTCATGACATACAACAGTCACTAAGTAAGCAACCGGTTTTGTACAGTCCCAACTTTGATGAACCATTCATATTACAGACTGATGCTTCAGATCGGGGCCTGGGAGCTGTCCTCCTTCAGGAAACCATGGAAGGCCGCCATCCAGTGGCTTACATCAGCCGGAAACTGTTTCCACGGGAAGTTCGGTATTCCACAGTAGAGAAGGAGACCTTAGCGATCAAGTGGGCCCTGGACTCCTTCCGCTACTATCTACTGGGAAGAGACTTCACCTTGGAAACTGATCACAAAGCACTACAGTGGCTTGAGCAGATGAAGGACACAAATGGGCGAATTACCCGCTGGTACCTGGCCTTACAGCCATTCCGATTCACTGTCCACCACGTACCAGGCAAGGAGAACCTTACTGCTGACTATCTCTCTCGCTGTTCCAGCGAGAGCTCTGAAGAGGGGAGGTGTGTGATGGCATGCCACACATGGTAAGCTCCACACCTCATCACCCGTTGATTCACTTTAGTTTAATTTACAGTCACTACTTTAAAATATTCTATTTATTGTTCAATATCATTTCTTTATTAAATGTATTCATTTTTCCATCACACCTTCCAATGTTTATATGGAGTGCACACATATTAACCTTGCAAGGTCAAAGTTCTGTTTTATGTTATATTAATACATCTTTCTTTGTTTGAGTTACCTGGGGGTTGGTGTCTCCTCCTGTCTGGCAAAAGGTGTGGCAAAGGGCTGGGAGACCTGAAGTACTGCTGACAGCCTAATTGGATTGCACCACATGCTTCATTGCCTGGGGGGGTGTTTCATGTTTGTTTAAATGTTTTGTATTAGTTGGTTATATGGCAGCCATCTTGTTTTCCCCCGTGTGTGTCATTTGGTTTAGCTAAACCAGTATTTAAGTCCCCCTGTGTGTCATTTCAGCAGGTCAGTTTACCATATGTTTGTTTGAGGTTTTGTTAATTATTATCTTGAGTTTAGTCTATTGAGTTGACCTCTTTTATTGGTCTGCCTGTTTAAGTTTTGGCTTTGTTAAATATATTTTCATATTTTTGGGTCAATAAAACCCGTTTTTTGAATTAAAACCACCTGTGTCCTTTATGCTTTACTGCTTGGTCCCTGACAGTGAGATACTGCAGATATGTGTTTGTCGTTGGTGGTGGTCTACATGCCACGTCACTACACACAAAGATCCTTTATAAAATCATTATTTGTGCAGAAAAAGCCCTGTTGGCTGGTGAAGATGATGGTGTAGTGGTTAACATTTTTGCTTGGTAAGGAAAAGCTTACTGATCCATTTTGAGCCAGAAACACAAATCCCCTTTGGGGTTGTGTCATGAAGGCTGGTGTTTGATGTAAGCCAGTTCAATTCAAATGTATTTACATAGCCCTAATTCACAATGGCGCTCACCTCACGGCACTTTATATTGTAATGAGAGAACCTCAGAGAAAACCTCAATAGTCAACCAACCCCCTATGTACAAGCACTTGGTGAGAGTGGAAAGGAAAAACTCCATCTTAACAGGAAGAAAACTCCAGCAGAATCAGGCACAGGGTTGAGGGTGAAAAATCAAACATGTTTTGTCAAATATGCAATTGAAATGTACAGAGCTCCCTGCAGTGCTGCCCCCTTGTGGCAAAGGAGCTGAGATAAAGAATACTGTACAGAATAGAATTGAACTGCATCGTAAGTCTTAATTGGAGTATGTGTACAGATTTTCCCATAACTTTGCTTAACAATTAACTTTAGTGAATATAATTGCAACATCTCACTACTGCGCAGGGCAAAAAATATATATAGTGCATGATGTGCAGGTATTTAAAAGGTTACAGACATTATTTCTTTTCTTTGCAAAAACAAAGTGCAGTCAATCATCAACAGTCTGATTAAGCTATATATCTACATGTTGTTGGTTTCACTTTATTATACCATCATTAGTATGTCATTGTTTCAAGTGTTGTACAGTAAATGCTATAAAAAGTTTTTAAATACTCACCAACAGGTGAGAGTCACACAAGTCACTTGCTTTCAGTAAGTCCTGTTTCAGTCTTGGCCTATTTCAAATTTCACCTCCTTTGTGTGTTTCTAACTTATCACCCCTGTGCCACAAATTCACACCATAACTCCTTTTTCACTCTGTGTTTTAGCTCCTCCTGCAAGGGCAAAACATATTGATTGTTATGGGTTTCTGAACACTGTGAATTCAATTAAAAAAAACATTTTCAGATAAATCTGCTGCATGATTTATTGTCTGTCACTAACTTTGCTGTTATCATCCAAACCCCATCCAGTCATCTACTTTATGTTCATAGTGTGAATATGGCCATGCCCAGAGGCTGTGAGGCAGCAGCTGGGATGGGGTTTAAGCCACTGAAATGATGCCTGATGGGAGCTCCAATCGTGGATCCAGGTCAGTCATTAAGCTCTGCTCATAGCAATCTACAGATTACATATTGCCACATGGGCCATACTGTCAACTACAAATGCATAGAAGGAAATGTACTGTGCTATTAATAACACTAATTTACTCAAGAATGCATTGAATTACTAATTCAGCAATGTATGGCTGAATTTTAAAAGCTCTGAATCACCAGCTGTGGTATCTGTGTAAAATCTGTGTGTATGCCCAATGAATTAAAGGTCTGGGGATGCAGAGATCTCCAACAGGAAACCTCTCAGCCTTGGATTAAGATCAAACACTATTTGGATGCAGACTGTGGAAAAAGGGCTGGAGCCCTCAAGCTCACAAACCAACCAAAACAACATGCCCACTCATCTGCAAACACATAGGCATGGTGCTGGGATACTCTGCACACAAGCAGCTCTTTCTACTCTGATGAAACTGAAATTTATAGCTCAAAGATAATTCTGCAATAATGGTTCAACTGAAAGAATGCACAAACATGCATGCACAATATGCACAGGTACCACAAACGCGTATTGCCTGTTTGTTTGTATTTGGGAATTACTCCATAGCTCGGGCCATGTTTCCACCGTCTGCAGGCAGTAAGTGTTTGATCCAAGTCCAACTTCCAGCTGGGTTTGAGGATGGAGGTCTTCCTTTTCTTGGCTAACCTTTAAAGCCACATGCTTGGTAATTAACATGAAGCACCTTCTACATTACATCACCTCACCTCAGATCTGGGGGGAAAAAAACAGAAAATTAGGACTGCCTTGGATGTCCGCATCATTATTTCAGTTTGCTCTAGCCTGGCAAGGAAAAACACAGACTGTGTTAACAATCATGACCTAAATGGTAAACCTGCTGGATATACGCCAAGCGCACTTTGTTATCTGTGGCGGTTTTGTTTTGTCCCTGTGCACTGTGTCATTATAAAGGGCTAAGAATCGCATTTTGTGCTAGAGATAGAATATAATGTGTTTATCTGGGATCGATCGTGAGTCGAGGTTTAGTAGGCAGTCCCTAGAGTAGGGAGTGCAGTAGCATCAGTGGAGGGGAATGAAAACACTTTTTTTCTCTTTTTGGTGGGGAAAAGCAGAGAGGGAAGAGAAAACATGATGAAATCTTGAGGAAGGAGCACCATGGGAATAAAAATAACCATAAACATGCACTAATCAATATTTTTTTTATCTTAACAGTAGTACAAAACATACTCAGTGTTATAAAAGCCCTCATTCATATTGAGGAGTCCAAAGAGATTTATCCCCCCAGCATCTTTCCACTCTGTGTTTTTCATATCACAAAGCTTCACTGCTTGGTTCACACTTACAGAGAAGGAGCAGCCAGAATACACAACCCTAAAAAATTTTTCAAAAACAAAAATAAGGCTGACATAGAAAAGGCATCGACCAAGAACAGGCAAAAGGAAAACTACTTGACTGAACAATCTGGCAAATCAAAGAGTGAGGGATGCCAGAATGTATAAGGACTAATTGGATGGAAAACAAGTGACAGAAAAAGTGAGCGATGGGAAGAAGAAGAAAAAAAGCAGAATAAAATAAGAAACAGTCTACAGAGAGTCCAAGCTGTCCTTGATCAAAATTGTTTGTACCCACAGCTAGATTATTATTATTTTTTTAGTAAATACAAGATTTTGATGAATTTGGTGTACACATGACTTCCATGACTGCTGTCCTGTGTGTGAAATGCATCACCTCCCTTTACATCCGCATGTGGATTATGTCATGTCTCATTCTGACTCATTCAACTTAAAGATGCAAAAAAATTAAGTGGTATTTCTGAAAAACGCTCACATGTTCTTTTAGGGGTCATTCTATACTAGCTTACCAAAACTTGTAAGTATAAGGAAGCTCTGAAGAAATCATTTAAGCGCATTCGGTGATCGGTGACAGGGCTCGGCATGGTGGTTCTGGCTTCCAATTGCCTGAAGCCAGAACTGACTTGTTCCTTTGTTGGTTTTCTCCACAGACAAACATGGCTGTAAGTGTGAATGTGTGTGGTTGTCTGCTTTTCTCTATCTTAGCCCTGTGATGGAGACTGGCTTTCTTCTGTCTTTTATCCTGTCTCCCTCCCTCACCACCAACTGGTCACAGCAGATGGATGCTCCTCCCTGGTTCTTTCTGAGATTTCTGCCTCTTAAAAGTGAGGTTTTTCCTACCCACTGTCATCAAGTGCGTGCTCATGGGGGGTTGTTTGGCTCTCTCCGTATTATTGTACGGTCTCTACCTTACAATATAAAACCTAAGAAAACTGTTGTTGACTGTTGTTGTAATTTGGTGCTATATAAATAAAATTGAAATGAACTGAATTTAATTAAAACTAAATAGACACGTGAAAGACCAAAACAAAACTCATGCAGGCTGTACCTCGCCTCTGGTCCAGTGTCAGCTGGCATACAGTGGCTTGCAAAAGTATTTGGCCCCCTTGAACTTTTCCACATTTTGTCACATTACAGCCACAAACATGAATCAGTTTTATTGGATTTCCACGTGAAAGACCAATACAAAGTGGTGTACACTTGAGAAGTGGAACGAAAATCATACATGATTCCAAACATTTTTTACAAATAAATAACTGCAAAATGGGGTGTGCGTAAAAATTCAGCCCCCTCAGTCAATACTTAGAAACGTAGAAACACCTTTTGCTGCAGTTACAGCTGCCAGTCTTGTAGGGTATGTCTCTACCAGCTTTGCACATCTAGAGACTGAAATCTTTGCCCATTCTTCTTTGCAAAACAGCTCCAGCTCAGTCAGATTAGATGGACAGTGTTTGTGAACAGCAGTTTTCAGATCTTGCCACAGATTCTTGATTGGATTTAGATCTGGACTTTGACTAACACATGGATATGTTTTGTTTTAAACCATTCCATTGTTGCCCTGGCTTTATGTTTAGGGTCGTTGTCCTGCTGGAAGGTGAACCTCCGCCCCAGTCTCAAGTCTTTTCTTCCAAGATTGCCCTTTATTTGGCTCCATCCATCTTCCCCATCAACTCTGACCAGCTTCCCTGTCCCTGCTGAAGAGAAGCACCCCCAGAGCACGATGCTGCCACCACCATATTTGACAGTGGGGATGGTGTGTTCAGAGTGATGTGCAGTGTTAGTTTTCCACCACACACAGCGTTTTGCATTTTGGACAAAAAGTTCCATTCTGGTCTCATCTGACCAGAGCACCTTCTTCCACATGTTTGCTGTGTCCCCACATGGCTTGTGGCAAACTGCAAATGGGACTTCTTATGGTTTTCTGTTAACAATGGCTTTCTTCTTGCCACTCTTCCATAAAGGCCAACTTTGTGCAGTGCACGACTAATAGTTGTCCTATGGACAGATTCCCCCACCTGAGCTGTAGATCTCTGCAGCTCGTCCAGAGTCACCATGGGCCTCTTGGCTGCATTTCTGATCAGCGCTCTCCTTGTTCGGCCTGTGAGTTTAGGTGGACGGCCTTGTCTTGGTAGGTTTACAGTTGTGCCATACTCCTTCCATTTCTGAATGATAGCTTGAACAGTGCTCCGTGGGATGTTCAAGGCTTGGGAAATCTTTTTGTAGCCTAAGCCTGCTTTAAATTTCTCAATAACTTTATCCCTGACCTGTCTGCTGTGTTCTTTGGCCTTCATGGTGCTGTTGCTCTTAGACAACCTCTGAGGCTGTCACAGAGCAGCTGTATTTGTACTGACATTAGATTACACACAGGTGCACTCTATTTAGTCATTAGCACTCATCAGGCAATGTCAACTGGGCAACTGACTGCACTCAGACCAAAGGGGGCTGAATAATTACACACCACCCCACTTTGCAGTTATTTATTTGTAGAAAATGTTTGGAATCATGTATGATTTTCGTTCACCACTTTGTATTTGTCTTTCACATGGAATTCCAATAAAATTGATTCATGTTTGTGGCTGTAATGTGACAAAATGTGGGAAAGTTCAACGGGGCCGAATACTTTTGAAAGCCACAGTAGGCTCCACCCTCCCTGAAAACTGAATTGGAAAAGTACTTATAAAAAAAGGGCAGTATGGATACTTGTATTGAAATAACATAGTAATTTTGGGGCCCTGTGACAGACTGGCGACCTGTCCATGGTGTACCCCGCCTCTCGCCCTATGACAGCTGGGATAGTCTCCAGCGCCCCCCGCAACCCTGAAAAGGATAAGCGGAAGCGAATGGATGGATGGATAGTAATTTTGGGTGTCAAATAATAATTAATAATTATTTTCTGACATATAGGAGGTACTATAGACTTGTACCAATTTATTATTTAATTGTTGTTTATTTAAATGTAGATGGACACTGAGAAGAAAAACATAAATAAGAAAAATGCATTAATTACCAGACTCAGCCTGAGAAAGAGAAGATGGATGAAGTGAGAAAATGCAAATCAAGCAAGGACTGCTAGACGTCACTTCCATCTGGAGATGCCAGTCTGTAAGTGTTCATTTGTCCTTAGCAAGCCCCGCCATACCAGAAGACCACCTGTTGGCCAAGAAAAACACAGACCGCAGCCGCCACCACCAAACTGCTGCGTTGAAATTAAACACTGAAGTGGGGAATGCCTGTAGGTCTGCTATAGAGTGAGGCTTAGCCTTTATTTAAATTTAGTTATTCACTATAGAGAAAACCATAGTGTGCGCTGCATGAAACCACCAAACTGGTAATTCATTCATCTCTTTAATGCCATTTGTCAAAACCCCCATAGTTACACCCTAAAACACAGCTAGTCTTTCTGTGGTTCACTTGAAAATTAAATGAAATAGAGTGGGAATGGGCGGGGGGGATCAGGCATAACATGATGATCACTGATAAGTGACGTGAATAACACTGGTTATCTCTTTATCATGGCACCTGTTTGTGGGTGGGCTATATTAGGAAATAGTCAAGAGCAAGTGAACATTTTATGCTCAAAGTGTTAGAAGCAGGAAAAATAGGCACGTGTGAGGATTTGAACAAATTGTAAACTTGCAAACCGAAGCTCTTGTGGGATGTTCCTGCTCTGCAGTATCTATCAAAAGTGGTCCAAGGAAGGAACAATGGTGCACCAGCGACAGTGTCATGGTTGGCTAAGGCTCACTGATGCACGTGGCAAGCCCATCTGTTGGACTGGCCTGTCTGGTACGATCCAACAGACCAGCTGCTGTAGCTCAGATTGCCCAAAAAAGTTAATGCTGGTTCTGATAGAAAGGTGTCAGAACAAACAGTGCTTCACTGTTTGTTCTGTATGGGGCTGCATAGCTGCAAAAGCACCAACCATGAGTATCCAAGCATCAGAACTGGACCACGGAGCAATGGAAGAACATGGCCCTGTCTAATGAATCACATTTTCTTTTACAGCACGTGGATGGCCGGATAAATGTATGTCACTTACCTGGGGAACACCTGGCACCAGGATGCACTATGGGAAGAAGGGAAGGCGCCAAGGTCAGTGTGATACTTAGGCAATGTTCTGCAGGGAAACACTGGATCCTCCATCCATGTGAATTTTACTTCGACATGTAACACCTACCAAAGCATTTTTTGCAGGCCGTGTACACCGTTTCATGGAAGCGATTTTTCCTGACAGCTGTGTTAGTTAGCTAGTTTAACACTCAGAGGCAGTTGGGGTTTTTTTACTGGCTTTAGGCAAGTTATATGGGTCTTTCTGTCATGGATCGCTGTGTGGCAGGCAGGATGAGGACCCAATCACAAAACTCACAGACTCAGGGGATGAACTCAAAAAGCAGCTTTATTGCTGACAAAAGATGACAGGAAATACAAAACTAAACTGGGAAAAACTAACATAAAGCTCACCAAGGAACACAGGGGAATCACACACAGCATGAGGGAGAACGCGACACAGAACTGAGGGAGACGCAGACATAAATACACAGAGGGTTAACGAGGGAAGTGGGAGCACATGGGGAACACAGGTGACACTGATAATCATAAGGAGACAGGGCGGGGTGAACATAAGATGACGTATGCAGGTGTGGGAGTCCCAAAGTAAAACAGGAAGTACAGAGGTTCAAACAGGAGGAGAGAGAGCACGGGGAGAACACAGACATAACGGGCTGGGGAAAACATAGAATAAAACACAAGGAGAGACGAGGGCTCACAGATACACAGGGGCACACAGGAGGTAACCAAATAAGGATCATCATAACTAAATAATCCCAGGAACCAAGGCATGACTAGGGAATGAAATACAAAACATACAAAAACTGAGAATACTGGGCCCACATGGCCCGGGACCATGACACTTTCTGTGGTTAGTAGCTTAGTATGATGTTCTGTTTTGGGGCAAACTAAAGTGATGTGGAAGCCTTTAGGCTCAAACAAAAAGAGAAGATCTGTCATTCAAAAGAAGTACTTTGTAGACTTGCTAAATGTTGGCTGTCATGATCAAAAACAAAAAACAAAGTCACAGCAGCTATCATTAGCAGCTGGGTGATCGGCAAATCCCTTCATGTCGTGGGTCACATGATCAATAAACCACAGGGTCATGCTTTTCCACATTACGTATGTTCAGGTGTAGATGTTGTTAAGTCACCTTTGATAGCGCTGGAATGTCAAATCAACTGTGGGGTACATGCAGTGTTTTCACCTACTATTACTGCAGACATTCAAACTCATTGGATTTTTAAAGCAACCTCTGAATTAATGAAGGACAAAGATAGAAGGTAAGCACAGTGATGGTGCTCTCAGCCATGACCCTGTTCTTACCACACAAACACACACAAATCTCCAGTTGGCTGTTGAGCCCTCCCTGATCATCATTCCCAATGAGGGCAGCATCTGATAACAACAGCAAACATGAGCGCTAGCACATGGACATGCTGGGTGAGTGCGTGGGCATGCATTCACAAACACAACATTTTCTCAGCAGTGATAATCACATTTCATATTTAGTCACATGGAAAGCAGCTTTGATTAGACAATTGGCTGTTTCGACACGACACGAGCGAGAGAGGGATGTAGAAAGAGAGATCATCTGTTGTTAGAAAAATGTACTCCCTGTAATACAATTCTGTTATCACTGGAAAGAGTTCAGGTAGCTTTGTGCATGCTACCTTTTTTACCTATGGACATTTCTTTTTAGAAAGGTTACCTTTTATCAGAAATTAAACCTGCTCATTCAACACCCTGAGGTATCTAGTGGGAGGGGTTTACCTTCAAACAGTGTTGGCTGGCCAGTAGAAATGCATTGAAACAAATGAAAATCTGTTCCTCCACCCTCCTTTCTGTTTGTGTGTTGGTAAGGTCCATTAGTAAATGAGCAGTTGACCATTAGTTTCCTCTTTCTAAATGGAAAATAATGATTGTTCCTGGAATCTACACAGCAATTTGATCAATTTCCGCCAGCGCTCCAAGCTTTATTTACATTTTGTGATTTTCTTTGCTTTCCTTTGTTTTCTTTCCTTTCTTTTGCTTTTGCTCATGCAATTAACTGCAGCACAATTACAGAGGAGATTAAATTAGTTCCTTAAGGTTTTATCATACATACTCGTTTTGTGATTCGCTAAGTTGCCTGCTCTCTACTGTGCTATATGAGGCCACGAGCTGCATTATTACTTCCGTCTTTTCCTTTTGTGCTGTTTTAATGCACCACTTTGGCGTACTTGTGTTTGGTTCAAATCCTCTTTGTTCCTCTAACGTCATCTTTGTGTTTTACATGTCTCTGGGTTTTTTTCTATCTGGGATTCTCTCGCACTCTTTTTTCTTTTCTCTTTGATGCTATGTGCAAACATTATGACAAACCACATACCGGAGCAGTCGGGCCTGATTGAAAGCTCAAGACGAGGCGAGCAGCAGTTCATGCATAACAGACCAATGAGAATGAATAGGAAGAACAACCTCTAACAATAAACATATAAATCACCCGTTGCACTGGAATCATATTTGTATGCATTGTCCTTGTCATTTTTATGCATCTCATTGCGTTGCGGGTTCCTCCCATGCATTTTGATGTCATGTAGGTTTTGTTTGTTTCTCAGTGCCGGTGTTAAATGTAGACTTTGTGTGTTTTATGGTTTCTATTTACTTTCTTTAACATGCACAACAGATGAAAGTTTTGCCTTTACAGATTCAGGGACTACTTACTGATTATTTCTTGTCACTGCAGAATTTCAATGAAGCCAAAGCAGTAAAGGAACCTAACTTTGTCTGTTTTACTTCACTGCCATTTAAAAATGCATTGAGTGCTCTGTTAAGAGTAGAAAAGTGCTATATAAGTAGCGGTCCATTTACCATTAATTTCATCCCTTCCCAGACATGCGATGAGTGGCAATTTGATAAAGTGAGGGCATGCAAAAACAGGTCAGTACTGCAATTATGTTCCTCATGGTTAATTACAACATAATCACAACAGTGACAGAAAAACCACAGTACTTGTGTAATATTTTTGACATTGCATCAAGTGACATCTACATAATTGGTCAGTTTTCTTAATACCTGTATGTAAGCTTGGGATATTACTTTGATATCTAGACATTCTTGAGTCACCCTATATGTCTTAAAATTTAGGTAGACAAAGATTACTGAAACACATATGTACTGGAAATACAGTGTATAAGGCAAAAACAAAGTTTATACAATTCTAGCAAGCTGGAAAGTCAGTATATGGTACGAAGACTCAAAATGAGTGAAAAAGCAGCTAATGCTCAAAGAAAAATTGAAGTGATATGTGAACATTACTAGTTCCCATCTAGTAAGAACGTTGCCAGGCTGTGCATCTCAAAAAGAAGCCAACATGATCAGATACTGTCATATTAACAGGGTGGAGTGTCTGAAAGACACTACAGATACCTCCCGACTGTATAAAATAATCCCCCCCCCCCCACATTCTCTCTTGCCAGAAGCATATTTTAGAAAGCTTTTGATGGCTATTCAATGATCAATGCTGAGAATGCCGTGGGCGATGTATCTTCTCAGCACCCCTCCCTGAGCTGCCATTCTCCTGCTGGAGGTCTGGAGGTTAAGAAGGCCTGTTAACCATGAATGTACTGTGGATTTTAATGTCAAGAGGTGCTGTTACACTACATAAGCAAGAACATGATAAAAAAAAAAATCCTGGGCTCAGGGAATGAGTGTGTGGTATGAATGTACTTACTTTAATTTTATTGGCAAAAAAAAGCTGATCCAACAAAACCTGTTCACAGCAAAATCTCAATAGGCTGCAGATCCTACAGATCCCATTTGTTTGTTGCTACAGAACTGCAGTACATGAAAAATGTCTTTCTGAACATGTAAAACTTCAGTTCTGAATGACTGAATGAGAAACAGCCCTTGTGCGTCAGCTATTTTTTGTGTTATTCCCCAAAAGGCATCGTCTCTTGACATGTGGGTCTGCAGAAAATCACTCATTCAATATATCAAGTCTGAGCTGTGCGCTGGCGGCAATCACCCCTACCTACACTAATGCTCTCAGCAAACACATTGGCTCTTTGTATGTGTGTGCTGATGGCTCAAAATGTTCAGGGCTGTTGGAAACTGATGAGGTTTCAGCCTTCAGCAGCCACAGCCACATTATTTTATTGTAATTATGATAAATCTTCAATCGGAAATACCTGCTTGTTTATATAACTGATGGATGACTTGGCTTTAATTAGTTATTGAAATGAGGTGTTTCTGAGGTGTTTTTTTTTTTTGTACTGCAGAGATCCAGTAGTTCTGTTTGGAGAAGATGATAACACACTTGATGCAATATGACAACCAGGAAATGAGATATGCTATATGTAAGACTGGGAAAATTGCTTTTCATTCATATTACCTGTCCAAAAACACTAGCCACATTATAAATCTGATGAGTCCAAATTTAGTTGATATATCATTATAAGACAACGATGCCACTTCTAGCATATTTTAGACAGACAGAGTGTACGCTCATCTCCATTTGCTTCTCCAAGACAGCAAAACAATTTCTACCGAGCAAGCTGGCAAGACAGCACAAAGTTAAATTCTAACGCCAAGTGAGTTAGAAAGCTAAAACGGTAAATATCATTGAAGATCATTAATGAAAAATTAATCAGATTCAAAAATGCAATAAAATGCTAAGGTGATCGATAGCTGCACCTAGTCTTTCTCATGATTCAAGTATTAGTCCATTAGTTTTAGGTTTTGTTTTTTGATTCCTAACTAATATGTTCAGGTCTTAGTTTATGTTTGGTGATCAAAAGTTTGAGGAATTAATTTTTGTATTTGAACTGGTCAGATCATGTTTTGATTTCATGTTATTCCAGTATGATGTGAGTCTTAGTTGCTATTATTATTCAGTCTTTGATTTGTGTGTTTCTCATGCAGCTATAGTATTGTTTGGTCCATTGTTTTTGAGAGTGCTAGGCAACATGACATCATAACAAAAAATGGATGAAGTTTTGTGGCTGTCAATTACATTTTATTATTGTGAAATCAAAATCATACTATGCTTCCACGAGGTGTTGTAGGTGGTTAAGCGCTACAAATGGTATTTTTCAGCTCGTTTGTGGGTGGTTGCTAGGCAACATAAAACACCTTAATATATCAGTGATGTGTATTAAATGTTACTGCTGTGAAATGAAAAGATACAGTGCATTTGTGAGGTGTTATGAGTGCAAAAATACTACAAATGGGTCTCGTTGTAGGTTGATGCTAAGCAACATAATGACATTATAACATCTGGTATAGATGAGAACCTTCAGGGGTATAAGATACACCTGGCTGCCAGTTTTAGTTGCCCAACTCCTGAACTTTATCCATCATGCAGAGTAAGAAGTCCTCTGTGTCTGCCTCTGTCTTCTTCTGTGTTTATACCTCGGATCCCTGTGTTTTCATCTCATTCAGTATGTTAATTGTTAGTATTGTTATGTTATCATCAAATTGTTATGTTATTTCCTGTTTCACATTAAAAGTTTGCTTTCTTTTGTGTCCTGTGCCAGTTGTTTTTCCCCCTCTGTCTTTCCCTGTTTCTGTATGTGTGTGCAATGCCTGTGTGTGTATATAGTCCCATTTTCCTTTTGACACACTGTATGTGTTGAACTCTATATGTTCCTAGTTTTGACTTGCTGTGTTCTCTTATTTGCTTTTTTCTAGTATTTTCCCTTTTTTTCTTTTTGATTACGTACCATCTGGATTTTATGGAAGCCCGTTTCCACCACTAAAAAAAAAAAGGATCCATAACTCAAAATTTCGAGTTATTTTCTCAAAATTCCGAGTTAGCGCTGCCAATCAGTAATCTAGGAGAATGACATCATTTCCTCGTTACCCGGAAGCTGAAGGCTCAGCTACAAATGCTACAGCTAAGCTACCGGTATTACATCCAGTCGTGAATGCACAGATTGCTGAGTGTTTTCAGCCTGGCTTCACAAATGATGAAATCCCTGTGTTATTAGCTGAATCACATGGTGTTACTATCAGCAAACGTACTCGCGAAAGCGCCAATTTGTTGGGATCCGTTTTTGAGTGCGCGTTCCTCTGCGCCATATGCTTCCGGGTAACAAGAAAGCGACCTCATTCACGTATATTTTTGATTGGCAGAGCTAACTCAAAATTTCGACTTATTTCGAGTAAATAAGTCGAAATTTCGAATTAATAAGTCGAAATTTTGAGAAAATAACTCGAAATTTCGAGTTATGGATGCTAGCTGTTTTGTTTTTATTTAGTGGCGGAAACGGGCTTCCATAGGATTTAGATGACAGAAAGTAAAGATTTTTTTTGTCACGTGTTGTTTTGTTTGTACCTTGTAAATCCTGCTTTCTAGGTTCACTACTTAATAGGTTCGCAACACAGTTTCAACATAACGATCATGGTATAGCAAAACACTTGTGTCGTGTGCATATGTAAACATGTGCACACGACACAAGTGGACAAAATCATATTTACGAAACATCAGAAAATTTAATTCATTATATAGTTCATCACATCCTAAATGATAGGGTTGTCTATGTTAATGAATTGGCATACAGTAGGCTAGCATTAAACTTGGCTCTAAGGAGCTTGGAAAGAAAAGCAACTGGACTTCTTCCACAAGGCCTTGGAAAGAGCAGATCATATGAAATGGGTGGGCAGACATCACCTACTGGTTTCCATTTGTCTTGCAATTTCTGAATAGGCTGATGATTTAAAATAGCTGCAAAAGCTGAATGACCTCTTTTTAGTTCTAGAGATAAAGGAGGGGTACTTTCCAAAGTCTGACAGGCACAGGCCCATCTGCTCAGTGTCATCAGTGTCAAATTGTACAAATTAGTGTAACTCATAGTTGAAGGGTATCAGCACAATGCAGCTGAGGAGGCACAGTGACAGTGACATAACACAGATGCTGGCCTTCCAACTACCCTTCTAGTTGTTTTAAGCAGTTTACTGTAAATTCACATGTTATTACAGGACATGCATCTGCTGTCTGGAAAATATCAACATGATGGAGTATTAACCAACTCTTTTTGATGGTAGAAAGAGGCTGACATTAAACATGAGGTGTACTTCAAGAAGAAGCAGTTGCAGTAGAATGATTATCAAGAAATATCTTCTGCAACTGGAAAGATTTATAGTGCTGTACTGACTCACTTGAAGACTGAGAACCAAGACCCAATCAAACCAGTTCAATGTGGGCTCTCACCATTAAAGGTCTCAACATCTGAGCTGACAGTTATTAGCCCAGCTTTCCATCAGCCTTGTTAACAGTGTTGCTACTTTTATGTCCTGCCCTGATTCATGCTATGTGCTTCAATGAGTCTTACAAAGCCTTAATGTTAGTCTGAGGATGCACCAAGCAAACAGTTTGAGGGGAAAACACAGAGCCAATAAAACTGCCAACTCTGAACAGTAGTTGTATAAAAGCAGAGACAGCAGAAGCACTGTCTGTGGATTTCCATTTTTCAGGCCTTGCAGGGACAATGGAAAGAACACTGCACAGTGGTTTAACATGCCCGATTGCACAGAGACACCTGGTTATTGGAACGGATCAATCATGTGCAGCCGGAACAGATCATGTCCCCAACCTGCCTCTGATCTTTTCCTCGTCTCGCTTTCTCCTTCATGCCCTCTTCTCCCTGCATTCATCTAGCCTTCTTAACACTCCCTCTCAGTTTTCTCCCCTGTGTCATTCCTCCAAGACACCGTGCCCCCTTTCTTGTTTAGCCAATCCAAGCCAAGCCTACCTCATCTCCCACATAAGATTCACCTTCCCATCTTACCCTCCGAGCTCCAAATTAATTCTTATTTCATTTTAATAAGATAGATTAAGGAGGAATATATATGAGAATGCAATCTAAGACAAGAGCTCTCTGATAAAGTTACTGTAATAATATGCAGTATCACACGCATCGTGCCCGTACCAGCTACATCTCCTTTTCCATGCTAATAGAGTCATTGATGGATGTCCAAGCTGGATTCTTTGCCACACAGAGCACACCTCATCTCCAGCAGATGAACAAAAGCATATTAGACGTTTGTCTGTCACTATATTGAAGGATTTATTTCCCTTCATGAGAGTGATACAGATATTAAGTTATAAGGCTTTCTCATTACCCATGCTACAACCACCTCGCTACCTCTGTTTATCTCTCGTCTCCCTCTCACACCCTTTTCTCTGCAGTACCCATTATGAATATCACAACTGACAGTGTCTGGGCAGTAATTAGTATAATAATGTAGCCTCAACCTCTGTGAAGGTTACTTTTGAGAGGGTGAGATGTTATGAAATCATAAAGCTTTCTGTCTCACCTTCACCAGACCATTTAACTGGTATTCAACTCTTCTTTATGTAGCACACAGGTGTATACATAGCATAACTTATGTATACAGTTTATACACAATTTACAATTTATATAATTTTTGAAGATGAAGATGTTAACTTGTAAACAGTCCCTGTTTGAAATTTAGCATCTACCGAGGCTAGAATTCACTGCTTTCTTATAGCCTAATTGTTTTTAGCAAACACATGCCTTCTTTTCATTACTATGCATAGATTATATCTGAAGAGGTTGAAGTTAATTATTTTTTCACTTGTTGTCTTCAAAACTTGTATTTACTTATTTTTTCTCATCAACAAAGTTTAAAGTTGATTTGTTCAACATAATTGCCATTCAGTTGTTTTCCCTCAGCAAATTAAATTAATTTAAACCGCATATTGGGTCAGCAAAAAAAGGCTTGTTATGAAGTCTAATTGATGAGCTTTGGAGTTTGTCCAAACGAATCAGTTCATTTCCCCCTAAAGTTACAGGAGGAGATTGATGCTGCACATATTTTTACACTAATTGAAGCCGGCTACGTAATTCTTCGCATGCAGGCTGGATGAAGGGAACAGCTAGCCCAATTCTGTTTAGTCCAACAGGGAAATACTTTTAAAGTAAACCTTTTAAGGCATTCAAACCACCAAGTAGCTTATATTTTCAGTCACATATGTTCTAGTTGTTTGTTTGTTTTTGTCATTTTTCACTTTATAATAATAATAATATTAAAACGGCTCTCAGTATTAATATTATATTTATTTGTAATTATTTGTTTATTTTAACTAAATTGTTGGTATATGTTGTAGGGAAAAAAAGAGATGTACTATGTACACTTCTATGACAAAGACATTAAAAATAACAATAACAGCATAAATTAACCATACATGTCTGTGCTATAACAGAGCAAAATGAAAAGGCGCTGCAGGCTAGTAATTGTAACGATGGTGACGACCATAGTCCCAAATTGTCAGCTTCAGTACATGACAGTGGCTGCCATCCGTCTTTAATAAGTCTATACACAGTGTTTAGAGTTGACACTTTTTTAACATATGTCATTTAAAGATGCCACTTTGGTCATTTTTCTCTGTTTATTTGTATTTTCTAGAACAAGTCATTAAATAGCTAATGCTGAATTGTACCAATTACATACCCTCAGTGCCCACTTCAAAAGTTGATGGTAGTTCTCTGGACAGCTGTAAATCATTTCCTTGCACTACAATAGCTGCACAAAAAGGAGCTGTCATTATCCTGTCATTCTAATTGCTATTATTATTAATATTATTATTATTGTGTTTTAAAGTTATTAACAGGTGATTATTTCCTCGTGTTATTGGTTTTAACTGCAGGGCTGTGTTTCTCTCTCACAGTTTTGTCTGAAAGACCAGTTTTCACCAGGTTTAAAACTGCACCCGGTGTGCTCGTCTCACCGGGCAGCGGACGACTCATCTTTCACAGAGAGCAGAGCGCCAACAAATTGCTTAAATTATAGTGATGCGCACAAAAGCAGAGAGTTTTGATTTTGAGTTTCCGATGTCGAGTTCGTACCATGTAATTTTGTAATTCAACCTTCTGTTTCAAAGGATGTGCCATTTCACATTCATTCACAGTGCTTTTTTTTTCAATTGCTTTTGACTGATTTATAATACAACCTTTAAACAATGCATAATGTTTTTCATTTTCAGAGTGACTTATATGCTGTTACTTTTACCCTGAACCTTATTTCACATTTCAACCGAGGTTATTTATTCAACATTTGAGGCTGGCAGATGGAGCGCTGTAATAACGTGTCTGGATAACCTGGATGTCTTCTACATATTAGAGTCAAAATCATTCATTTTTTAAAACCACAGCTGTTACTGGATTGGGGTTAATGAACTTCATCTTTCTCAGTTAATGTCTCTATTGAACTGTTTTTTCCTGACATTATTCAGTTACTCGGTGTGAGCGAGTGTTTTCTCACCCCCAACTCGATTTGATTTATTACCAAAAAATGTTTTCTGCTATAATTTCACTCTGTATCATACTCTCTGGTAGATTCTTCTGAGGTTTTGACATAATGTGTTTACTTTAAACAGCAATAGCTGCACAGGTGCTGTGTGTCAATTCTGCTATTGGTGTACCCATGTTGTTTTTCTTGGCCATTGAAAGTTTGATGATGTTCAGCCTTGAAAATGCTTTTTTTCAACTTTTTACTATTGTCACTTTTTACCTAGAGAAAGTGCAGAGAAAAAACCCTAAATCCTACTTGTACAAGTGAAAAATGACTGAACTATAATGAAATGACCTACTGCTCATAGTAGTACTCGGTCTACCAGATCATATCCCTGGATACACTTACATAGATATGAAAAAAAAAGGCTTAGTGGATTTTGTCAGGTTGAAACACGGACATCATTTCAACCAATGTTCTGTTTCATAACATTTCTATTAAAAAAGTCTCCATAATGCCTTCAAGCCCTTCCAACTGGGTATTTTCAGCTGGCAGGTGGACGCAATCCTTTGACTGAGTTAAAGGTTTTAGGAATAGGAATTGCTATTTGTCCTATATTTGTCCCATTTTAGTGAAACATCCTCATAGTGATTACTTAATGGGTCTTCACTCAAACTGTGCTCAAGGTCCTTTGTCACTTTGTGAGCACTTTTTGATTCCTAGAAGAATCGCTACTCAAGTGAGTACTGGTTGGGACTGCAGTGTATGCTACCTTGAGCTATGTTAGGACTGATTAAGAACCACATTAACATAAGATTCTCCATCCATCCATCCATTCGCTTTTCAGGGTCGTGGGGGGCGCTGGAGCCTATCCCAGCTGTCATAGGGCGAAAGGCGGGGTACACCCTGGACAGGTCGCCAGTCTGTCACAGGGCCAACATACAGGGACAGACAACCATTCACACTCACATTCACACCTAGTGACAATTTGGATTAATCAATTAACCTATCCCCACAAGCTGCATGTCTTTGGACGGTGGGAGGAAGCCAGAGTACCTGGAGGGAACCCACGCAAACACGGGGAGAACATGCAAACTCCACACAGAAAGACCCCGGCCTGATGTTGGAATTGAACTCAGGACCTTCTTGCTGTGCGGCAACAGTGCTAACCACCGTGCCACCGTGCTGCCCAACATAAGATTCTAATGTTGATAAATTTTACATGTGCAAAATATTAAAGAAAGAACTTTAGACAAAACAAAATGTTGTGACATGTTGAAATATTGCTTTGTCACACATGTTGCACGCCAGTGCATAACGGTACCCTGTTAGATGGTGAAGATCATGATCTAATTGGTCAGTGGAGGGAGTGGTCCTAGTGGTTGACTCCCACATTAGTAAGGTATGGTTGGGGCCTTCCTATCAACAATAATTGTTCTTAATAATAGTATAGTCAACACAACTGGCATGCACGCATGGTTTTAATGGCCATGGTTACTACTGACCATGTAATATGAACATTAATTTGACAGTAAATGTAAAAGGTGAGTTATTATTAATCTCTGACTCTGTTCCACATCTTGTCTTTTGTCTTGTCTTCCTCCCCTCACCTCCAACTGGTTGCAGCAGATGACTGTCCCTCTCTGAGCCGGGTTCTGCTACAGATTTCTTCTTGTTAAAAGGGAGTTTTTTGTTTCCACTGTCACCATGTGCTTGCTCACAGAGGGTCATTTGATTCTTGAGATTTTATCTCTGTTGTTGTAGGGTCTTTACCTTACAATTTAAATCACCTTGTGGTGACTGTAATAGTCATTTGGCACTATAGAAATTGAATTAATTTGAAAAGAATTTATTTACGAATTTGTCATGGATTAGACTGTTTGTTTGTGCAATACAGCCAAGAGAACTGATCCCTTTGGACAGAATAAACTGTTAATTTGTTACAGTAGATTATTGTGCGATCTACTGTACAATATAAAGCGCCTTGAGGCGACTTTTGTTGTGATTTGGCACTATATAAATAAAATTGAATTGAATTGTGACTGACGATTTTGTTTGCTGCTATTTTATCACATTTGGATGACCTAAAATTCATTACATACAAATACTGTCTCCAGACAGACTAGGGTCTGATATTACAATTTTTCCTCAATGATTTATATACTGGGTATCACTCAGCATCGTTGTCATGACATGCCGAGTTATGGTAAGACCAGTCACTCACACCCACCTCATCACGTACTGTATGGACCTCCTGTAAGAGAAAAATAGAGAAAGAAAGAAGAAAAGATTCCCACAAACCATTTTCCTGTGAATGGTTTAATTCTATGGTATCGATCAACCAGCTTTAGATCTACTCCACCAAGGCACCAGGTAAAAATAGCCCACACTATCAAACTACCAAACAAAATCTAAAATAATGTCATGAGGAAAATAGAAGCAGAGCATTCCCTGTGGTCGACTTTGGTAGAAATAGATATAGATATAGATATAATTTATTTCGAACATGCAAATATAATTGAAATAACAACAGAAAGAAAAAAAACGTAAAAATCAAGTTTTCATGTATATATCTTTGTCTACAGAATGCGTGTGCTCGAAAAGGAGTAGGATGAAGTTTATACTTTTCTTGTTCCTACCCCCTTATTTCAAATTTCATTGCTTACAAATCCATATCCAGGATTCAACATTATTTGATCATATATGGTTAACTATGTACAAGTCTAACACATTGAACATACACAAATAAAAAACATTTTCAGCACCGTAAACCAGAACAACAACAAACTACATTTTTACATAAACTAATCACCCTGTCTATAACACCCGCTTAATCTCTGAGCTTGTTTTATATCTATGTGACAAACACCTTAATGAACACTTAAGGTTGGGTTACTCAGGCCTTGATCTATAAAAAAAAATGAGGACACAATCAGACAACTCAGTCACTGAGGGGAAGATTTCCTATATTCATGCAATTTATTATTTTTGAACAATCGTGTGATATTTTTGTATTGATGTACTTGTCTTGATTTCATCTGTACAGGTGTTCCACACACTAACTCCTCTGACTGTAATGCTCTGATAATTTACTTGTCCTTACTACTGGCTTGCTGAACATAAGGATTCCTCTCAGGTCATGAGTATTTGGTCTTATTTGGAACAAGTTCTGAATGTTGTGGGGCAAAGATTTATTTGCTGCTTTGTACATTGTTTGCGCAGTTCTGAGGTCAACCAAATCTTTAAATTTGAGAATATTTAATTTGATAAAAAGTGGATTTGATGGTTCTCTTGAAGTAGCTTTATTTATTATCCTTATTGCTCTTTTTTGCAGAATGTATATGGGATAAGTGTGTGTCTTATACGTGTTTCCCCACACTTCCACACAGTATGTCTTGTACGGCAGTATAATAGAACAATAGAGAGTATATAATGATGTTTGATTTATGAGATCCTTGACCTTATAGAGAATTGCCAGAGACTTCGATATTTTGCCTTTGACATGAGTAATGTGGGGAATCCAGGATAGTTTGTGATGTATTATCACACCAAGGAATTTTATTTCAGATACTCTGTCTAATTCAGTGTTATTTATTGTCAGTTTACTGTTAGCAGAATATGTGCGATTCCCAAATATTATGAATTTTGTTTTGCTCAGGTTCAATGTTAATTTATTATTAACCAGGTCTTCAGATTATTTAATTCATTTTCTAGCTCATTCAGAAGTTGTTCCAAGTTACTTCCACAGCACAGTAAGTTTGTATCATCGGCAAATAATATTATTTTCAAAGACTTTGAAATAGCACATATCTCATTAATGTACAATATGAAAAGCAGCGGCCCCAAAACTGATCCTTGGGGAACCCCACACACAACAGGTTTCAGTTCTGACTCCATGGCATTTATTTGGGTAAATTGTTTACGGTTTTCAAGGTAACTGTTAACCCATGATAATGCCACCCCTCTGACCCCATATGTACATAGTTTGTTAAGTAACAGGCTGTGATCAACTGTATCGAATGCTTTCTTTAAATCTAAAAAAAACTCCGACAGCATATTTTTTGTTTTCAATAGCAGTTGTTACTGTATCTATAAACTCCATTAAGGCATGCGTTGTGGTCCTTTTGGGTCTAAATCCATACTGCTGTTCATATAGTACATTGCTTTTTATGATAAAGTCATATAATCTATTGTAAAATATTTTTTCCAGTATCTTAGAGAACTGCGGTAGTAGAGAGATGGGCCGATAGTTTGTGAGAAGATGTTTATCTCCAGCTTTATATATTGGAACTACCTTTGCAATTTTCATCTTATCAGGAAATAAACCACTTTGTAATGACAGATTACAAATGTAGGTAAATGGTTTCACAATACATCCAAAAATATCTTTAATTAAGTGCATATCAATGCCATCACAGTCAGTTGATTTCTTGGAGTTAAAGGATGTAACTACATCCATAATTTCCTCTTCATCTACTCCCCTCATAATCATTGAGTTTGCTACATTAATAGTTTTAGTTTTAGGAGGGTGCCCAGTTTTTACAATTTCTTTAGCCAAGCAGGACCAACATCAAGAAAAAAGTCATTAAAACCATTTGCAATTTGTTTTATGTCACTAGTTGTTGTATTTTGTATTTGAAAGTTATATGGATATTCCAATCCTTTAGTTCCTTTATTTACAATATTATTTAGCACTGTCCACATGTTTTTCATATTTTTTTATTTTCATCTAAAAGTTTACTGTAGTAATTTCTTTTACTGCTTCTCATGATCCCTGTCAATTTATTCTTATACCTCTTATAAGTTTGTTCAGCTTCTATTGTTCTTTTCTTTAAAAATGCCTTGTACAACAGATTCTTTTTCTTGCATGCGTTCAATATCCCCTTTGTTGGCCATGGTTTTTTTCCTGAGTTTTCAGTTTTCTTTGTTTTATTCACCAGGGGACAGTGTTTATTGCAAAGAGTTAATATTATTGATAAGAAGTTTTCATAAGCCACGTCAACGTCTTGAACATAGATGTTACTCCAGTCTTGATTGTTGAGCTCTTTCTTGAGGCGGCAAATTGCTTCTTGTGTTTTATGTCTACTTAATTTCTTATTAGGTTCACATCTGTTAATCCTGGCGTAGCTCTGTACTGTTGCAAAAACTGGTAGATGGTCACTTAAGTCATTTATTATTAATCCACTTTCAACATTGCTGTCAACAACATTAGTGAAAATATTATCGATAAGTGTAGCACTATGTGAGGTTATTCTTGTTGGACGGCAGATTAAGGGATAAAGACTAATGCTGTACATTGTATGGATGAAATCAGTGATGGCACTGTTCACAGTTGGATTCAACAAATCTATATTGAAATCACCACATATAAATGTCATTTTCTTGTTGTTAATGGGATTGTACATCTTCAACATTTCCTCTGTGAACATTTTTATACATGATCCAGGGGTCCTGTAGATACAGCTGATTTGCAGATTCTTTGACTTTTCAGCTTCTATTTCGATAGTTATGCACTCCATTATGTTATCCAGTGCTAGTGACAGTTCACTGATGATTCTACATTTGTAATTTTTATCAGTATAAAAGGCAACACCCCCTCCCCCTTTTTTTATTTCTATTGATGTAATACATGTCATAGCCATCAATCTTCACTAAGTTTTGAGCCCCATCTAACCAAGTCTCTGAAACTGCAATGACAGTGAATTTCTTAGAAAACTGTGCCAGACAGTCCAGGATTTTTGAATGGTTTGAATTGAGGCTCCTACTATTAAAATGTATGATTGATATTACATTATCCATTATTATATTTTGATTGAATTGCTCATTTGTATAATACTCACATTTTTGATCATACTTATTGGTATAGAAATTGTTTTCAGGGTCTATATCATTTTCCAAGTCCCATGGTCTGTGATCAGTATACTCAAAGGGTTTTAGTCCCAAATTCTTATATACAATGTTCATATATGGGTAAGGTTCATTTTCACCTTACTAAGAAAAAAAGTGATTATTTATCACAGTTTTGTCATGCTATATGATTTATTTCTATAGTTGGTGTCTCGAGTTGTTTTTTTGGTTTTTTTAGCATTTCTAGTATTTTTCCAGTTCTGAAAGTTCTTTAATGACCACAACTTTTTGTTCTTCTGGTGTTCCTTTGAGTTTGATGTAGACCTTGCAGTTTGCAGTCCATGTTGATTGAATCTTGTTTTGTCTTCTTAGTATTCGTGCTTGTTGTGCTATGTCAGCATTTTTCTTTGTCAGATGCTCGTTTATGTAGACATTGGTTCCTCTCAGCTTCTTAGCTTGTCTTAGTAGCTCCTTTTTTGATTTTCTGTTCACAAAACGAATCATTATAGATGGTTTTCCACTATTATTTTTCGAGGCAGAGGATGGCAAGCTTCAATATCTTTACTATTAATGGTAATTCCCTTGCCACTAAAGAAATTGAGAATTTGTTGCTCCAAAGAGTCGATGTCAGCTTCAGTGGGCTCCCTGCCTTCCTCTGCCACTACAGCTCTGGCATACGTTCTGTGTTTGGTCTCCAATCCACTTACTATTAAGTCATTCATACGGGTGTACTGCTCTAGATCTGCCACTCGGGACTCAAGTAGGGCAATTTTTTTGTCCTTTTCTTCATTTAGTTTTTGCAGTTCTTTAATCTGTCCCATCATATCCAAAAGCAATTTCTGTTGTTTGGAGATAGTAGAAAGCTCTCCTGACATGTAATTTAGAGATTTCTTAATCTCCTCCATCTCATCCTCGGAGACTGTGGCTTTCTTTGGTGGCATTTTGTAGGCGGCTCAGATAAGATGCAAACACACCTGTTTAGTTGTTGATGCCTGATGGTGGATCCTGGGCCTGGTGCCTGGTGGTGGATCCTGGGCCTGGTGCCTGGTGGTGGATCCTGGGCCTGGTGCCTGGTGGTGGATCGGTCATTGGTCTTTGCTGGTCACAAATGTTTTTGCACACAGTTTTAGGAATATTGTCTCACAATTAAAATTTAGGAATTACAGCCATTTTTACATCATCATTATAGCTTCAAACACTCAGTAAAATACGGTGGACTTAAATGTATCACATGACAGCGTCCTTGAGTGTTTCACAGCATCAAGCCAGACTTTTTTATTTCTCTTTTTCTTCTCCAGAGATCAGCACTCTGTGAAAGATCATCTCCTTGCTGGTGGAGATCAAAGAAATGAAAACCAATTCCAGCAAACCACGAAATGACAACACAGTTGCACCGCAATGTCTGAGGCATCAAAAGCCTTACCTGAGTATTATATTTGATTCAGTCTAATAATAGGGCTGATTAAGGAGAAAATTGTTACATAATCAATAAGACTTGGAGTTGCTTGAAAAAAGTGTAAAAACCTGAGCAAAAGTTCCTTTATTTTAGTTAAAGAATAAAAGGGGGTAAAAGATGACAATGACAATCTTATATAACAACAAAATCTTTTATTGCGGAGTCAAGAGGTTTCATTTGTTCCACTTAGAAATGAGTTTCAAAAGACAAAATACTAAAGGCACCATCTCTGCATAATTCTTCTGAACACAGATTTCTAGTTTGCCTGTTGCTGAATGCAAACTATACGAACATGATAAAAAGAAGCTATAGCAAGATCCCGCCTCCCATCTGTACACAGTTTCAAGCTAAATGTCAAAGGTGCCTATAAGCAATCTGATTTGAGTGTGGCGGTTCCAGCTGGTCCATATTTATTCTCAGCTCTGGGACAGAGCATCAGGTTCACGCTGGGCTATATCTAGACTTTGCCATGTCTCAGAAGAGTCTTCTCTCAAAGAGTGAACTGCTGAGTGATGAATAAAAGTGCCAACATGATTCGCAGTCAGTGCTGTTTTCATGGCTCGGATGAAAACGATAAGGTCGAGCAGCTTTGAGAAAATCTCATCATTAGTCCTCTCACAGGCCAGGATTTAATTATCTACACATCCAAATCGTCCGCTTCCCCCTTCTCAGCAGATTATTCTGCTCCTGGAGGATCATAACCATGATGCCTTTCGCCTCTTTCCTTGCCTGCATGGTAAAACAGCAAAATAAGGATGCCCCGTTTATGTGTGTGTGTCTGCATGTCCTTCATGGGGGATGGTAGGACTGGTTGCATGATGAATAGGTGCAGCGTGTGTGTCTGCTGTACATGTGCTTGCGTGCATGTACGAGTGTGTCGGCGAGCTCTAGAAATAGGTTCATGTAAAATTAATCTTCAGACAGAAAATTGACCCAGATTTAGTGGAATCTCATTGTGCCTAACTACATAAAATGAATCCCATGACAAAGACAGAGCGCAACAATGACAAGAGGAGCTAAACAAGGGGTTGCTGATTAAGAACTAAAAAAAAAGGAGCAAAAAGGAGGACACAAGGAAAAGAAAAGGAAAAGAAGGAGGCGGAGAGCTGAAGTGAGCAGAAGAGGGGGGGAAGCAAAGACAGAGAACAGAGATGTGCACTTATACCTCCTCTGAGAGCATTGTAATGCTGCTGCTTTATGTCTTAATGTTGATCACGCTGACTCTGGTGGGACCTCATTAGCTCAAGGCAGAGAACTGTGTTCAGCCATCTATTGCCTGGTAGGGAAATACACAAGTTATAATGTAATAATATTAGCTGAAGGCTACAACTACAAATGCTAAGTTATTCAGTAGCCTCGTCTGCCTCTGAAGTAATTTAGTAATAGAGTAAGAATAGTTGATATAGCTTGATTAATAGTCTCATACCAGGCTGTACTGATTTTCTTGTGTTTGCATTGAGCAACACATAAAATATGCACCAACACTGGGCCAATCAATTGTCTCGATTTTTGGGGGAGAGACAACAAATAGTTGTAGATGAACTAGTAGTTATGTGTAGAGTTTGATGCAGCAGATAAATGCCGAACAGTCTGTGCGATTTAGCAAAAATACTTCTTCTCGTTATAATAAAATCATACTCAGCAAATCACAGTGATTGAGGAAGAAAGCGCCAAGCATTGTTGTTTTTTTCTTCTTTTTAAGGTGTCTTTCCTCTGCTACATATGTTCTATACAGCTTATATTGTTTTCACCATCCAGTTGGAGGGAATCAGTTTGGGAATTTGACCAAATGTCCCACGCCCTCATCTTCCTGGCAGTCCTCTTCATCCTGCTATTACCAAATTAAAAATCCAACAAGGTCAATAGTTATTTTCTCAGACACACGGTCTCCACTTCTCACTAAGAATATCCCCACGGGTTCATCAGCCTTTGAAATTCCACTGGGCACCAGACACTCGGTCCAGACACGTACAGTGATCCCCACCAGCTGTGGATGTTTACTTGGTAAGATTTCTGGACTCATTATTTTGGTCCTGCTGATGGCTCATGACTTGCTTGTTTGTAATAACTATATTTCAGTAGGAAGCATTTATCTGCTGCTGTATACTTTCCCACAACACCATTACAGACAGACGGATAACATTATCTATTTCTGCATTGCCAGCTGTGGCTCATTTCCTTTTGAATTTTGTCCAAGTGCTTTTTTAACTGAGATGTGTAAAAATGTACCATTGTGTTCCCCTCAGTCTTTCAAAATAAAAAAATAAATAAAAGGATGCATATTTGTTTGCATTAAACTTTATATTTATAACTCTACAATAGACACAGCCCACTGACTAGAGCTAGCTTTTGATTTAGATCACTTTCGTTCCCATTAAAATGGCACCAAAATCCTCAACTCTGTAGGGACACCGTATGCCAATACAGCTGTCACTATACTTGATGTCAAAGCTGAACAAGTGTGAATGTTACAACACAATTTAGATAATTATTTAGCCTTAAATTCTCTTCTTTAAAATTCTGACAATTCAAGTGGTAAATGTCTTGCTGCTTTTGTCACACTTACCTTTGCTAATAGCTAATACTAATACCCTAGCTAATTCTGGTGTTTCAGCTATTAGTGAGTTTGATGTAATGCTGCTTTTGCTAATAGCACTGCTGGCCAAAACAACCAAGTGGGAAGGAATTTGACTTAAACCTGGAATTATCTGCATACTTCAACTGGACAACTTTATTTCTCCAGAGGCATATCAAATGGCTAAAGACCAGTCCTGCTTTTTTCTTTATGCACACACTCACACAGACAGACATTCGTGTCTCACAGAAGAATGATTGCGGTTTAAAAGTCTGCAACACTCTTATTTCCTTGATGTGACTGTCATCAATTATCTGATCTCATTTCATTAGAAGCTGAGCGACATGATAGCTAGTCCCCAGACCACATGGCCCTACAGCAGAGAATCAATGAAGAGCTGCCGAGTGAATGACTGGTAGATGGTGGTTCAAATGGAGATATGCTGAAAAGCCAGCTTGAGCCTGTGAGCTGAATAGTTATGACTCAATCGTTTATCAGCTCACTCACTCTGACTCTCCTGTAGAGTGACTTCATAGTGCAGGAGATCTGCAAATGAAAATGGGTTTGACATTGCCAGCTATTTCCAGATGCCAACCAATGTTCCCTCTAATTTTTCACGTGTCTGAGCGAACACACAAACTCCCTGAGCGGTTCCTTGGACCACTGTGAGCGACATCAGACGTGTGCACTGTGGTCACGCCAGCATCGAATCCATCCAAGTTTTATGGTTTATTAAAATAATCAAATTACAGCATTTACATTTATGTTAGACTACTTTTAATTAACTGCTTTAGCCCACTTACAATGAAAATGTAAAAAAAGAATCTTGTTCCTGACCTGTGTAGTATGTTAACACTATTGGAAGTAAAAATAACTTGAACTCCAATTTCGAAAACACAACTTTCTTTTTTTTTTTTTAGAGCTCTGACTTGTATTATGAGTATGAGTCTGTGGTCTGGGAGAGAGTCCTGTAACTCTCTGTCTCCAAAATACCAGTGTTAGGCAATTAATTATATAGTTACTTCTTCAAAAAAGTAACTCAGTTTGGCAAACAAAGTTTTTTGCAGCTATTTTTTTTTAAATGCAGCCAAGGCGTTTTTAAATAAACATTTCAAACTATTTACAGAACAATCAGCTGTTCTGCATCAAATCTGATGCCACAAAAATAATCTCTGTCCACTATGAGATAAAGGAGAACAACAGCCTGATACCTGCAGGCCTGACAACAGGAGATGTATCTCTCCTGTAGCACCTGTAACATTCAGCAGTCGCCTCATTGTTCTGACACACACAACAAAACTATTAACTACACTACACACTAACTACACAAGATTTGCGCTAAACGTCTCAAATCTCTCACATCTCAAAGCACCGCCGTCACTCCTAAAACTTCCCCCGTTTCTTAACAACTAGATGCCACGTTGCCATATCATTTTTTGATTGGTCAGAATTTCTGTGTGCAGAGACCGTGCCAGCAGTGCGCAATTGCGCACGTGCGCAGCTTAGAGGGAACATTGATGTTGAAAAGCAAATCAGGCCGGCTGTCAGGTTTCCAAATTATTTCAAAATTTGGAAACCTTTCAAATGGTCACTCTCAAACAAAAATACTTGACTTTGAATTTCAACTAAAATTTCATGATGACTAAATACTTTGCCTGTTTTTGCTTAAAACATTTTAATGGTAAGATAACAAGTTTGATACCACTGTCATAACTCTATATTATTTACGATTATAACATGTTAAACTAGCTTAGCATTAAGACATAAACCACTGTTAATGTGGTGTCCTCGGGATTCCCATATGCTTGTTTGCCATTCACCTAGGGACCATTTGTGATCCGAGGACACCACAAGGGTTACAGGTGCTTTAGAGTTTGTCTTCAGACACGATAAAAGCAATGCACTTCAAGTATATATTGAATATCTCAAGTATATTGTAATATTGCTGAAAAAACAGGAATGGCTATACAGGTTACAAAAGTTTTACCTTCTCATCTTTTCTAACAGTTTTTTCAGTGTCACTACTGGTAGCATGAGGTGATACCTGGACCGAACAGAGGTTGTACAGGTAGTCCAACTCCTCCAGGATGGCACATCAATATGTGCCATTGCCCGAAAGTTTGCTGTGAATCCCAGCACAGTTTTAACATCATGCAGGAGATTCCAGGACACTGGCAGTTAGTCTAGTACAGCCGGTCCTTAACCCATCAGCAGGACCAGTATCTGCTCCTTTGTTTAAGGAGGAACAGGACGATCGCTGCTACAGCCCTACAAAACGACCTCCAGCAGGACACTGGTGTGAATGTCCCCTAGGACATCATCCGTCATCTCATTACGAGCATATCCAGACATTATCAGTCATGCATGCAAGCATGTGGGGGTCACACAAACTGCTGAGTATCACTGTCAGTTGCTGCAATGGAATTTTAGGAAAATGGACTTTCTTCAAATTTAACCCTCCATAGTTTCATCATTTTCATTTATCCAGCATAACGTTTTCTCCATTGAGATCTGATGTGTTTTCAAAGTGTTCCTTTATTTGATTGATTGACTGATTTTTGAGCAGTGTATTAGGACCACGTTTCAGTAACTATTCCCAGAGGTGGGACCAAGTCATTGTTTTGCAAGTCTCAAGTAAGTCTCAAGTCTTTATCCTCAAGTCTCAAGTCAAGTCTCAAGTAATGTCAGGCAAGTCAGAGTCGAGTCTCAAGTCACTGGTGTAAAAGTCCGAGTCAAGTCACAAGTCTGAAACTTTGAATTTCAAGTCCTTTCGAGTCTTTAAAAAAAAAAAAAAGAAAAAAGGCATGTTGCAGTTATGCTAAATGTAAATATTAGACCATGTAATTTTAAAATCTGTGTTTTTCTCAACACATGACAAAATAGTGAACTTAGAAAATATACACAAATTGTGAAATTGCACCTCTTTAAAATGCAGCTCAATTAAACCTAGCTCCAAGAATAATTTTCACCAACGGTTCTGAGATAAGCTGCATGTTATTCTTGGATGCGGTTGTAGGACCGGCTTTAAAATCGCATGACAAAAATATCATACACATTAAAAAAAAACTGTATCACCAACGTAGCCTGGAAAACATTTGCTAGTTAGATGAAGTCAGCTATCTCATCGTACCATATTTATATGCATATTTATAATTATACGCTTCTTGGAGTGAGCGCTTGCCACGAGTTCCCAGAATCCTTTGCGGTTCTACCCGTGAATGACGTCACATTTTCAATCTCTATATAATATGCATGTTAAATTTTATATTTGGGGTAAAATATCAAGTCTTTTCAAGTAAACCGGTTCAAGTCCAATTCAAGTGCCAAGTCATTGGTGTAAAAGTCCAAGTCAAGTCACAAGTCTTAGAACATTTTTTCAAGTCAAGTCTAAAGTCATAAAATTAATGACTCGAGTCTGACTCGAGTCCAAGTCATGTGACTCGAGTCCACACCTCTGACTATTCCATGTACCAACACAATGGAGAGCAAATACCCAAACTTTATTCCCACACAGGTGAGTTATCTTGTATCATTCCTGGTACAAATGCACACTAAAGAGCAGGCCCAAGTGAAGTTCCTGGAAAGGCAACTTATTTTAAAGAGCCCATACAAAAAGCTGTAAAATGAAAACTAGAAGTCATCACTGATAAAGAAAACACAAACAATCCCAGGCTGACAGAGACCCAACTGAAACTTGTATTCCTTCAGCTTTCGGCAGTAATGGCTTTATAAACTCTTCTATGAATAAAATGTTAAATTGTTAGATAATAAAAAAAATGTCATCATCTTAACCTTCTCACAGCTGTCAGATGTTTTAACAAGACTCAACAGCTGTTTTTAGAAATTCCTAATGTATATGTATAATGCTTCTCTCCTATTGATCCCTCTGAGCTAAACTCAATAATTACTTCATCAAACCATCAGCATGTCTATTGGACATCAGCCGTATAAGACTGCTCAAAGAAGTCTTGCCATTAATTATCAGTTTATCATTATTAATAAGCTAAACCCTGCAGGCTTTCAAGCTGGCTCTAATTCAACCTTGTCTTGTAAAGCCTGTACATTATTAATCTGGTTTATGTAATTGCAGACTGATTTCTTACTTTAAATGTCAAAACTTCTTGAAATAAAAAGGAGGTTACAGAAGACTTATCATTATCAGAGGAATGGCTTATTTACAGAGTTTCTGTAGAGGTGCGGAATTGATAAATGGCACACGTGAAGGTTACTAATGATAAATAAACTCATCTCTGTGTTCGTCCTGCTAACTCTGTGCAGCCTTTGATAAAACTAATCACAACGTTTTAGTGCAGAGACTAGAATACATCACTGGGAGGAAACGCACTGCACTGGTTAGAATAAGGCTACGTCCACGCTACCCCAGATAGATTTGAAAACTGTGTTTTCATCTGAAAACGCTCTGCGTCCACACTAGCGTTTTCAGTCGTTTTCACAGAGTTGTGCGTCCACATTGAAACGGCCGAAAACGCTTACGTTCCAGTCCTGCGCATGCACGAAAGCGAGTGAGAATTAAAGAATTTGAAGAAAAGCTATCTGGAGCATGTACAAACTGATATCAATCTTTTTTAGGGCAGTCAAAATTGAGAGCAATCAAAACAACTGCTGTATAATGCACTCCGCTATCTTTGTTTAATTCGTCACATGACTGCATCACATGACTAAAATGCGTCATCGTTTTTAGAAAGTCTGCGTTTCCGAGTGTCCACACTGCGACGGGACAGCTGCGACTTCAAGAGCGTTTTCCACGCCGTCTCAGTGCGGACGGGAGGCCAAAACAGAGAGAAAATGATGCGTTTTCAAACGAAAATGCATTAGTGTGGACGTAGCCTAAGTAAACGAGGACTTTTCCTTACATCAAAGTTAGTCATGGAGTGCTGCTGGGTTCTGTGCTAGGACTGGTACTTTTTTTTTACTGCTGTAATAAACCCTCACGTCTTTTTTTTTTCCAATAGTGAAAGATTTTCAATCACACATGAAATAGACTTCTGGGAGTGACTTTTTTTCTACACAATATTGTAAAAATTTCTCAAAGTAAAGATAAGAACTAGTTCATGCATTTACTACTTTCTTTATTATTATCATATAGTCTTTAAAGACAGAAAAGCCTCCAGTTAATCCAAAAAGCTGGTCACATTTCCCCCATGTTAGCTTCTCTTCATTGTTAAATTTAGAACTGAATTTAGATTTCTTCTCCTCGTGTTCTCTTGTGGTTTCTAGAGTTTGCAAAAGTATAACGTGAGGTAGAGCCTTCAGCTGTCAGCGAGATCTAGAGTGGAACCAGCTCCCAGTTTCAAGAGTAGACTTCGAACTTATATTAGCACTGCTGTAAAGTCCCATATTTGAGCACACACTAATAAAATACTTACCATAGCAAAAGACAACTAGTTATATAGTCGAATTACACAAGAATACTTTTTTAACATGAAATTCTCAGTCACAGAAATGAAGCAAATGACATTTTCATTCAACTTTAATGTGGAATTCAGTAAATATGACATATTCAGTTGTACCACAAAAACAGAAATATTAGTACATGGTCCAGTCCAAATAGAGCAAAATACTGGATTCTTCAGATGGTACTGTAATTGTACATTAGAAATATTTAATTAAATGTACTCATATTTTTTCATTTTCAAGATCTGACTCCCTCAAATCTCAAATCGTAAAATTATTAGAATGTTTTCTGTTAAAGTTTTATTGACTAAAAGTCTGGACTTTTATAATGTTTGCCATGAAATTTTAGCTTTATATATGAAACGCTTTTCTAAATTCCTATATAGTATAACTTCAAAACAAAATCAAAACAAAGGTGCCCCGCTTTCAGGCCAATGTCCCAAATACTAGTGCTCCCACAGACTATTTAGTATACAAAACTCAAATTTCACAGGACTCATTAATTATGTTCAAACTTTGTACAAAAATTTTTATGCAAATTGGAGATGGTCGAGCAGGAAATGTTCTAAAAATATTAAATTTGTGTCTCTCTTTCCTGTAGTTTGTGTTTTGTGCTGTCTGCTGTCTCTCTGTGCTCATTTGTTATGCCTTCCCTTTCGCCTCACCACCCAACTGGTAATGGCAGATGGCTGCCTTTCCCTGAGCCTGGTCCTAGTGGAGGTTTCTTCCTGTTAAAAGGAAGTTCTTCCTCCTCACCAAGTAATTGCTCACAAGGAAAGGAGATTTTTGGGGTTCTGAATGTGAAATTGTGCAAAAAGTGCCCCAAGACTACTGTTGCTGTGAAATTTCAGTATCAGTATATACATAAAAATAAACACTTTCAATAATGAGAAACTAGGTGAACACTACTCTATCTATAATACTAAATTAGCTGCTCCAATATTACCAAACAAGAGACATTCTCAAATTTCTCACAGCCCTCATCACACCACCTAATCTCAGCCTTTGTTACAGAATGGTGAAGGAAATAAACTTGATATATACGAATATGTAACACATGGTACTACAGTCATGTATAGCATCAATGTTATGTGAGGAAAGGCATGGCACGATTACAGCGTCAGACTGCTGACTGTTCTCCATGACCTGCGGTGTAGTAAACATTTATTGTACCCTGTCACACATCCGTTATCTCTTTGTGCGCAGCAGCACATTTAATAGCACCGGATTAAAAACTGAGGAAGAGACAGGCAGGTAGACGTTCTTCATAACTGATGCAGAAACATCACACACACACACACATATCATTGATCTTATGAGCAGCTGAATTTACTCAAGGAAACCACCTGTCTGGAGAGGTCTGCAGAGACTCTTCCAAGTTGGGTTCCATTTTATTACATTTTAATTGATCTGCTTAAATAAAATAAATAAATAAATAAAAGCTTGGCACTTCTCATCTTCTTACATCTATGCTGTAGGGTTTGCTGCCAAGTTTTCGATCTTGCTGGGAAAGGCCAGGTGGTCAGCAAGATTCCCCTTTTAATTTAATTATTGTCATCACAAGCACCCATAACATACGGAGCATAACGTTACACTCATAGTTAAAATGCTTACTCTTGTTAGTAATTGCTGCTAAGAACACAAGACTGGAAATTATCAGTACATTATCTTTACACAGGGGATGATTTCATTTTTTTTATTGTTTGTTCTGCTCTGTGCTGGCATTCAGGGACAAACCAGGCAGTGTCTTCTGCAGCAATAACCACTTAAATACTGCTTTGATAGGAATACATTTGTAAAGAAACAGTTGTGAATGACTTTCAGCTCTACATTTTTTTAATGTCTTTTTTTCCATATTCGGCTCACCTGCTTCAAAAGTATCTTTAAAAGTGTTTGTTTGATTAGAAAAGAGACAATCAGAATTTTTGAACAAACAAAAAAAATCAAACACATAAAAGCGCTTTACAAAATCAAATCTGGAAATGTGCGCAGACACAGAGACAGACAGACGATAAGGAAGAAAGGCAAATGAGAAGCAATAGGATGCCTGGTTCATCTTCTTACAAACGTCTGACAGTTTTAAGACTTCAGCACTGCTTGAAACAAATTAGGCTGAATGAAATCCCATGTGCATACCTGTTACCAAAGGCACAGTGAATCAGGCAAATAGGGGGGAGAATACACAGTTTTGTCCAGTCTCTCATTTGACTGCAGTTGGTTATGCAAATGAAAAGTCATTGTGTGAAAAATCAAAGATCCAAAAGCACCAGCCAAAAATAGCAAAATTGGTATGGCCAATGGGTTTAGTTCACACAATGTGCTTGGTTCACACAATGTGCTTACACATGACCCATATGCCGCAAAGAATGACGGCCCTTTGGTGGCCCAGATCTGGTTTGCCAGAGGTGGCCCACACATGGGCCAGCACAAGGCCAGTTGTAGACACACTGCTGGCCCTGTGCTGCCCCAGAACAGTTTCAGCTCTGGCCCCAGATTTCAGCCTAATGTGTACCTTAATCAAGCCATGTAATAACAACATGTGCCGGAACATGATAGTGCAAAAGTAACATGACGAAACTCTATTCAGACAGTGAATGGACTCATTCTTATATAGCGCTTTTCTACTCTCTCGGATTACTGAAAGTGCCCTATATAACTGTCACACACTTCATTTCATACACATTCACACTCTTGACATGCAGACTGGGGGATCCAGGGATCGAACCACTAGCCTTCCGATCCGTAGGTGACCTGCTCAACCTCCTGAGCTACGGCCACCCGGTGGTAAACATGAGTAAACCCTCGCTAGGTTTTGAATAAAGTGCACACTCACAAACCTGTCAAACCTGCATTTGAAACGTTGGCCACCATAGCAGTATAGTATTGCAACGTGGCATTTGGGTCTTCTAACTAAATTAAGAAAATAGGGACATTTTCTTAATTTTTGCATGAGACATGATGGAAAAGGCCATGTTTACAACAACCTAAAGCTTTTAAACCAGCTGCTACCCAAACTTAAAATTATGGTTACTTTTTTACTAAGAACATTAGACTTTAGTTCATGTTTGACTCCAAATCCACCCCTCACTCAATTTGTATTTGACATCATCAAGATGGTGTTTGTTAAAATATTCAAGGGTTCAAAACATGACTTTACTATCAACTGGCAACATCACAGTTGGCTACACCCTGTCAGATGGCCTACCTGGCCCACATCTGGTTGACATACACCCTGCCATGACACCAGTCAGTCAGAAGTGCCAGCTTGATGCCGGATCCGGGCCAGACCTGTTTTCTATGAGCCTGGGCCACATAAACCAAACCACAATCAGGCCAGATGTGGCATGCTATCACATAAACAGTGCCATCTACGCCAGGCCTGGCCCATATCTGGATGACATACCACTTACTACGCCAGAAGTCAGCCGTCAGTGCCAGCTTGACACCAGATATGGGCCAGACCTGTCTGCTATGTGGGAGTGGTCAGTGGATGTTTAAGATATAAATCGACCCATCACATTTGACCAACTCCACCATTTAACCTCCTAAGTCCCGAACTCTTTCATGGTATGGATTTTAAAATTCTGTTTGCTATTTGGGCTGATAGGGACCTGATGAATGTAAAAACAAAGAATTACCAGATTTTTTTTTTAACCGGATTTTTGTTTCTGAGAAAAATGTGAGCTACATATGAGGACATTTGTTTTACATTTCAATAGAACAGTGGCAGTATAATGTCCTCGTAAGTGGATATCAGGCCCTTGTAGAGTAAAATTTTGTATTTTGGTCTAGACATCCAAAAATGTGATGTCCACATATGTGGACGCATGGTCCTAGGAGGTTAAATAAAAAAAAGACATCCCTAAGAGCTCCAGAAGAATTGGCTTTATGGTCAAACTAAACTTTTTCTGGTCAATGACGCAGTATTCTCTCAAACAGTCTTATTGCTATAATGTCATCATCACTCTTGCTTTTTCCCTCCCCTCTGATAAAGGCACTAATGAGCAAACTGCCTGCATTGCTGTCTTGACTGCTAGAGATAAGACTGTTCAGAAGCTGGGCGCCACACTTCTAAAGAACTGCTTCAAATGAGGGGGTCTTTAAACCTCCAGTCACATCCTGAAATAAATAAATAAGAGATGAGATACAAAACCAGACGTAAATCAGACTGCCTTTTTAGTCAAGTGTCAATTGTTCTCTTTATCATCATTACCTGCCAATGTGTGTTTATTCTATAGGAAAGATGCACAGAGTGTGTTTTCCTTTCTTCTGCCTTCACAGTAGTGGGAACTTACACCAAGGCCAACTCTCACACACAAAAAAAACAACTTCAGTGAAGAATCTGACACCTCCACTGTTAACTGTGACTGCTAGAGGTGTGCAAAAATGTGTCTGTAGAAGGATGAGTCACTGTGAAGGAGACAGTGAGAGAAGAAAAGAGGGGGGAAAAGAGCAAATAAAGGGTAAAAGACTTTGTGTGTTGTCTTTAAGGGAGGTTGAATTAGTTGGTGAACCAATACCTTTGGGACTTTAACATTGTTATAAGACGTGACACTCGCTCAAGTGGTGGAAATGCATCCAAATGTGATAGCAGCAGTTATTTAAAGGAACCTCAAGAAGTAGCGGTACCATCAGTGATCAATCAGATACCGGCATTTCACACAATTATTCAATCTAATTTGTTACAAAACCAATATAGTACAGATTACTTTAGATCTTTGTATTTTTATATATCCATCTTTTTTGTTGGAACCTTTGTAATAAAAGCATATATTTCATGCACACTACCCTATTTGACTTCTTTCTTTTCCCGGATTTGATTATTTTTGCTCCTCCCCTTTGTTTGGGGTGTAACAGTCTGGGGGTTTGTCCAGGATAACGAGTAGCAAGTGAGTCATGGACAATAGTTCTCCAATACTGGCTGCTTTTTCAGTCATTTTCACTGCAGTTCTGATACCTGCACATTTTCATAGAAATGTTTTTTTATGTTATGCCTATTATTATTCAACCAAAAAAAAAAAGAGGAATGAAACAGTGTTGTGTCTACATATAACATATAACTAAGCAAAGAAACAAATTTAACTTGTATCTTTCAGCACTTTGCAGCACTCTGTTGCAAAAACACAATACTACAGGTAGCACAGTTTGATGGTTTTGGAATTTCCTTGGGGAATATTTTTACACCAAGAATGTGATTTTCAAACTGCTATTAGCTAAAATCCAAGATAGAGGATCATATATCAGGCCTAAAAAAATAAAATGACAATAATAATAATAATAATAATAATAATAATAATAAAAATTCTCTACAGCAGTATGTAAAAATTGTGTCTTTAAAAAAATGGGTGCATGCCCAAGAAGCCATTCCTATGGATAGAAAAGGTGGAGAAAAGTCCGAGGTATGCCAAATTACACAAGAACCGAACTTTTTTTTTTTCATACACAGCACTTTATCTTTGTAGGTTTAATCTAACAAACTTCATATGTAAAGATGAAAATTTCATGATCAATGCTCTAAGCAATTTCCCAAGGCACCACAAGAAAAATTGGGGCTGTTGTAGAGGGCTGCACCAATAAGCCTATAAAGAGATAAATATAATATTGAGCACAGTTTAGTTCAGCTTACTGGTGCAGCTCTCCACAACATTTGTCAGGTACTGCCTTGGGAAAATTAATTACCCACCTCTGCTGTAGTAGATAAGGAAGAACTCTAAGATTTTTTTAACATGGTAAGCTCATTGCTTTAAGCAAAATGTTGTGTTTTGTTTAATCCGAAACTTTGGCCCAGTCACTGCTTCTAGACTATCAACACAGCAAACAGTGAACTTCATGCAGCCCAGTCAGTGTAACTTTTCACAAGTTTGCTACCCAGTTATTACTTGTAGTGTTGTGGAGGATTTATGGTCCTTTGTTATCTTGAATAACAAAAAGTGAAAGAAAAAACAAAACAAAAACCCCCCAAAATGTTTAAGAAAGTTGCTTGAGAAGCAGAGATAATGGCTTTGTTTTCAGGAACCAGATTACTTTCTTACAAAGAAGTGGTCGACTGTGACCGGTCGGCACTAATTCATGGGTGTCAAACACAAGCCTTGCTAGCCTGGCTAGAATCAACTCGACAATGACAGCCTATTGGAAGTAGGGATGGGTACCGGTATCCGGTGCTTTATTTAGGTGCTTTTTTTTCCTGAGATGTCATACACTTTGGATTCTAGCCAATCATTTTACCTTTCCAAGGATAGTAGGCGGGCCCAGGTTGTCACGAAGTGGGATGGACTCAAGCGCAGACGAGGGAGCTAAAATACAGCTCCTTTTTATTGATACACAACACCAGGTGCGACTATATACAAGTGAGAGGGCGAGGGGGATCCAGGGCACAGGGGAATCTGGAAAAGGAGCTCTTCACACACGAGGGAATCCAGAAACACAGTCCAAGGGAAAAGGAATTCGTGTTCACAGGAAACAAGCGATTAATCTCACAAAGCAACAACGCGAAAAGACAACTAGGGAGCCCGCAATGAGCTCCGGCCCGGCGAGACACGGCAAGCGTGAGAGAGAGGGAAAGGAAAACAAGAAACATATGTAGCCAACTTGGGTCAGCTGGGCAGACACGGGCACCATGACACAGGTACGTACTAGAGATGGCACGATACCACTTTTTTATGTCCGATACCGATACCGATATCATAAATTTGGATATCTGCCGATACCGATATGAATCCGATATAGTGTTTTTTAATCAACAAAACTGTTTTTTAAAATATCTTGCTGCATTTTGCAAGTCTGCAAGTTCATACTCAAGTTTAAAACAACAACTACACTAAAGCTATTCTGTTATACCTGTATACAAAAAAAATATTTCATAGTTCAGCAATACTGATCAATCTAATAAACTTAAACCTACACCATCCTCCCTATTCTGGTATTTTAAAGAGTACTTTAAAATATTAAGCAACCTAACTAATAGGGTTCCAACTCCCAGCAACAACAAAAAGAAATAAATAAAAAATAAGGAACCACCCCTCACGCACCACCTCATGATGCTTAATCGACGTAATCAACCTTAATTTGATGCAGTGTGAAAAAAAATGCACAGAAATCAATTATTTTTCAAGAAATATTAAATAGATTCAACATCTTTCTTCAACAAAATTGCAGACTGCACAGATGGTACCTTCCCAAAGTAAAAAGTACTATAGCTTACTAGGGTATATATTAGACTTAATAGTCACTATATACAGTAATTGATTTCTATTCATTTTACATCAAATTAAAACTTTGGGTGTCAGATAATTATTTATTAAAAGCTAGACATTTTAAATGAGAATAAGAAAGAAAAGTATGTCTTTGTGCCCCCTTTTCCCTGTTCATGCCCTATCGGCCCCCCTGGCTAAACTTTGCTAGATCCGCCCCTGCACAGTTACCAGCGTCAGCTACGTAGAAAAAGATCCTAGTGTAGAAAGTAATATTAAATACATTCTAACAACAGCTGATCAAGCTTAAACGTTCTGCTGTTGTTCAGCCGCTGGTTTCCTCTTTCTGGTGCAAAGTGGGCCAAAAACAAACAAGAGACACGGACTCGCGACAGAAAAGCCGATCAGCTGATCATTTAAGCAGTTTCACGATTGAAGTAGCAGCCGGAGAGCGAGAGGCAGTCGCTTGTTAAGCTTAACGTGGGAATGCTTTACAAACATTCAGAGATGGACTTACACACTTGCTTTACTTCTCTCGGGATAACTTTGTCGGAGATGAAATGCCAGGTTGCTAGCGAAGCTCCACATGCTATCCAGACCACCGACAGGTCCGGCATGCCACAGCTGCTCTATCACGTGATGCATACTGCTCCGACTGCTAACGTTCTGAGGTGAGTTACGGCGTGTTGCAAGTTTTGTGAGGTGCTTTCGTGATATTTAATGGATCGGATTACATTTTTTATTTTTCTCCGATATCCGATCCAGTAATTTAGGTCAGTATCGGACCGATACCGATACGTAATATCGGATCGGTCCATCTCTAGTACGTACATTCTTTTAGAGCAGAGCTACGGATTAAAAATGCCCAAGGCGAAGCGGTCAAAAGTCTGGCTGTACTTCACAGCAAAAGATGCAAACTCAGCAGCCTGCAACAAGTGCTTTAAGGTGATACTGTGATACTGTCAAAGGAGGTAACACCTCGAATCTGATAAAACACCTGGCGACGCATAGCGTTCTTTGAAAAGCCGAGAAATGCACCGTATTTGATAGCTTGCTGCAAGACCTCACACAGAGCACATCTACTGCGGGTGTGGTGCCCGTTATCGGACCCGGAGTTAGCAACATCCCCCAACAACCTGAAGAAGAGAGTCCTGGCCCCTAGCCCTGCCAGTGTAGCAGTGTAGCAGAAATGATGACGGATGATGATGGCAGCAGTAGCCGTTCTTCTCTGCGTGAGTAGCTTAATGTTGTCCGTGTATAATTTACGTTGAGTAGGCTAACCACGTTATTACATTAATGCACGTAAGGTGAACTAGCAAACGCCGTCGTAGTTACATGCGGCTGTCTTCTTGTTTGATTGCAGATACTCCCTTCACCCTGGCCAAAAAAGCTAAAATGACCAAAGAAAAAGTGGAAAACAGCTAAATATGAGAGGTTTTTGGACAAAGTTTGTGTTTTTTCCATTGTTTAAGCACTGCTTCCAGCCAAGAGTGATACCATATATGCCCTATAGCTGCAGAAAAGGCTAACATTGTTATCTTTTTACAAAAAAACAGCTGAACATGAGAGGTTTTTGGACAAAGTTTGTGTTCTCCATTCTTTAAGCACTGGTTGGAGCACCATTTAAGCACCAGCACAGTTTCAAAAGTACTGGTTTGGCACCGGTATCGGATAAAACCTAAACGATACCCATCCCTAATTGGAAGACCTTTAAAAATGTGAAGTGGAAAGATTGTAAACTTTGTATTTTTATAAGTTTTACAGCTTTTCTATTGATAAAAACCAACAAAAAATAGTTATATAAGACATACATATTTTTCCAGTATCTAATATATCTGCTATTGAAATTTTCTAGAACAAAAGAACATTATTATGAATACAGGGCAGTCTGGGCAATGGCCTACCAGAAGTTTTTCTGTTATTTTAAACATGTTTATCATGTAGAAAACTTCTTTTTCTTATATTTAAGAAAAGTCAGGGATTAAATGTTCTGTTAAATGTCTTTACACTAGTTTGACATCCCAGGGCTAAGGGAAAGGGTAAAAAAAACCCAGCACAAACATAACCACGATTAGCCTACATTACCAATTCCTCCACATATATCTGACACTGCCTCCTGATTAAAGCACATAGTCATCTGAACCAGGGCCCGCAAAGCTGAAAATTTAAGGACTTAAAAATCGTAATAATTTTTTTGGGTAGACAGAAAGCATTTCTCTATTTACATTTTTTGAAAACATTTCTTTTCTTCTATTAGTTTTCTAAATCTGTATGAACACTGATAGTCCATTCATCCATTCTCAAGGTCAGTTGTGGGCTGGAGTCAACTCCAGCTACCACAGGGCAAGTCACCAGGCAAACACAGAGAGACAGACAACCATTCACACTCACATCCCATATGGACAATTTAGAATTACCAATTAACCTAACCCACCTAACTGCATGTCTTTGGGCTGTGAGACGAAGCCAGAGTACCTGGAAAGAACCCACACAGATACAGGGAGAACATGCAAACTCCACACAGAAAGCCCAGATGAAGATGATGATGGATTCCCCTCCTAACACTGATACTCATTCTCCAGTATTCATTAAGCTTAACAATGTTCTCATACTTCATGCCCTTGCACCAATTCCATGATTCCTACAGTCTGTTATTTTAATGCACACAAAATAAAATGACATTAAGAGTTAGTACCTCTGACAGTATTACTTGATGACAAATGGTTGTCCCTTACTACTTTTACTGCAGCAGTATTAATGTATTAAACTGTCAACCATGTATGCATTTTGTTTCTGCTTTTTAAGCTGTAAAGATTTTTGATTTCACAGCTGAACTAGCATTTTATATTACTGAATAAAAACCAAGACTATAGAGAAAACTGGTTAATTATCCTGTGGGACAGCAGGGCAGGCTGTTTAATATGAAAGCAATCCCATACCACAGAATTTCATGTTACTGGAAATCACACCAGCAGTCCAGCATGCATCAACTCAAGTAACAAGGACAAAGACAAATGTCACTGAGGCATCAGCACTTTGCAAGCATGCATATTGTGTCAGTGTGTGAATGTGTGGTGGGTGACTGGATGTGTAAAGCGCTTTGGGGTCCTTAGGGACTAGTAAAGCACTATACAAATACAGGCCATTTATCATTTACCATCAAACTGAATAGCATGCTTGTTGTTGTAAGTGTGGCCCTTCCGTAGGCGAGAATTCATGAGAAACATGCAGAAGCCAGAGAGCAGCAATTAGTCGCAAGTGTGGAACCCAAGGTAAATTTTTCAAGAAGCTGCAACAGTGCACATGTATTATTAAAAAGTATTTTCAACGCCAGTCACATTGTTCATCATACTTAATCAGGTAGCCTTTACATAATTCATGTTTAATTAGTGGGTGATGGAGTTTTCTGAAATCATCTGTCAGTATAAACAGATTATTGTAATTATATTGTTAATTTACACAAATAATAACCCTGTCTGCACACTGTAAACACGTGTACTTTCCTGCAGTTACTAATCAGACCATCTTTCAAGGCATAGAATAATTGTATCTTCTCATGGACTTGTGCCTAACTGCACAGTTATAGTTGTGACTTGCACTCTTTCATCATACTGTCCAAAAAATATTATATTCATTTTGACTGGAACGCCATTGTTAAAGGAAACTTTCACACAGAACCACCTCTGGTGGTTTGTGTAGTAGTAGTCTGGTGGTTTATGTGTGAGGACATCCCCACTCCAATCAGGGTCACCCGAATCACCTGAGACCAAACATCAGAGTACAGAGTGGTGATGAGAACCTACATGAGCCCAGAAAGCAAGAGTGACCACAACCAAAAGCAAAGACTGAGCTGGAGTGGACACCAGTGTGCTGAGCCAGAAACATGCAGGAAAGTCTCTACCAGTGCCCGACAGCGCATCCCGGTCCCACCCAGGATAAGGAGCCCGATGTCACTTGTGCGCTTCTGAGGCACGGTGTTTCAGGCCTGCCTTACCACGTGGAGGAACAGAGGACAGAACTAGGACTCGCTGGAGATATTATATCTCTCACGTTGGCCTGGGAATGACTCGGTGACTGAGTCTGGAAGAGGTGGGATTCTCTGCTGCCCATGTGACTGAATTGTGGATAAACAGGAACAAGAAATATGGTATCTAACCAGATTCTTACTCTGGATGGCATTACCTTGGCTTCCAGTAACACTGTGAGGAACCTTGGAGTCATTTTTGACCAAGACATGTCCTTCAATGCACATATTAAACAAATATGTAAGACTGCTTTCTTCCATTTGCACAACATCTCTAAAATTAGAAAAATCCTGTCTCAGAGTGACGCTGAAAAACTAGTTCATCCATTTATTACTTCCAGGCTGGACTACTGTAATTCATTGTTATCAGGATGTCCTACAAACTAAACTATAAAAAGCCTTCAGTTAATCCAAAATGCTGCAGCAAGAGTACTGACAGGGACTTTCTATCTCAGTATGTGTTAACAGACCTCTCTGCATTTAATCATACTCGTTATTAACCTCTGTCTCTCTTCCACAGCATGTCTTTATCCTGTTTTCCTTCTCTCACCCGGTTGCAGCAGATGGCCCCGCCCCTCCCTGAGCCTGGTTCTGCCGGAGGTTTCTTCCTGTTAAAAGGGAGTTTTTCCTTCCCACTGTCGCCAAAGTGCTTGCTCATAGGGGGTCATATGATTGTTGGGTTTTCTCTGAATCTATTATCTTATGATCTACTGTACAATATAAAGCACCTTGAGGTGACTGTTGTTGTGATTTGGCGCTATATAAATAAAATTGAATTGAATTGAACAAAGGAAAATTGATGGATGTATTGTCCAGATACTTTTCAGCCTCTGAAATGTTCACACTTCAGTCATATCTGTATATTTGATTTAAAATCCACTGCGGTTGTGTGCAAAATTCCAAAAAATGTAATTAATTTAATCCAATCTAAATACTTTTAGATCTAACTATGACTTTCATTTACAACTAAAAAAAATGGTTATGACATGAAGTGAGTTTCTATTCCTAACTCATCTATCAGACTGGTTGAAATAGAAGGTCCAAATGTGAAAGCTGTGCACTTGCAACAAGCACAGACAAACATGCACCATGAGGGAAGGCAGAGGGCAGATCAGCCAATAAGTCTATAAGTCAGTGCTGTTCAGTACTGAAAGGATGTCTCTTGGGACAGGGCCAGAGTCCCTGTGCTCAGAAGCAGTTATAAAGCTTACTACAAACACACAGTGCCCCTTCTGCCAGCAAGAGAAGCACACTTTGAACAATTTTCAAATTTCAAACAGCTCACCAAACCACAGAAGCATAGCTGGATTAAGGGCTCTAGATGCCAGTCGAGTGGCAGGAGTCATTGTTCAGTGAACACTTTACTTTATTTGTCTTTCCCTACAATATCTGGTTATAGTCACCTCCCTTTTCATGATACTTTTTCATACTGAGCCCAAATTCAATGAAATAGCCTTGGTTTTTGTTTGTAAGGAGAGAAGCGCTTCTAGTCAGGCTTTGAACACAGGCCAGTATCTCACATAAAAAAATCTCACAAACAGCAGCAACAGATTAAAAAGCCAATATCTTGTCAAGTTCAGACTTACCTCAGCAGTACAGCTTTGATAGCAATACTTGCTTAATATCTTTTCTCATATAAAAACTGGAGAGGTTTTTAGAATGGGTACATTGGAAGACTAGAAGTCATCAGAGTATACACCACTATTAAACCTGTTCTGTTAATCAAGGCCTTTATGGGACTGTGCTACTGTAATAATTCATTAACTCTTTCTTGGTGTTAATGAGGCTCTCGGGCAATGTGGAATTTCATTTTTACAGATTCGGATCAACCAAATGTCAAAACGTTAGTTACGTTGTTTCACCTATGTTTTATGTGCATGAATTAGTCTTTCACAGGAAGAGCTTTAACATTTAGTTCCCCCCCCCACCCCCCCCAGCCCCCTCTGTCCAACCAGCAGCAGTAAAGAAAAGCTAATCGAAACAGGCAGATTAGTAATTTAATTTCGGTGTATAAAGCAATCAATACTACGCAATTAAACAGTTCCCTGTGGATTACCCAAGGTCCGAGCAGGGACATAATTCAAGCACAAGAATCCAACGTTTCTTAACAGTCAGTATACAAAGATAAGCAAGTCATGCATGGATGTGAGGTCAGGACCTGACAAACTTTAATCCTCCACATCAGTCTGAGACTCAACCTGCCAAACTGAACATTAATATTCATCATCCTATCAGCAGTTCAACTACTAATGCCAGCCCGGGCCAACAGCACGTCTGCCTAATTAAGTTTTTTAGTTTTTTAATTGTTATTTTGATATTAAAGTTAGTGTTGCCTGAGCAAATTAAGTTAAATGGCCTAGAGTAAAAAGCGATTTATACACATTTTCTTAGTTATATACTGCTTTATCTGTCTCAGTCTTTAGTCAGAGCTTATGAAAAATTCATCCTGTGTGACTGGTGCTGCAGGCAGTGGGAGAAGTAGCATAGACGCCATCAGAATCTTGTGCTTGCGTGCATGTTATAACCACAAAATGTCTTTCATATTTTATTTCCATCTCAAAAAAAAGAAAAAAGCTCTTAAAAAAAGGTACATCTGTCTAGTGCACCTGCTATCCACTGGAGTATCATAGCATGAACACAAAGAGTGAGTCACTGAATGTGATATAAATTTCTTCATTTATGTCAATATATACTGTACAGCAAGCCTATTCAAATGGCGGCCCAAGGGCCACATGTGGCCCAGAAGCAACCTGCGAGTGGCCCTGCCTGTGGTCCTGGCAGAAATGCAGAGAAAACGCAATACATAAATAGATAAATTAATTTTAAAAAAGAAGAAAAGGAAATTGTGCATATATGTCAGTTTTTTGAAGACAAATTGTTTGGCTTACTACCGTTAGAGCGACACACAGCTGGCGAAATAATGTTTGAGAAGATTTCAGCTTTTTTGAGGAAAGTGGTCTGGATATGAAGCGTGTCTGTATACCTGTGATGGATGGGGCTCCATCCATGGCAGGTAAAGTGAGTGGATTGGCAGCGCGGTGGTTGGCTGTTGCACCTTAGTTGAGAACCTTACACTGCATTGTGCATCAGACGGTGTTGTGAGCAAAACTAAGTACAGAGCAAACGGCATCATGGCTACAATTAATTTTATTCGCTCAAGCCTCCAGGACTGCTTATTCCGCATGCTGCTCTCAGAAAAGTCTGCTGAGCACCATGACCTGCTATTGCACAGTGTCAGGTGGCTGTCCAAAGGCAGGGCACTGGAGCATTTCTATGATCTCAAAGGGGAGATCCCAATTTTCCTGTGCAACAGCAGGCAAAAAAAAACAACAACCCAGAAACAGCAGATGTGACCATTGTCCTTTAAAATGTGTCTGGGTCGGCAAAAATATTCATTTCATTTTGAAAAGGAATTATCAAAATCTACATTTTATTATTTTAAATGTGCAAAAAAGTTTAGTTATCGCTGCCTTTTTTGAAATGGACCTTTTGGTGTGCATTTGTGAGAGGTCACCAGATTTTCAGGGGAAAAAGGAATAAAAATAACTTGTTCTTTAATACACTTGTGTGGGTTTGAAATGTATCATGATCTGCTACTTACTGGCTGCAAAAAAATACCTGGCCCAGATAAATTCCTCAATTTGAAAATCTGGCTCAACTAACTTTTTAATTGAATAGTATAATATAATTTAATGTAATTTATAGTATAATTTTTTAAAGACCTTTCTAAGTAAATATCTAATCAGCCAATCGCATGGTAGCAATTCTGTGCATTTAGGCATGTAGACATGGTTAAGATGACCTGCTGAAATTCAAACTGAGCATCAGGATGAAAGGTGATTTCAGTGACCTTGAATGTGGCATGGTTGTTGGTGCCATACAGGCACCAGAAACTGCTTATCTACTGGGATTTTCAAACACAACCAACTCTAGGGTTTACAGAAAAGGGTGAGAAAATACCCAGAGAGCAGCAGTTGATGCCAGATGTAAAAAAAAAAAGAGAGAGAATAACTCACTACATAATACAGCCTCAAAAAGTAAAGCGTATTTGCGATGTAAGATCTGCAAATATTATTTGTTTTTCTGCAAAATTACCATGAAATTGAGCACTACTTAAAATTAATTACATAGTACTTATTTATGCTATCAATATTTCTTTGTTTCCTGTAAAAGCCAGACTTGTTACCCCCTTATTCTAGTGTGTCTACCTTTACTTAGTATTTATAGGTAAATAAAATTACATTGTAATGTCAAATAAAAATGAAATTCCATTTATTTCATTCCATTTTAATTACACCGTTAGTCAGGGGCCACATTGCAAAGGGTTTGAGGATGATGATCTAGTGCCCAAACATTTAAAGAGTCGTATATAAGATCATCCCCGCTCTTTTTTTATCTGCTCTACTTCCTACACACTTCCCTGTTTTGTGTGATATGCAGAGCTATGACAGGTACCAAAGCAGACTACCTTGTCTGAACATGACTATATAGGAAATGTGTCTGATTCAAGTCAGTAAGTGGGTTTGGGATTTGCTGATCTGTCACTCCTCTCTGAATGAAGAATATTTCTGTCTTGCACCTTTTTCCTGCCACAATTCTTCTATAGCTAGCATAAAGGAGTGACAGAAACAACAGGCTACAAGCTTAGAGACAAGCTATCACGTGTCTAACAAGGCATAAATAAACAGATACTGAATGTGAACAAAGAGACAAAAATGCCTTGTGACAGTAACGCTGAATGTAGGAGTTATTAACCGTTATAAACTTACTAGCTTAGCATTTGGTCCTGTTTTTAGCCAGTACTTTACAGTCATATCAGTAGCAAAAAATAAGCACTTCCTCCTTTGTCTTTCTCAGCTTTGCCCACCTGAGTTTGTGCATTTGTCCTATTTTCTCTCACAGATGGATGAAGCACCTCACTGAACTGTGATCTTCACTGAGATCACAGATTTAAATCCAAGCTTTGGCTAGACCACTCACGAATGCTGAGAGATTTTTTTTTTTTTTGTTACTCCAGCATTGTCTGCGCTTTTGTGTAGTGGAACATTTCTTCGAACGTTGCTGTGAATTTGTCACACCACCCCCCGTCACTGTTTCCTTTATCCCCCACCAGCCTTCTAGTCCCTGCTGCTCAGAAGGGACTTTGCCTCCCTAACCAATTCTCTGTGTAGTGATGTGGCAATATCTGCTCCACACCAGAAGAAGAAAAAGCTACACAGCAATTTCTTTTTAAGATTTTGTCTGTATTTTTGTCTGTATTTGATAGGAAGTGTGCGAGGGTATCAACAATGAAGCGTAAAGGGTAAAGGAAGCATGGAGTCCCTGGCTTTGAGTGGCATTTGGCAATCACGGGCTTCTGTGTCTTTTTACTGTGTATGCTTAACTTTCTTTTACACTGATAACAAAAAAGACATGATTGATGGCATACAGCAAGTCAAATTTGCCCTTTTTGCATCTGCACCTGGACAACACAGAGAAGTTTTATTTAAAAGACATTTAGGGAGCTCTTTTTTTTCCATTTTGTATTTGGCTAGATAGCTGGCTCTGTGTATGCAGCCTACTTTTGAAAGTTTTGAAGCGTATAAGGTTCGTTCACAAGAATATCAAAAATATCTTTGAGTTCTTTGGATTTGCACAAGACAGTATGAGCCGCAAAAAGATTTTAATGGGAAGCTGAGCACCTTTGTAAATCATGTCCAGTGATTTAAAATCAATTCACCACAGGTGAACCCGAGTCAGATGCAGGAAACAGAATGTGGAGGAGTTCATCTGCCGCATATTGATTTTATTTCACTAAAGAGATGCATAGCTGCCCATAAATTGAGCTGGTGCATTTAAAGGGCTTCTAAAAGTAGCGAGTTAAAAATCCTGTTATCAAGGCTGTGGTATCTGATAAAGGAAACGGGATTCTGCTGGATTCACTGAGCTGTAACCTGCTGCAAGTGTAAAATAGTTTGTTAGAGGGTTATCCCCTTTATTGCCACACTGCTGTGTCAGAAAACAGTGTGTTGACTCCCATCAGAAGAATTTCCCTCGAAAGTGAAGGAGTTCAAAAAATCAAGTGTCTCACTGATGACTGAGATCATTAGTGTGGAACTTGGAAGGGTGTTTTCAGAGTACAGGAAGCAAAGTTCTCTTTGTGCGCTTTTCTGCGGGATGGTTGTAGGAATGTTTCTCAAATTTTCATTGAATAATCTTTGAATTTTGTCCTGAACGAGACACTATGATGAAGGAGAAAGAGAGGGTGCCTGGTGACTGTGGAGGGAAAGCCTTTGAGGCAATACTGGTTGTTGTTTCTTGGACTTCAAACAGTTCAGATTTACCTTTGAAGCATGTTTGAGGTCAGTGGTGCGCTGGGGAAGGAATAGTCTTCAATTTTAAGGCACACGAGCATTTCGGGAAACTTATCTTTGTGAAATATGCAGTTGATCTAGTGCTGGCATGAAAGCTTTATCACACGTGATTTATCACACGTGTATATCCTGGCTTTTGTGCTGCTTTCAATCATTATACTGCGTTCCCAAATAAGTTCACTAACTGGAAGATTCATTTGAGGAACAATGGCACACCACTAAAATTACCCATAGAAAGCTTTGTTTTTTTTTAAGAAATGCAAAGCCTTTAGGCTACATGTGCAAAACAAGTAAATGGCCTGTACTTGTATAGCGCTTTACTAGTCCCTAAGGACCCCAAAGCACTTCACACAACCTGTCATCCACACACAGGTGATGGCAAGCTACATTGTAGCCACAGCCACCCTGGGGCGCACTGACAGAGGCGAGGCTGCCGGACACTGGCACCACCAGGCCCTCTGTAGGGAATGGGTGAAGTGTCTTGCCCAAGGACACAACAACCAAGGCTGTCCAAGCCGGGGCTTGAACCGGCAACCTTCCGATTACAAGACGACCTCCCAAATCTTGAGCCACAATCGCCACGTGAATCGTAGGACTTATTTTTGTTATATACTGTAACATTGTTGGATGCTTACATTGAGTCATGTGAAATCAGAAATCAGTATTCGCTGAAGTAATCTCTGAGAGACTAAAACTCAGGTTTCAAACTGGTCTAAATGATCAGTTCACATCATCCTGCACAGACTTCCATGTATGGACAAGTGGAAGAGGGAGGCGGGTAAAGTAGTGCTGAGATGTCAAACACACAGCATTTTAAGAAAACTACCACATCAGCAAATTAAAAAGAAATGGCTGCAAACGCACACAAAACACAATGGGAATAGAAAAGATCCTGCACATGCAGAAGTAACAAGCTAACGGTAAACGGCTAATGGCAAACACGTATCTACATATAGAGAATATAATTTAAGAATCATGTGATTAAAACACACGTGTTTTTTCTTTTTTAATTCAACTTCCGTTGTGTTTTGTGAGCTTTTGTAGGGTTTGTCTATTTGCTGGTGTTTTCTTATGTTGCAGTGCATTTGACCTCTCAAGGCCACCATACATTTTTACAAAGTGAGGCCTTAAAGAGACAAAGGCTGTGTCCCAATTCAGGGTCTGCACGCTTGAAGTACGCGCACTACGCGTACTAAGTACGGTGTGTACTATAAGTACGAGAAGTGCGGAAGTGAGAGGCCTGTGAAATGGGACGGTCTAGCCTTCGTGGCGCTGTTCAGGTTGCCTAGCAACCATGATACTAACCGTGAGAAACGTTAAATACAGCTTTGTTTGACAGAAATGAAGGACAAAAAATGTTTTGTTGGTCATTCATTTTTGTCATGACATCACTTTGATTAGTTGAGTATCTGAGGCTGAGACCACGGGACTGTAAAACATGATTGTTGGGCTTCATTTCTGTACTGAACAGTCATTTTAAGATTAGCTAGTAAATAACAATTAGCTGATGTTGTTCATGAGACTAAAACCATCTAACTGTGGTAATGTAAATACAATATGGCCAATATTATAGTATTGTCAGATAATTATGAGATGTGTATATATATATATATACATATATATATATGTGTGTGTGTGTGTGTGTGTGTGTGTGTGTGTGTGTGTGTGTGTGTGTGTGTGTGTGTGTGTGTGTGTGTGTGTGTGGAGGCTCTAAAACCAAGTTAATGCTGAAAAGTACAAACATCACTAATGTCACACAACTCTGCCGACATGTGGCCAACAGCAATGTTTTAATGTTCTTCGTTATTAAACATTCGCACATAAATAAGTGACGTCATATTCTGTACTTACTTTTGACAGTTCACTCTTCGGCCGCTCCCTTCTGCCGTATTTTGCGGCACAATTATTCACACCCACCGCCGCGCTATGAATTGTGGGATATATGGGACCACGAAGCGTGCACCGGACCACGCTTGATATTTGGGGAAATCGACGGCGCATTTGGAGTATGCATTTGAAGTACACTTCGAATTGGGACAGCCGTCGTCGCGTGGCGGTGACGTAATCGCACTTAAAATGCGTACTTCAAGCGTGCAGACCCTGAATTGGGACACAGCCACAGAGTTGAATAGGTTTGTTACAGGTAAATGTGGGGTCTATATATGGGTCAGTCAACCTTGAACCTTGTGCTCCATGAAATGCTTTTTTTTTGTGCTCACACATTTTCAAATCCTAATACACATGCACTCGCTGTCTCTTTTGCTTTTACACTATACTCTTCAAGTTGTTCTAAAAATGTCTCAGCTGAGATTGAACCTGTCCACAGTAACAAAAGTGACAGAGGGACCTTTTTTTTAGTTATTTTTTGTTGTTGTTATTTTGTATTTTTTCATGCACATTTGAACATAGTAATCATATTGAATATATATTGCCTACTACCAGCTGGCATTAGCTCCCAGAGGCCCTGTAAAGGACAAGGAAGTAGAGAGCAGATGCAGAGACGTGTAATAAAGAGTAGCCTCATGCACTGCATGCCTCCTGTTCTCTTCTTTATGAGGCATCTCATGCTGTCTTGGAATGCTATTCATGCAAGATCCAGAGCCTATTCGACACCTTCCTGCTTATTCACTATCAAAATCAAATGAAAAATTTAGCCCGTGAGGTCATGGCAACCGTATAACTTTCTCTTACACATATTATCCCCCATCACTATTTCCATTGTTGTTCTGTCCCAGGAGGACTCCAGTCTGTTTGTAATTTACACAAGAAAGAGACGTGATCAAAGGAGAGGCACAGAACAAATAACTCGAAAATAACCCTGGGTTTTCTCACTTGTTGTCTCTCTGAAAAGACGCCACTAGGCTGTGAAAAGGTTGCTTTTTCTGGAAGAGGTGACATGTCTGAAGATAGCATGACACTTTTAAGGTGAGCCTATCAGCTCCTTGAAACAGCCTTCCTAACAGACTGGCTCCCCTGGGGGTTCCTGCTTCAGGAGTCTATGAGTCATACTCTTCCTGAGAAATCACTGGGGCAGCACCCAGAAGACTGGGGCTTTGTCAGAATGGGATCAGGTACTGTACATATTTTAAAAAAAAAGAAAAGCTTAAAAGACAAAAATACCCAGAAATGGCATCACAAACAAAGGTCTTGACTGAATACGGTGGATAAAGAAATGTGGCTACAGAGCAGGAACAATTCATTATGGCACTGACTCTGACAGATGAAGTAGCATTTGCAGGTTATTCATAATTATAACTATAATTATATATAATACTGTTGCCTACTTATTGGTGAAGAAAATAATAGTTCAAATATTAAGAAAAATGTTGATGTTTTAACTATAGGTGTTAACTACAGTGTGGACTGTGCAGGCCAGTCAAGTTCTCAATTCTGCATGTCTTTATGGACCTTGCTTTGTACACTGGTGCAGTCATGTTGGAACAGGTTGCTGGACCTGCTTCCACAAAGTTGGGAGCATGGAATTGTCCAAAATGTCTTGGTATGCTGAAGCAAGAGTTCCTTTCATTGAAACTAAGAGGTGGAGCTTAACTCCTGAAAACAACCCTGCACCCTTGGCACAACGCAGTCAGACAAGCACTGATCTCCACCAAAGCAAGAATCATCCATCAGATTGCCAGATGGAGAATCCGATGGATGGAGAAACTCTAGTGCAGTGGAGATGTGTTGTCATTCCAGAGAACACATCTCCACTGCACTAGAGTCAAGTGGCAGTGTGCTTTACACCACTGCATCCAACACTTTGCATTGTACTTGATGATTTAAGGCAGCTGCTCAGCCATGGAAACCCATTCTATTAAGCTGTCTACACACTGTTCTTGATGTTAGGGCCACAGCTGACTGTGTGAGGAAATTTCCCAACTGGACTTGTTGTATAGGTGGCACCCTATCACGGTCCCACACTGGAAATCACTGAGCTCTTGAGAGCGACGCATTAATTCACAAATGTTTGTAGAAGCACTCTGATGCCTAGGTGCTTGATTTTATACCCCTTTGACCACAGAAGGGATTGGAACACCTGGATTCAATGATCTGGACGGGTGGCTGTCATATACACCCATAACCCTGGTTTATATGGCAGAGCTTTAACAAATACCAGAAATGTATTACTGTCATACCTGTGTCAATCCAGGAAGGTTGAAATTACAAATAAAAAAATAAATAAAATAGATTAAAAATTCAAGCATTTTTGCAATGCAGTTGCACTTTTTCAAAGTGTGTTGGGTTTGAGCCTGCTGTGACTGTTCACTAAAATTCTGTTAGTAAGTGATGTGCGGTTGATATTTTTTCTTTGATGTGGTGATGCAGAAAACCTTGGTTCTCATTATCTCATATTTTGAAACCATTGGCAAAAACTATACATATATATCGTATCATATCAGTAATATTCCTATTAATATTTCAGTACAGATTTCAGCCATATTGCTCAATCCTAACCGGGAGATCTTCCAAGAATAAATTCCATGTTTGCATTTTGCCATTTCTCTGCAGTGGAAGCAGCTTAAAAATCCACAGCTCTTGGGACTTGCTCTTCGGGGAGGTTGTTTGCTGAAGTGTAGCTAGTTCACATGTTGGGTTACCACAGTTCATGTAAAAAGGACTAACATGTTGAGGCCTACTGCAGTGGGGCAGAACTGTGTCCAATAGAGAAAGAGGGAGAGGAGATTCAGTGAATGGCGCCTGGCACGCGCACACTGGGACAGATGGCCGTGAGGGTCCATATGGGGTGGAGATTGTATCCAAACCTTATGTGTGTGTCTGTGTGTGTCTAAGTGAATGCACGCAGGCGTGCACGTGTGTAAATCTACATGATTTAGAACACAATATGTGCACCTGTGTATCTCGTGCAGCTGCACGCAAGTGTGTAGAGATGAAGCTCTTAATATGCGTGAAAAGAGAAAGTCTTTTGGGGGGAGTGGGTGACAATGCTCTAAGATTTAACTCCACCACGGGTCAAACTGACCCTCAGCGTGAGCAGCAGAAGAAGGGCCAAGTACACGACATCGCTAACGTCAGTCGGTGAGCTGCAGTGAACCGACACACATGGTCCACCAACGTGGCACAGCAGTGTACAAAAACACACAAGAGCACGACTTGGAGAGGAGCGTGACCCAGCGGGGTCGGCGAAGGCTGCTGAAGAGCAAAACAAAAAAGTGGATGTTCTCCAACGAGCTGATGTAAATAAATGGAAGGTAGAGAGCGTCGTGAAATATTTATCAATCAGTCTCAACCGACTACTTCAAAAAACAAACACAAAAAACACAAAAACTACCTGCTTCAGGTAGAAGCATTAACTTGACTAGCACCGAGCTCGATGTGATTTAGTTGATCACTCCTCTCGTGTGAGCTTCCACATGCCGTATCTCCTGTCTACTTGCCGAATCTAATCCCAGGATCAGCGCCAGGCTGCGATATTACACAGAGGAATGTGAACTTTATGGGAATTAGGTCTAGTACAAGACAAATGAACACGGACAGTCAGGGCTCCCAGATGCTCATGATCATGTCTGATGCAGTCATTTAGGATAAACAGAAGCTCAGGGACAAATGAGCTTAGTCGCTTTCCTGAAAGGAGCTTTGAAATGAGTGCATAATGAAATGTATAATTTATTTATTCTGAGATGCTGGAGGGTTGTATGAAATAAACATGAGGGAGGGAGCGAGAGAGTAAAAACGATTGCGAATGAGACGGAAGAAGATGGAGGGGGAGAGAGGGGAACGTGTGTTACTCTAGGAGAGAGAATAAAAGCAAATGAGAGATGAAAAGAGGGAAGGAAGGAAAAGAAAATACTCCCTCCACCTGTGTCAGTGAGCACATGTAGGATGTAATTCGTTTTATACTTCAGTAATGTCAGAATGGTGTTTGTGTGTGTGCGTCTGACCTTTGTCTGCACAGTTTGGTAGACCTTAGGTATAATTAAAGTGTAACGTAGAGGGCTGCAGAAAGGTAATCAGCCTGCAAGATACAAATATAAACCATTAATAGTAGTAGTGTACTTAAGTAGAGGATAGAGAGGCAAAAATGAGCCAGTGAATAATTCCATATACCAATTGTATCCCGGCAACCACACACTAATTTCATCATATGACCTTATTATAAAGTTATATTAGACGTGCTGATGAAGCCAGGTCCTTGGAGGTACGTTTCACATCTCTGGCTTGCGGTAGGATAATTTAATTTGTGCTGCATCCAAATGATGAATCAGTGACATATTTCATATTTTAGCATTCGAGCTGTTCCAGCAAGCAATTGCAGAAGAAAAGGAGACAAAGACTCCAAAAAGAGTTTTTTTCCCCACCAACAGAGGTTTCACAATACTCATATTGTCACAGCCTTCTTTTTTTTTTTTTTTTGCCTTTTTGAAAGATAGTTTCAGTACATATCTACTATCCATCCATTATCCCAGCCACTTAGCCTGAAATGACAATTTATGAATTTGTTTTATTCCTCTTCCTGTTACTTTAGTGTTAGGCTGACTTAAGTAAATAAGTAAGTAAATAATATCTCAGCTTGGGTAGCATTAGCATTAGCAATTTTTTTTCTATGAAGTCATCAAACAAATAAATGGTAAATGGCCTGTATTTATATAGCGCTTTTCTAGTCCCTAAGGACCCCAAAGCGCTTTACATATCCGGTCATCCACCCATTCACGCACACATTCACACACTGGTGATGGTAAGCTACATTGTAGCCACAGCCACCCTGGGGCGCACTGACAGAGGCGAGGCTGCCGGACACTGGCGCCACCAGGCCCTCTGACCACCACCAGTAGGCAACAGGTGAAGTGTCTTGCCCAAGGACACAACGACCGAGGCTGTCCAAGCTGGGGCTCGAACCGGCAACCTTCCGATTACAAGGCGAACTCCCAACTCTTGAGCCACGATCGCCCCAAATAAAATAAATGTAGCATAATTTGGGGAAATTAGGTTAGCATTTATTTTGCAACATGTCAACGTATCAGATGTCTCAATTAACCACATACCAATCTGCACAAGATTATGACCACCGCATTAATATTGTGTTGGTCCTCTTTAACACATAACAGCATGGACTCCACTGGAGCCCTGAAGGTGTGCTGTGGTATCTGGCAACAAGAAGTTAGCAACAGGTCTGATAAGCCTTGTAAGATGTGAGGTGAAGCGTCCCTTTGCACATCCCAGAGAAGCTCAATTGAATTGAGATCTTCAGAATTTCAACGACAAATTAACACCTCAAACTCGTTGTTGTGCTTCTCAAATAATTCCTGAACTATGAACAAAATCTTGACTGTGTATTCTGACACTTTTCTATCCGAACCTGCACAAACACATCAACTCTAAGGACAAAATGTTCACATACTGCCTAATATATCCAGCCCACAAAGAGTTGGGAGATCATCAGTATGTTTCACTTCACCTGTCAGAGTTTTATGCCTGATCGGTGTAATATGATAAATTAGGCCAGTAGCCTGTATTTTCCCACGTGCATGTAGCCTATTTGTCTGTGTTTTCTCGTGGCAACAAGGATAAATAGGCTACCATATCTTGCATATTGTTGCTCATATTGTTGCCTCATGGGTCAGCACTGCTCCTCCAGTCCACGTGTCTTCTGGGCAAGATACAGATGCTGATGTATCCATTCTCATAAGTGATTATTTTAGATAAAAGATGCCTAAAGTGCATAGAATAAAGCACTGCATGAATACATGAATGCCACTTGTAGTGTAAAAACCACTTTAGGTACTCTTTGGGTAACCATATAAATCCCAGTATGTATTGGATAGCCTCATATTACAATCGATCTAAAGCACACACAGAGGATCTGCAGCAGCAACAGGTCCTGATTTATCTGTACTGACTAGCAAATACACTATCCTGTCTGGTTGTGTCCTGTTAGCTTGGTCTTCACTGCACAGCATGTAACTCACAATGTGGCACATCAGATTGTGGATGTCTGCAAACAGCCTGTTTCTCCAGGGGAGAGCTAGCATGAAGCAGAACAAGCAGTGGTCAATTTTTCTGACACAGCTTGGGGGTGCAGCATATTACTGACGGCTTAAGAGATCAGATTATTGTACTGACAGATTTTTCTCTTTTTAATAGATTTTTAGATATTTTCTATGTGGCCTAAAGTCAGTGTAATGTCCTGAAGTCCCAAAGCATCTGCTCCTTTTGTGCAGCAAGAAAAAATGTGACTGTCAGTATGGAATGATCTATTGAGGACTCGCAAAAATGCTGCATTTCTTGCACAAACAAACCACATTTACATTGTGTATTTAGCTAAATAAAGTGCATATGTCATATTGTCCAATAATGATTTCATTCCTTTAACAGGCAATGCTGGCACATTTCATAGAGACACTGTTAACAAGGAACAGAAACAAAGACATGGAAAAAGTAAGCAGGACAAATACGTGCAACTTTTTTTAAATGAATAAATTTGTAAAATGTTCTTACAAACAGAAGGTGTAACGCTGCCTCCAACATCACTTAATTATAAGCTGTACATTCCAATTATCATTTAATAATAACCACAATAATAAAAACCCTCCATAAAAACCAGGAAAACAAATTAACAAACAGACTGATATGATTGGTGATGGTTTGTGGTATCTCTGCACGAAGCACATTAACCAAACATACTCACAAACACACAAATGAATCAGCACTGCTACTATTTAGTATCTGCTTTTGTAAGAACATCTAAATCCACGCAGATATTCATTTGTCATACAGGTTTGGAAGGAAAAGTTTAAGGTGGCAGGGAAAAAAAGGGGTTGCAGCTGCAACAGCTGTTGCGGCTGTGTGCCTTCATTAAAACTGAGATGTACAACTGCGATTTTGAGTTGGGTGTGTTTTTCAGCAGTATAAATAATATTTCTCACACAGCTGGTCTAACAGAACAAAACGAGAAAGGCACGCAGCTGATACTATTTCACATTAGTGCATAAGAGTGGCACAGTTTGTAATTTAGAAAGCTGTAAAATGAAATAATGGCAGACCTGATGTGTATCAATCAGGCGATGTATCTAAATTTATCCTTGCCAGCTGACAGCCATATTGATTTGGAGCTCTAGCTGTATATTATTAAGGCTGAACCTCTAACTCCTGTATCGGTTTTGCAGTTGGTTTAGTTGACCCTTTACGACTTCATTTATAAGGCGTTAGTAGAGAGTTTGTGCTACATTTTGTAAGGTTTAGTTTACTTCATGGAAAATACAAGCATGTATTACAAACTAGCCATGTTTTGCTAGTTTGTAAGCCACTGCTATCCCCAAGCACAAACATCCAGGGCTGAAAAATAAGCTAACATGGAAGTCCAAGTCAAGCACATGCACAGTTTCAGACTAGAAGTTCAATATTGAAAATGGTTTAAAGATCTCGGGCTAATTGCTTCCTTTACGTTAACTGTATAGTGGATGATATTTTTTATAGCTCATCCATTAAAATTGGGCTTAAAAATCAGCATTAGCCTGCCACTTGTGTGCTAACACAGGTAGCTACAGCAGCTAGCTGTATGCTAGGCTTCATCTCATCTCTTTACTTGCATCTGTCCCTAATTATCCCAAAAAATGTACAACAGATTTGCCTATAGGTTAGCACTAATTGTGACTGTGCAGTGCAGCTATACAGCAGGCCTATTTGGATGCATCTCGCTAACCAAGATAGCTACTATGACTGTAGGAGGTAACAGATAGTGTTCCACTTACACCTCTAAATATGGCAACTTCTGAATACAGTAATGGTTAAAATGCCAGAACAATTAAATACATCTAAGAATGGCAAATCATTTTTAGATCCATGTGATGCATGCATATATTACACATCAAACAGTATAGATGGCAACCTTTCTGCCACCTGGCACTGTCACGTATTGAACCGTTAAATATCACACAAACATTAATCATCCTTAGCCCCATATCACACCATTCCAGCTTCTTCATCCATTTCCAGAGGATGCCATTTGTGCTTGGACAGCAGTTGGATGGAACTTGTGTTTTCACAGCCTACGAGGACCATTAAGGATATCGCACTTTTCATTGTGGTCCTTCTTTCTGTTGCTCATACAGCTTTAGGCTGCTGGACTTTGGATGGAAGCCTCCATGCACTGTGAGGAGTTTTCATGTCTTGACATTAGCAGCACCTATTTTCTCCCGTGGCCAGCTATTATTCCAGCTGGGCATCTGATGATGGTTGGACATATGTATTGATATCTCGGATCTCATTCCTACCATGACTTCTCAGCACCAAAGGTACAGTCTGTGGCTTTGGTTGACCTTCTTGCATCTTCATTATGGCTCCCGTTGTCGTGTGGGATGTGTGTAGCATATCATCTATTCAGTATAAATGGTAATAAATTAACACTAAGGCAACTAAGACGAAAAGCTAAATTTTCACCTGAAATAGAATCTTTATTAAAATAGTTGGTAAAAACATGTTGGTTGCACAGGCCATCCATGTCAGTATGAATGTATTGTGAATTTATCCAAAGGTTTATGCAGTGGATGACACAATGTGGCGGTGTTATAGAGTGATTATGTCCCAGATGCACAGCACTCCACATAACAATGCCTTAAGCTAGTGCATTTCCTGTGTTCATGCAGTTCAGAATTCTGGGAGGTGGTATTTTGAGATGTGCTGTGAATTGCCCTAAAGAGATGTTCTCAGCTCACAAAATATTCTTTTAGCCGGGCTGTTTTAAAATCACTGCATCTCTTTATAGACAGGTGATTTATGACTGAGCCTCCAAGAAACAAATCTGTGAAAAAAGTCTGTGCAGACAAACACATCACATGAAATACACGATATATTGCTGTATCTGCTTTGCCATTTAATAAAACAAGAAAGCTGCATTTTGTTTTTTACGTTTGACTCAGCAACAGCCTCCCTATTTTCAAATGGTTTTCCCAAGGAATTTAAAAGCTGCACATTACTTCATAGCTCTGCATCAGCCCAGGAGACAGCTGAGAGGACAGGCTGGTTTTAGTAATTAACCTTTAAAAATGCTTTCAAAAACACTTGTCGTAATGAATTCAGTTTAATCACAGAGGCCCCAGCTTTTTTTCAGTTTCTGGTAAAGTAATAAAAAAATAATAATAATTAGTAGTGTCAGTGGAGTTATGGACAGGACTTTTTTTGTCTTTACTGGCTCATCAGTCATAAAGTCCTTTTTTTACAATGCATTTATGTACGTCTGTTACAGATCACCCTAACTAATCGTGACTCTTACTGATGTTAGAAGGGAGGAACAGAAATTTGAAAAATAACTTTGCATTAATATTTTATTTTCTACCGACTGCAGTGCATTAACTTGATGTGTGATCACACTGATTCTTCCAATTGCACGCGAAGTCCTGAAAATTGAGCTTCTTTGCTGTTGTGAGAGCAATAGAATAGACAGGGCGAAGTGATTGAAAGAGGGGGAGAGTGAGAAGACAGATCACGCAACCTTTTTTCCAAAAACGGCACCAGAGTGCATTGCCAGTTTGGCAGCTCTGAAAGCACTCATCAGAGATATTGAAAGCATGCTTACAGCTCTCTCCATGAATCGTCCTCTCCCTCTGTGTTCTTCCTCAGTCTCCCCATCACCATAAAGTGCCTTCCAACTCAAGGGAGCCAAAGATTTACAGGAAAATTTTAGTATTTTATCTATTCTATCCAAGAGTACTTTATAAAATTAGCCCTTCATCTCTCAAGCCAAAGTAGGTCTAGATAGGGCCATAACTAAACAAAGATAAGATAAGATGAGATAATAGAACTTACTATAGGTATTTTCTCCTATCATATTGCTACTGTGCCTGTCGTATTTAGTCAGCTTAATGCTGTCTAGCCTGCTCGATATTACTATTATTTTTTAAAGATAAGATAAGATAAGATAACCTTTATTAGTCCCACACGTGGGAAATTTGTTTTGTCACAGCAGGAAGTGGACAGTGCAAAAGTTATGACGCAAAAATTAGAATACAATAAGAATAAATACAGTACACAGCTGTACAGAATAGAATAAAATAATATACTATATACAGTAGAATAAAATAGAATAAAAATATACAATAAGATAAAAATAGAATACGAATGCTATATACAACTGAGTACAAATACAACGATGCCAGGAAAGATTATTGCACTTAGTGTTATTGCACATGTGTGGATGTGTGTGTTTGTTCAGTTAAAGTCTTTGTTGTGGAGTCTGACAGCAGTGGGGAGGAAAGACCTGCGAAATCTCTCCGTCCCACACCGTGGGTGCCGCAGTCTCCCACTGAAGGAGCTGCTCAGTGCTGTCACAGTCTGCTGCATGGGGTGGGAGACGTTGTCCAACAGGGATGACAGCTTAGCCGCCATTCTCCTGTCACTCACCACCTCCACTGGGTCCAGAGGGCATCCTAGAACAGAGCTGGCCCTTCGGATCACCCTGTTCAGTCTCTTCCTGTCCCCAGCAGAGATGCTGCCGCCCCAGCAGACCACACCATAAAAGATAGCAGAAGCCACCACAGAGTCATAGAAGGTCTTCAGGAGTGGGCCATCCACCCCAAACGACCTGAGTCTCCGCAGCAGGTACAGCCTGCTCTGCCCTTTCCTGTAGAGGGCGTCTGAGTTATGAGTCCAGTCCAGTCTGTTGTTCAGATGAACACCAAGGTACCTGTAGCTGTCCACAGCCTCAATGTCCATACCTTGGATGTTCAGTGGTTGCAGTGGAGAATGCTTGTGCCTGCGGAAGTCTACCACCAGCTCCTTGGTTTTACTGGCATTGATCTGGAGGTAGTTCAGCTGGCACCAGTCCACAAAGTCTTGAGTCAGTCCTCTGTACTCCTTGTCGTCCCCATCAGTGATGAGGCCAACTATTGCAGAGTCATCAGAGAACTTCTGCAGGAAGCACTGGGTGGAATTGTGGGAGAAGTCTGCAGTGTAGATGGTGAAGAGGAACGGAGCCAGAACCGTTCCCTGTGGGGCCCCCGTACTGCAGACGACCCTGTCCGACACACAGCCCTGAGTCCTCACATACTGTGGTCGGTCGGTGAGGTAGTCCAGGATCCAGGTAGTGAGGTGATGGTCCACTCCAGAGTTCACCAGCTTGTCCTTTAGAACCGAGGGAAGAATAGTGTTGAAGGCACTGGAGAAATCAAAGAACATGATTCTCACAGTGCTTCCAGCGGTCTCCAGGTGAGCGAGGGAACGATGTAGGAGGTGAATGACGGCATCATCCGCTCCAATGCCAGGCTGGTAGGCAAACTGAAGTGGGTCCAGTGATGAGCTTGTTAGGCGCCGAAGCTGAGCCAGGACCAACCGCTCCAGGGTCTTCATCAGGTGGGATGTCAGAGCCACCGGCCTGTAGCTGTTGAGGTCCTTGGGGCGTGAAGTCTTTGGCACTGGTACAACACAGGAGGTTTTCCAGAGCTGTGGGACTCTTCCCAACCTCAGGCTCAGGTTGAAGAGGTGCTCCATCACCCCACACAGTTGGTCCGCGCAGGACCTGACGACCCTCGAGCTGATGCCATCTGGACCCGCTGCCTTCTTGCCATTAATCCTCCTCAGTTCCCTCCTAACCTGGGTGGTTGAGAGAGACAGGCTGGAGCCTTGTGTTGAGTGTGTATTGGATGCTGTTGTTGGGGGTGGGGAGGAGTGAGCAGGGTGAATAGAGGAGGTGTGAAGTGTCTGAGGTGTCAGAGGTGGAACAGCAGCAGTGGGGGTGGGTGAGTCTGCAGCCGATGTTGTAGACTGTCTCATGGTTGAATCAAATCTGTTGAAGAAATGATTCAGTTCATTTGCCCACCTCACATCCCTCCCAGGCAGAGAGTTCTGCTGTTTGTGGCCTGAGATGGTTCTGAGGCCTCTCCAGACTTCACCAACGTTGTAAACTTGAACTTTTGCTTTTCATTTAATCCACACAGACTCAAATATGTACATACACCCCCCCCCCCCCCCCCCCCCACTATTTGCACCTCGACCAAGCACTTTTGGTAGCCATCAACAAGCTTCTGGCATAATTCTAGCTGGATATTTGACCACTCTTCTTGGCAGAATTACTAAGCTTCATTCATATTGGTTGGTTTCCTGGCATGGACCTGGCTTTTAAGCATACCACACAATTTTGCAACATGATTGAGGTCAGGGATTTGGAAAGACAATTCCAGAAGTTTATCGGTTGCTTGAGCAGTTATGATATATGTTTTGGATCATTGTCCTGTTGGAACGCCTCCTTGTTTCCAAGTTTCAACTATCTAGCTGTTGATTTGGGGTGAAGTTAAAGTATTAGGAGGTACTGCAGTCCCTCTTCTTCATTAGTCCATCCACTTTGTGCAGTGTACCAGTACCACTGGAATCAAAAAAGCCCCAATGCATGATGTTACCACCGTGCTTGACAGCTGGTGCAACTTTTTTAGTAAAGCCTCAGCTTTAATCCTTCAAACATGCCTCTTGTCATTCTGGCCAAATAGCTCAATCTTTGTCTCATCTGACCATATAACCTTTCTCCAGAAGGCATTTTAGTCAAGCTTGAGGGTGTTAGTTTTGGAGCGTGGGCTTCTTTCTTGATCAACATCATCTCAGTCCATGGTGATGTAAAACTCGCTTTACTGCAATAGTGTTGCTGCAGTTTCCAATTCATGGCAAGCTTGAGACGTAATAGTTCCTGGATTCTTCCTGACACTTCGGGCCCTCTTCCAGACCTCGGCAAAGTGGTGACAGATTAGAAGAATTAGTACTTATTTTAACTGAAGATTTAGGACTCTGTTGTTTGTTTAGAAACCTTCCCAACTTTTGCAGATTTTAAATTCTATTTCTTAGAATCGCTTCACTGAATTTCTTGGAATTTCCCCAGTGTTGTATTGGTCATCCAATGGTTGCTGTCAAACGAATCCTTTATTAGGATTTGAGAAACTGGCAGCTGGAGTCAATCATGAGGACCAGTGAGAAGTTTAAAGGCCTTGGCCTTGTAAAATTTTCAGCACCACTTATTAAAAGCTTAAGCTGAATGTATGTGTCACGGGAAGGAAAGGGACAAGTCATCTAAGTTTTTCTACTATGCATGTTTTGCTGCGTTTTACCTTTTTAATATTTTAATATTGTACACTGGTTTATTTTTATGAGTTTTACTGCATGTTTTAATGGTATTTATTTGATGACTTGTCCTGGAAAGACTCCGCCCCTACCTGATAATAAACTGATCACACCTGCGAGAGATCCCAGAGAGGCCAATAAGAGGGCCTGGCAGACCAAAGGAAGGGGTTCGACCGAGAGGCTTGAGAGACGGCCAGGAGTAAGTGGTGCCAGGCGGCAGCGCCTGCAAGCCGAAGGGGCTGGTGGAGCTGGGCGTTAAGAGGACGGACAGCACCAGCGCACGGAGGACCAGCGCACAGGGCACCAGTGCAGAGAGTGACAGTACCAGCGGGGAGAGCGGAGACAGCACCAGCGGAAGGCACGGGCCGGCTGTGTGGCCTTGCAGTTTTAAAGAAGCGGCGGGCGGAGTTGAGAGCTCTGCCCACCCGGGGTAAGTCTTCGACTTATCCCCTTTTATTGAATAAAAACTGCCGGAAGAATAGTGACTGCCGCTCCTCCCTTTCTCTAGCATATCAAGACGCGAATGCGGAAAGGAAAGAGAGGACTCCGCTGGATTTCTTAACTCCCTGGGACTTTTATGCTGTGGTGGATCCCACTGGACTTTTAATGTTGTGTTTTATTGATTTTTATTGTGTTATCCCTTGGCCAAGGTTGTTTTAATTTATCTTACATTTTTAACTATTTAAATATAATAAATTATATTTTAATTCTACAGCTTTTTAATCGTGTGTTTCCCTTGGCGGCTCCACTGCTCTGCCCGTTTTTAGGAAGGTCTCCTTCCTTTTAAAAACACAAAACATCTTGGAAATAAAATCAGCCTTTCCGCTCCGTTACATATGTATTTACTTGTATGTATAAAAATTGTTTTTTTAAATTCCAACTTTTAAAGTCATTAAAGATGTATGCTGTACAGTCATTTTGTTTGGAAAAAGTTCACAATCATTAAAATCCCAAAATTACCATGACATTCATGCCCACGATGAGTGTATGTAAACTTCTAACAACGACTGTAGACAACAGTTAGAACTTTGTCACACATCTTTACCTCTCTGAACAGTTTTTATAGCCCTGCTAATTAACAAATAACCCACAATTGCTGTGAGCAAGAAAAAGTCTTGCTTGCCGTCTCTGTCTCTAGAATGAGAGCAGTTGTGCTCATTCTAAGATTCATTACATATATCCACAGAGGAGCATTATGATGAAGCATTAGAATATTTTATGCTCGGATAACCTCGGCATCAGCTAGAAAAGTTAGTTTTGTTTGTGTATCATCACCCCGAAGTAAAGAGTATGAACATGCAGGCGGGGCCAAACTATTTTCTCTCAAGTAAGTGGGAGTGCATCTTTGGGTCGATCCAAACACCCACATTATTCTTTCCATGACACTGAGTCATCATTATCAGTAGTTGGTTGGTGAAAGTTTAAGGTTTTAGGGGTCACTTTTAACTTTTGTTAAACAGGTAGTCAGGGCATTGATCTTTTTTGGTCTTTAAACAAGTGCTCTAAATGCACATGTTCTAGTTGTTTCACATGGGTGAACATCAAATACACTGTCAGTGAACATTTAAGAAAATGTAAGTTAATGTAGTTTAAGCTGCCATCAGATATCTATTATACATCTGTACATTTTCTCATTTCTGCGCAGTACTTGAGGACGCACCCCGAATTGCTGAAACATTCCCGGTAGCCATAATCAGGCAAAAATTACATTCTGTGTCAAATGAGTCGTCGAAGCAAACTGGTGCTGGAAATGAGCAACACATAAAGGTGTTTTGTAGGAGAGAGTGTTAGGATTACAGCCTCCTGGTAATAAGGCTTCGCGTCCGGTATTTGGATTTCATTTCGCTGTGTTTTATTGTAATGTTTGCAATGAGCAAAAACAAATTAAAAAATATTTGAGCAAAATTCTTGTGGAAGGTGCATTTTCCCTCTCGGTGGAGACCGGGGATTCAAGCTGGTGAAACAAAATTCCATTCCCTCGGGAAACAGGTTGCTCTAATGTAATGGACTTCTCTCTCCTCTCACCATCCATCTTTTTTTTCCTCAACGCTCCGTCTCTAACATGCTTTCAGTGAAACCTTTTAGCCTTCACGTATCATTCACCCCCGTCCTCGGCTCTCCTGCTCCCTTCATTTGACCTTTCTCTCCCTTCTTGCTACTTATCCCCAGCACAGTTGCCAATTAAACGCATAGTCTACACCTTAAGTTTATAAACATGCCTAACATGCCGTCCTCTCTAACTGCCTTCCATCTTCCTCTCAGTTCCTCTGTCCTTTTCCTTGTCTGTCTCGTTGCTTTTGCATCTTTTTATCTGTCAGTGGAGAGTGAGGGTCTCTCTTCTGTGCAGTGCTGTGGCTCTTTTCAGGGAACAATGGGAATTGAAATCATTTCAGCAGTACATAATTCATCAGGACCTGGCTCATGCTCCTGTATAACACCTCCCCTCTGGTTCTCCGGCTCCAGCCTTTCATTTAAAGCCGTCTCTTCCTTTCTATCTCAGCGAACAGCTGCATATTTTCGGGGACGTCAGCATGCCGTTATGCATCACGCAACACATACGAAATGCTGCTGCTGGTAAAACACAGCCAGGCCTGTTTTCTTTTGAAATATGTGGATCTATCCTCATGTTAGTCAGTGTGGGGAGAGTGACCAAAAAGAAGAAGAAGAAGAAGATAGCACGCATGCTGTGGTGTAGCAGGACATGTAAGGAATCGGTTCTTAGAGCTCCCTGCATTAAATATTCCATCAGAAGCTGCTCTAGTTGCCACACTGCTGCCAAGAACAGCCAGACTAACAGTTCATCTGTAACATGGTGTGGACAGCACTTAGGAGATACAAAGAGCCATATGGGAAATGAAAACTATAATTTTCCATCTCAGTGCAGAGCAGGGGCATTATCAGAGTGCACGCTTGGATCCTTCCAGTATTTGTTTCACTTGATGGTAGAATTAGCGTGCATTATGGTTCTGCTTTCCGTGTGAGTCCCTTGTTACCCTGTTTCTGTATCCTTTTTTTCAGTTTTTCCCAGCATTACTGTCTTTCTCTTTTGTTCCCTCCTATTTTTTTCTATAGAAGAAAGTCAATTCCCTAGCAGTGCTACTAAAGGGACTCCTGGGATTTGGCTGCTTGGGGGGGGACAGTGAGGTATTTGTAAGAGCTGTGGAGGTTACGACTATTTTTTCGTGCTCCTTAAAGTTTTCATGGCTGTGTGCTAACCCCTTGTGAATTCACTCCATCTCTACCTTACATCAGTCGTGACTGTCTTTTCCTGTCGCTTAACCCAAAACCAGCCCCCGCTGATGCCTTCACACCTGCCTGCCTGCCTTCAGCTCGTTAGGCTCAATCACTGTAATTTCCTGACAAAGCAATGTTAAGTCACCCCTGTCCGCAATGATGCCACTTATCAAAAAGGCCCCGTTCCATCCGTTCTGGATGAGGAGGTGTGCGAAGAAGATAGATGCCAGCGTGTGTTTAAAGAAGAGGAATTGTTTACCTACACCTGCAGCTCCGAGCATCAGCCCGAGCCTCTGAACAATTGAGAAAATGAATCTGGGTCACGGTGGGCCCTCTGTGGCGCTGTGCTTTTCCAGGAGAGATTTCACAAACCTCTGTTGCTAGAGGAATGAAAACGAGGACAGCTCTAAGGAGATAATGAGCATCAGTGTGTGTGTGTGTGTGTGTGTGTGTGAGCCTGTGCAAATGCATGACTGGCATTATTTATGAAAATATACTGTACTTCTAATGACCTGACACGAAATCCGCTCCGCAGACGACAATAATTCATCATGAACTTTTCTTACTACTTCATTATTTAAAGCTGCGCCGTGGGACCAAATACAGCACTGTGCATGCAAACATCACAGCAGAAGTGATTGTAACAACAGCAGCTGCTGCTGCAACACTGACAATCGCTGGAAATGTCGCAACCGTGGAATATTTAGTGTGTCTCATTTGTACCAATCCCAGCCTTGGATTTGTTTAAGGTGTTTGCAGAGAAATCGAGTTAGTGCTCTCATTCGGATTCAGCCAGAATATCACTGAGTATATGAAGAGGCTCGGATCCATTAGAGCAACACAGCCAACAGCCGACAACTATAATTACACCCTAATTTAGCCTCCCATCCAGAATAGAAAAAAAAAGCAGGGATGGATGATTGAAGAGAAACAAAGAGCAAAGAAAATGGGGGAGATTATAAGAAGTCATGGGCAGAGGGAAAAGGAACACATAGAGAGGTTTTGGTAAGTCGTAAAGGGGAAGAAGATGAGAGAGTATGTATTAAAGCCCACTGCAACACAGAAGGCGGAGCACGGGAATCGACATTTTGAGAAATATGTTTTTTCTCTCACTTCCTTGGTGAGAGATTGGTGAGAAGACAAATATCACTCCCTTATCTGTGCGTGGAAATCAGGGGAAACAGCAAGTGTGACCGTGTCCCAAGGATAGTAGAGCTTCTAAATATCACCCAAACTACAAAGCGTGATGCAAAGAAAAAAGTGCAAACTTGTTGATTTTACACGTTGGTTTTTGTACAGATTAAACAAACAAGATACGGCACGTTAATTAGGGAGCGTTTATTACCTTCGGAGCCAAGCAAGCCTCCCATTCAATTTCCACGATAAGCTAAGCTGCTGTCTGGCCTTTCAAGTATGAAAGCAAATATGAGTATTTCCCCGCACATGGCAGACTTATTTATTTGTTTGTTCACTGCATTAGCTGGTAAATAAAAAAACATTGACATTTGATTTTTATCACTACCTGACAGTCTTTCCAAATTGATTCAGATCGTCCAGAGTAGAGGGACGACGAGGCTGTTTACCGATAACAGCTTCACTGTCTATTGTTCGCGTTCTTTTCGCCATATCATGGCTTAATAATGTGACCGTCAGTACGCTGAACGTCACACTGCCTTATGAAATGCTGATGAGCATGCAGTGGCTTTTATTGTGACGCTGCCACGGGAAGATCTCGCCCAGGTAGAGCCTGCTGTGATCTGTCATCAAAATGAACCCACATGACAAAAAGGTCGATCGGGTTTTTTTTATTCATAGTTTTAATAAGGAAGTAATGAAAGAAAGAATAATGGACAGTGAGCTGAGCAAACACTGAACAGATTACTCTGTGTAATAACACATTAGTCCCAATATTGCTGTCATTGTTTACTTACATTAAAAAGAAAAAAAAACAGTTGAGCTTTGGGGATTTTCATAAGCTTCACAGATGAAGGGACTTCAGGTTACACCTGTGTGAAGATTCTCATGGAGCATGCATGTGCAGTGGAGACACAATAAGTCAAGGCTCCAGTGAGCTATATATGGAAGGCCTGATCGGTGTGCAGTAAGGACCCTTCACAGCTTAGGGATCACACAGCCAGGGGATGTCAGGATGATTGTTGGTACAGGCGTACTCGGCCCAGCAGCAGCAGCTCCATGGCTATCTCAACCACAGTCGCACTCTGACAGGAGGTCTCTGTTGAGGTTAACTAGATTCAGAGCCATAGCTGCTTCAGGGCCTGTCAGCGCTCCGCATTCACTCTGAGCTAGGGAACTTGGGAAATATTCATCTTTGTCAGATCACAGCTACCTGCCCTGCCTTTCTCCATTCCTAGCACGGCGTAATAATCTTCTCTTTATTGCATTGTTGCCAAACCATTATCTTTTACTTTTTATCCAGGCTAAACGGCTTCTTTCCAAAGTTTTTCTTTTTTTTTTCTTGCTTCAGGGTTTTCTTTTAGTTATGCATACAGCTTTTCAGTCCTACTGCATGTGTCAGCACTGACTGAAATATTCACACATTCGTTCCATGTGTGGAGCTCTCTTTGGCTCCGGATGTGGAAGGACTCTTTGGACTCTGCTGTTTTTGTTTTCAGGCTCCTAATGACCCACCGTGGACAGGAATGTGCTTATTAAAAACTAACAGGCAGCTTTGATATCCAGAGGCAGTATTGTATGAGGTCTAGGGAGAGTGATGTCCACATAATGTCATCTGTTTTATTGTTCTATTCATAATAGTCTCCAATGTTTCTTTTGTTATTAGCTCAATACAGTTTTTTTTTCCTTCAGCTGTGTTTCTGACTTTCAATTTGACCTGAGTCTTATTTATTTTTGGTCTTTACACAGTTCCAGAAAGCAGGTTTAGGTTATCAGAAAGAGTCTGTTAACTCTCAGATGAGAGAAACTCATCTGGGGATTTTCTATTTCCCACAGAGTGAACTTAACCTCTGCATCAGTTACCATGGTAGCGGTGTCTTCGAACCTAACCTGCTAGGTGGCAGGCTTTCTCTCCTACTCCTCCACTCCTGCCACACCTGAAGCAGCTCTTTTTGTTTCCTCTTTGTCACACAGTTAACATCAAATCTCCAATTTACACAGATCTTTGTAACTATGATTTCAGTGTTTTGAGTCACGTGAAAAAGATAGATTTTCACAAGATTTAAGGCTGTCCTGTCAAAACAGTACACCCATAATGAGCTTGAGCATTCCAGTGTGTGTTAACATAATGTCACAGTCTTCCAAGGAGAGAACATCCCAGCAAATTCACCACGTGCTCAGACTATGTGATGCTCAGGGAGACTGCAAAAATTCCAGATGTTACACCTCAGACTAACTTTAACATGTTAAATGTTAAATAAATGAGAAAAAGAATGAACAAGTGTGGCTTGTTGGCAGAATGGCTTAGGTGTGCAAATTTACATCTAAACAAACCACAAGGCCTTTGGAACAATGTCTTTTGGACAGATGGGATAATAGAGATGTTTGACCAAAAGAAAGAAAAAAGCACTAGATGTTTTAGCTCAAACACCCCATAGAAACGGGCAAGCACAGTGGTGGAGGGGTGATGATTTATGCTCGTTTTGCAGCCACACACCTGGGCACATTAAAGTCATTGAGTCTATCATAAACTCTTCTGTAAGCCAAAGTATTCTAAACTCAAATGTTAGGCCATCTGTTGGTCACCGTTGGGTCAAATTGTATCATACAACACGATATTGATCCTTAGCACAGCATCACATCTACAACACATTTGCTGAAAAAGAAAAGAATCAACGTATTGTAATGGCTCAGACGAAATCCACACTTAAGAGAGCTGTGGATAATGCATATCCACGATCTTATAGGCATAATGAATGCCTGCAAACCTCAGTGACCTGAAACAGGAAAAAGAGCAGGCCAAAATTCCTCCACAATAAGGTAAGAAAACAGTAACTACTGATTCCTCCAAGATTTTGCTGCTAAAGGTGGTTTTACTGGCTACTCAATCATGAGGTGGACTTGATTTTACACAGGACTCTCTGCAGTCATCAGTATGAGGCCAACAGTGATCATTGTGGATATATAATGAGCTCAGGATGAGATCTACAGCGGCCATCCTCTGAAACACTTACTGTATGTTACTGCATCAATCACTGTTGAAATAAAACGCATCTGTGTGAAGCTTATATACATACGTAACACACTGATCAGTGATCAGTTCATAGGAATCGGATAAATGCCTCTTGTTGGAGATGATGTGGATATTTCACATCATCTCCAAAAAACGTTTTTATGGCTTTAAAAGAGCACTATAGACTAAAGGGAGTTTTTGAATCCAAGCTGCAGAGAGTCTGAACCTCTTTTGGAAGGAGCTTTTTTTTTCTTATGTCTGTTCACATGTTGAAACATAAAGTTTAAAGTTAAACCTCACCATCTCTGGCAATGCAAATGACCAAAATCAGTCTTACCGCATCTGATTAATATCGCAGATCAGAAGCAAACTGTCTTCGCCAACATTTCGTCCCTGTCAGATTAGAGCTGAATAATTAGATTTAAAAATCTAAAGTATATTTAGCAGGATTCCAGATGCTGATATTGGTAATCTGTTCTTCTGGCATTCGGGTTCTTCTGCCCACTGGATTGAAATAAAGTCTCTTTGTTTTCCTCACAGTAAAAATACTCAGAGTTGATTGAATTAACTCTGATCAGTTATTGTGAAACTAAGCACACAGTTTTCCATCTAAGCCTTATAGTTAGTCTCAGAGGAGTTTTTGTTTTTTTAACCTCCTTTCTGGACCCGGGGTGTGCTACAAAGTGAGAATGATGGGTTACCGAGGTTTGTGGAGTTTAATGTCAGAGTTTTAACATATGTTGACCTGGTTCACCTGGTTTGTAGCAGGTTCAGACTCAAAACCGACTGGAAACGGCACATTTTTACTGACTCCTTTATTTACAGCCTGCTCTAAGTGCTGTATAGATTCTCTGCAAAAGGAATATGTTTTATATATGCAACCTGTTGAGCTGCATCTTACGAAAAGCACTGAATGACTCCCTGCTGTAAATAGTTTGTCACAAGGATTTCCATAATCGGTGATGTAGAAAATGCATAAATATTTTTCTGCTTGGTCCTAATCTGCTTCTAAGTCTTTCTTACACTCGGGGAATTGCAGCTGCTGGAACACAAGATTAGCAAATTGATCATTTACATTTGTAGACTATTTATCACCAGTGTTGGGGAGTAATAGAATACATGTGCCGCCGTTACGTATTTAAAATACAAAATATGAGTAACTGTATTCTGTTACAGTTACCGTTTAAAAGGGTGGTATTCAGAATACAGTTACTTTGTTGAAATAAAGGGATTACACAGCTGTTTTTTCCTGTTTCATGTATTAGGCTATGCCCTCTCTATTTTTAGTAATTCCACTCCGGAGGAAACCTAAACAAAATTTGCATTAACAGGCTTTAATGCCTGTGTGTCAATCTCGCGACCCCCTCTGAATGCAGGATGATTCTGTTTTTTACGGGACGGTTGGAAACTCTAATATTTAACCTTGTGAATAAAATAAAGTTCAGTATCAGTAACATCATATAGAAACTCCGTCATGCTAGCTAGTATGCAGTACGAGTTATTGTAACTGACTGTAAAAAGTCAGCACAACAAAAATAAACTCCACCTAAACTTGGTTTATATCTGACCCAGATAGACTGCAGGTCATAATTTCTTACCTGAAGCTCAGTTCACCTGTCACTCGGCACGCATGCCAGCTGTGGCACGTGTGCCCAGGGTTGCCGACCCCTGGAGTAACGTAACGGAATACGTTACAAAATACATTTTGGGGCATTCTGTAATCTGTAGTGGAATACTTTTTAAAAGTAACCTTCCCAACACTGTTTGTCACCAAAGATATTCAACTCTGCTCACAATATTTTATAGTTTATTTTCACTTTGATCTCTCCAACAAACATGTGATTTCCACATCTTCATGAAACTATGGGAGAGCGTCAGACCTGAACACATTCAGTATCCTTTAATGTCTTCAGAGCTCGCAAGTGCAGCTCTCACATCAGAAATAAACTGCAGTGCTGAGAGCGTATTGACTGGTGAAATAAATATATTAACTTGTCCTATTTGCAGCAGCAGCCTTTCATATTGATGTAATTTTTTTTTTTTGTTATATATCTTTATGACCTGTTCATCTGACAATGTCGCTGATTGGAGTAGGCGGCATTCATTTTGTCCATTTTGTCTGAAAGAAGAGTGAAATGATGCGTCAAACACCTTTTTGTGTGAGTGCAACCAGAGTCTGAAGCAGAGAGCCTGGTTGAACATTGCGAGGACATCGACAGAGAAAGCTGACCATTGCCTTGATAGCCATTGTCTTTGAAAGCAATGCTATATTGAATTTTCTTCCTAGTATATTCCTCAGGTGGCGCTCCTTTTTTTACTGAGCCTTGGCTTTAAGGTGAGAAATGCAGAACACCTTCAGGTATCAGAAAAATCGGTATCGGAAAAAGTATTAAATGGAAACAGATAAACAAACAGTGGCAACTTAACTTGGACAAAAGTACAACATGAAGGCCTTTATACTGAGTACAAAATAAAACTGGCTTAAAATCAAGAAACATGGGGATTATTAGAAGAGACAAAGGCATAATGAGCAGAATCCAGACTGGGCACAGCAAACTCTATTCACAGCAGGAAAACATTCATCTGAACTGAACTCCTTCAGGTGATGTCAGCTAGCAAAAAGGCAAACTGTTTTTATGCCAGCATGTGATCTGACTTGGCTACCATTCCTCAGTGCAGGCAATTGTTAGGATCGGCAGTCGTATGCTGAATTATTGCTAAATAAATAGAATGTCCTGCTTTCACTGAAACATGCCGGTTATAAATTTCACAAAAGCAATCTATCTGTGTCTTTTAAACTGGTTCAAATGGTGACTATATAACGCATGAGGTAACTGGAAGTAACTGCACACATTCTACTTCAGTTCAGTTCAATTTATAAATCACAGCAGTGGTCACGTCAAGACACTTTACATGGTTAAGTAAAGATCCTGTGAGGGAAAACTCCAACAATCAGATGAACCCTTGTGTTTGTTCAGGGGTGTCATGTTGCACTCAGTGACAGTGGGGAAGAAAAACTCCCTTTTAACAGGAAGAAATCCCCAGCATAACCACACTCAGGGATGGGCAGCCAACTGCCACTACGGGTTGGAGGGAGGGGAAAAGAAGAGAGGTAAACGGGACAAAAGACACACTGTGGAAGAGAGCCAGACTTTAATAATACCATCAGCGTACGTACCAATACTTATAATGTGTCCATGCATGCAAAACACATTCCCATATAGCTTTGATATAGTTCAAGGTTTGATGACAGCACACAACATTGTGATCGTGCTGTAAACATAGGCGACCATCAAAATGCAAAAATTCAGGGTCTCAGAATGGTAGTACACAAGCTAACCCATATGGAAAAGAAACAGTAAAGACTTGCATAAGGTGTGGCCTACTTCATATAGTGAATCATATAAGGCTTATATGATTTACTCGTGAAAGTGGCCACTTTCTCATTACTTTCATACATTGTTTTAGTAAGTATCCAAAACATACAAGTTTCATTTATATAATTTTTCAAGGGATCTTACATCTGTTTTCACTCTTGTATGCTTTTCATACAAGTTCCACACAAGACAGATACAAACTTTATAAGATTTGTATATATCTTTTCCATATGGGAATGGGCAATATCATGGTGGTTTTGCCATTCTTAAAAGATTATACTTATAAATGTACCAATAATAGCAATAATAATACTTATAATATTAACAATATTAATATTATAATCAGTGTTGGGTAAGTTACTTTAAAATAGTAACTTAGTTAGATTACTAGTTACTTCTCTCAAAAGTAACTCAGTTACTTCAAGTTACTCGTTACTTTCAAAGTAACTAGTTACTAGGGAAAGTAACTTTGGTTTTACTCAGAATTCTCTTGTTAATGTGTTGCTTCCATAACTTTGCCAGTCTTCTAGCTTGCTTACTTGCCACAAGTGCACTGTGCCACCTACCAATAGAAAGGAAAAGATAATGTGCATATTTCCACGAGAGAAATCCCACGCCTGGACCGTCATTGACTGCCGCCATGATTCTAGCCTACGTCACAGCGTCATGTGCGCCTTTTACATCCAACACAAAAACTGCAGTCGTGGTGCTTTCGATTGTACTCAGAACTCAGAAATTCTGCCTTCTGAATAGGAAGATGTAGGCAACACCAGACTGCAGATGAGCTGCATACAGGGCTGGACTGGGACAGAAAATCGTCCCGGGCATTTTGACTAGAGACTGGCCCACCATTATAGGAAAAATCATAAAGCCTTTGAATGAAAATAAACACTGTTGTGACAGTGATGTACACTGTTTTGATGGTATATATGCATCAATCTATCAATCGTTTGTTGTAAGATTCAGATAATTATTTTTTAAAAGCGAGACATTTTAAATGGGAAAAAGAAAGAAAAGTATGTCTTTGTGCCCCCCATTCCCTGTTAATGCCCTACCTGGCCCCCCTGGCCACACTTTGCTAGATCCGCACCTGCACAGTTACCAGCTGTCAGCTACATAAAAAAGGATCCTGGGGTTATTTGTCTCTCAGAAACAGTTCATAACTTCCCTTCAACTCATTCATGTCACCTAAAAGGTAAACCTGTTTCTCCATCACAGCTCTGATGATCCAGTAAGGACATCTCCTGGTTTCATCTTCATGTTTCCCTCTCACCAGATAACCAAACCATATCATGACCAGCAGGTTTGCAGCTGTGGCTCCAGCAAACATCAGCTGATACTAGAGAGTAATATTAAATAAATTCTAACAACAGCTGATCAAGCTTAAACGTGCTGCTGTTGTTTAGCGCGACATCCGCTGGTTTCCTCTTTCGGCGCAAAGTGAGCGATAAACAAACAAGAGAGCCGATCAGCTGATCATTGATCAGTTTTCATGACTGAAGTAGAAACAGGAGAGGGAGGGGGGAGAATTAGAGAAGAAGAGGCAGGTGTGCAGCGTAAACACAGAATAACTCCAGCTTTGTGTCTTTTTCATTGTAGCTGAATTACGGGACAAACTGTTCCTTTCACCTCAATAAGAAACGCGTAATATTTTCTCTGAATACCAGACGGGACGGTTGGCAACTCTAATAACTTATGAACAAAATAAAGTTCAACATCATTAACTTCATAGCACCACCCAGCTGTATAGAAACTCCGTCATGCTAGCTAGCATGCAGTACGGAAAAAGTCAGAATAACGAAAATAAACTCCACCTAAACTTGGTTCATATCTGACCCAGAGAGACTGCAGGTCATAACTTCTTACCTGAAGTTCAGTTCACACTTGGACCGGCGGCCGCCTTGGGTCTCTTTTCCTTCTGCGTCCCCTTTCCTTCATCCACCTGCTGGCCTCCACCACTTGCTAATGTTACTGAATCTGTGGAAGCTCCGCGATAGCCACCACACGAAGTAACGAGTAACGACCCTATCTAAATCCCAGTAACGACTAACGCGTTCCTGATTTTGGCATAATAACTAGTTACCGTGCTCGTTACCACAATAATAACGTAGTTACTGTAACGCGTTACTTAATAACGCGTTAGTCCCAACACTGATTATAATGCATTGTCCTTTACTATTAACAATAATTATAACAATAAATTTAAAGAGGGACATTTTGAGACGGGATTTGAAAATGGAGAGAGTGATTGCTGCCAGTATCTGGTGGGAGGGCAGCTGAGAGGGTGTATGGTCCATGGTAGCCAAACAGGGGGAAGGGATAGACTTGAGAGTACGAGCGAGTGCGCTGACATGCAGCATATCAGAGATTTAATGCACTGCAAAGTTATGGATTGCCTTAAAGGTGATAAACAGAATCTTTAAATGAGTACAATATTTCTGAAGCATCTGAAGGACAGGTTTGATCATTTGGTGATGATGCCAGCAGCAGAGTTCTGGTCCAGCTGAAGTTTATGTATGGACTTGAGAGGAATGCAGGACATAAACAAGGTGTGAATAAGGATGTCAGTACTGTGAGAGAGATGGACTGAGGCAATCATTGTTACAAAGATTGAAGTATGAGGACTTAGTGATGTTACTGATGTGAGCTTGAAAAGAAAGCATACTTTCAAAAAAGAAACCAGACTTCTTGATGCATTCTCAATCATCCAGGAAAGTAAATCTCCAAAAGTTGATTCTGTTCATCTGGACGTAGAGTTTTGTGGGAGAAACGTTTCGTCACTCATCCAAGTGACTTCTTTTTAGTCATTCAGTCATTCAGTCATTATGCAAATTTATTGTTTATAAGATTTGGGGAAACCTGATGACTGACGAAACATTTCTCCCACAAAACGCTATGTCCAGATGAACAGAATCAACTTTTGGAGATGAAACCAGACTCTTGACCTGAAGTGAGGGGAAAAGTTGCCAGTGTTTTCCTGACTACCTGTATAGTCAAGTGGACTTTATCATTTTTTCTTTGCTAAAAAAAACACACAAAAAACATAGTTTACGTGCTGTTGTGTCTGCTTTTAAAAATAAATTACAGTGACTAAAAGGAAACTAGCATGTCTCCTTTTTAGCTAGCAATTTTCTCTCTGCAACTTGGTTACCTGCTGCTATTACCAATTTATGGCCTCGTAGGGGATGCTGATAAGCAAGAAAGACAAAGAGTGAGCAAAAATAGTCGCCTTTTGTGAAATGGGTGAGATCTAACCAATACCCAGAGCCATTCTTTATCTACCAACAATGGCTCAACTTTGAAATTACAGCTTTCTCACGAGGACCAGGCACTCGTGTCCTGCGTAAAACAGCTATTACACTTTAATTTCAGACATTTTGATTTTAGCAGGTTAGGTTAAGGAAAAAATGCCTTTGTTTAAGTTAACCCCTTAAGTATATTAACCACATGTTAGAACATATAAAACAAGCTTTTCCTTTCTTTTCAAGAGACACGTCTACAATCCTATTGTCCTATATATCATGATGTCTGTTTCAGACAGCAGAAAACTTCTGTTGAAGCCTTTTGTACTACCCTGAACACTAACAATGATCCAGGCATTTCAGTAAGGAGAGATCACTTGGAAGAACTGAACATGATTTATTTAGAAAGAGAAATTAATGTCTGGCGATTAGACTGCAATGACCCAGGGTGGCAGAATGGAATCCCAGCGGTAATAGGATTTTAGGATAGGACGCCGCAGAGTCTAGAGGCTAGTGGTGGTGAAGATGAAGACCAAGGCTTGGATGGAGCACTGACTAAGGTGTCTGTGAGGTGGAGATGGGGAGGAGGTGGGTTGCATGACAGATGGCACAGATGTAAATCATGCAAAGTGATGGCTGATTGGCCCAAAGAAGGCGTGCAGAAAGATGACTGGACTAAAATAATGATGTCAGTAATGAGATTGACAGTGTGGGAAAGCAGCAGTGATGTACAGAACAGAAAATCAGCCAAACATCCAGGAAAGCAAGCAGATGACTGATTACAGATCTTCCTTATTGAACTTACCTTGCAGCAACACAAAAGCATGTTTTCAAATAAGATTTTTGCTGAAGCCAGCCTTGTAAATCAGCATTTAATATATAATTGATCATGGCATCTCTTCTGTCCTCCACTTTCCTATTTATCTTGGAAAGAAGGAACTCCCTACAGGTGAGAAAAAGTCTGCGCTGTAGTTGTTCTCCAGACTGTGCTCTCCTTCTGACCTACATACAGAGAGACTTGCACCTCAGCTACAACACTGTTTGTGCTCTCAGTGGCACCCGCGTGATTCTGATATCCTGCCTGATGTAAACAGAATGTCTTTGAAAATACTCTCATTTATTTTTGTGATTTGTTTGCGCATATTCTCAAGCCACTGATTTTCATCACTATGTAAAGAACGACCACTAACAGCTTTATTGCAAAGATATATTTTTTTAATGAGACAAGGTAGTATCGTACTGTAAACTGTGGGTGTTGTTGTGAGTGTGGGTGCACTCGACCAATTTAGCATTGCGCTTAGTGGACTCGTAGCCGACAGGTGGAAAAAAGAAAAAAAATAAATAAATGCAGCAGAACCAGAAATATTGATTTTTTTGTATTTCTTTGTTTTTTCAACTCCACATTCTTCCTTCGTGTCAAAATGTGATACCTACATTTCCCACAATCAGCTCGTCCACAGACATTCAGCTGGAGATTCAAGTGTGATACATAGTTGCAGTTACATAGATGGATAGGCATCTTTCTATTTCAAACATTTAAAACAATAAAGTACAGTTGACATTTATAGACAATAATAGAGTACCCAATATATTAACAGTCTGTATATAAGTAAATCAATTTTCATGCTCCTTAAAGTGCACTTGAAAAGCTCACACAAGAAGGTTAACCTAGCTTACCTAGAAGACCTCATCAGGGGGAGCACACTCCCCCTCCTTGAAGAGCTCACCCACTCAACCCGCATCCCCAGAAAACAATTAACCCCAGATAAGGCAGCGTGATGTATCCCGAGACAACAGGACTGGGACATCTAAATAAAGGTGTGAAACAATCGCCTTCAAAAGGTTATCAATTCACTTCAACCAAAATTAGGACCACTCGGTGCGGCAAGAGTAAATAGTTATTAGTCTCAACACCCAAGGATAACCAGAAGAGCATGACTGATATGATGGAACTGGGATTTTGTTACACTTAATTTTTGCAAAACACAAATAAAACTAAATTGAAACTAAGGATTTTCAGAAAATCAAAAACTAGACTAAACTAGCAAAGAATTGGTAAAAACTCATTACAACTGGTAAAAATTGAAAATCGAAACTAAATAAAAATAACAACTAATGGAAATGGCGAAAAGTTTAAAACCCTGGTGCAGAGATTGGCAAATCTGACCAGGAAATGTTATAAGATGGATTGTCAGGATAGTCAGCGTTAAAGCCACTTTTGACAGTCCATACTAGGATGGCATTGGACATCTTCGGGGTGGGAGAGGGTTGGTGTGACCAGGGTGTGGTTTGGCTTGTTGTATGTATATTTGAGATCATATGGCTCTGGATGGACCAGTTACCAGGGCATGGAAGGAGGACAGACTCATTAAAGGAGGAGAAGTAACTTCCTGGGATTGGAGATCCTCTGGGTGAGTGGTTGATTAAAAGCATGCATAAAATAGAAGTTATCTGTTGTTATTGATTGGTAATAGATTGATAATTGGCCACATTTACAGCTGTATTGACTTGTTGTGGACGTAGTCGACTTCAGGTTTAAACACTCTAATTAACAGGTTGAAAATAGTGACATTAAAGGAAGAGTATGCAGCGCCACCCTGTCAGACGCCAGTGACGGTGGAGCTCACTGATGAATCAGGTGAGCTGGATTCATGGCTGATTCAAAACTAAGATCCCCCTGCTGTGGTCAAAAAGGGGAGAAAAAGGGGGGGAAAGTTGAGCTTTGGCATCAAACAAGGATTATTTGAACATTTTATAACTTCATTTGTGTCTTTAATACCCTAGGAATGGTAAAGCTTAAGCTAATAGCGGTCCGAGAAGACGGACCTTTTAGAGAATCAGTGAAAAAAGCATAAACTATCACTTTCATGTTTAATCATTACTCATTGAAATGAACTGAATAGCGTTTAGAAGATTTGTTAATTTCTTTGTCTTTTGTTAAAAAGAGGGGTTTCAATAATTTTCAGACACACCTTGCAAATGTGCTTATAACGAGTTGGCACTTGGTCTTTTGAAGGTCATAAGCTTCGTTCGGCGTGACTGTCCGGACTGATATATTGTAGGTATTGACTTTGAGTGCTGAGGGCTAAATGCAAACACGCTTACACACACATAAGATATGATTAGAATAAGTCCCTGGGACATTCTGAATGTTTTAGACCAATTCTGAATCACTAGAAGGTCAATAGATAACAACATTAGATTATTAGGGTTAGGGAGAGAGGTGTTTTGGTTTTCTGTCTCTTACAGAGCAAGGAACAGACACCAGACGAGGTCACAGAGATGCAAGGATCCTCCGTAGCAGAGACAGACACAGTGACTGCCGAGACATCAACTGGGTCCAAGGGTCATGGCGTTTGGGCTCCAGCTAGTCACCACGAAAGGATGGATCCCATAAACACAGCAATAACCATGAAGGGGTTGGCGGAAATCCGGGAACACCAGACCAACGAAGTTCGAGAGGCTCTTGGGCAAAAAAGGGGGACACCTTCCTGTTCCTTTTCTGGAGGATACACAGATCATTGTTTGAAATCGGGGCAGAATAATCCCCTGATCTGTGCCACGACTGAAGGGTTGTCTAACCCCTAAGGTTGAAGAATGAAGAGCAGAGGATCACCCAACTGGACGACACTGGTAGCTGCAGCAATGAAATAAAGGCTAAAAGCTCTTTGGACAGAGGTTCTAGTCTGAGTACGTCTGAAGGGTATAAGGTAGCACCAAATAAAGCTGTGGGAGACCTGGGGAGTGTCATCTGGACCTGCTACTGTTGGAATCATAGTTTTTCTTGCATCTGAATTGCGCAAACACAGAGGTCATCCCACATATGGTTCGCCCCTCAGGGGGACAAAAGGACCTCAGGAGTGAAAAGAGATGAACCCGGCAACACTGCATTGAAGGGTGTTTGTGAGGTCATTATTTTAATGACCTCATCAGGGGGAATTGTTGGATTGTAGTGTTATTTTATGCCATGTTATATCCCTAATTAAAGATTGTGAATTATTATGTAGTTTAGTTTGCAATTTTAAGACTACAATGACTGAGATGGCTCCTGGCTTCTAGCAAGAGCGTAGATATTTTTAAAGACACAAATGCAAGATGGTGACGCTTGAAACACAACGCATTATTACGTTATATGTATTATTACGTCACTAATACATACATATATATATATATATATATATATATATATATATATATATATACATATATATATATATATAAGTGACGTAATTTTTTACCGCCCAGCAAACTCACCGATAGCCGTAAACAATTAAACACACTTTATTAAATCCTGATTTCCTGGTTGTATTTGACCTTTTTTTCTCCATCAGTGTATGCACAACTTCCTACCCAGAGTCACTCTATTTATTTTCTGCTTTCTGCACTTGAAACACGGGATACCAACATAAAAATATTCCCGTAAGATCAAAAAACGCTGGATGTGACAGTCATTTCCTTCACATTTAACCAGGGGCAACACCATGAAAAACGAAAACAAATTTCCTCCTCAGAAATAAACGGAACACTTCAAATGATATTATAAGGCAGCTGTGGGTGTTTTGCTGTGTTACAGGAATAACCCGGGAGAAGGGGAGAAAAAAATATTTAAATATGCTTTTTCTGATTTGTCTCTCCCCACATTAAAGTAAATCATTACCACCATGACACTATAATCTCGTGACTGCTCGTCGGGTCATCAAATCTCTTTAGCTAAAGTAGAAATATGTTCACAGAATAGTGTTCCAAAAGAAAAATGCAATGATTAAAGGGTGAATCTAACTACATTACACATGGCTGACAATGTATTAGTTGTGCTGAATAATACAGCAAAGACTTAGCTGTAGAATAGGCCTACTATAAACTATTTGTTGTACCTGGCTGGGTTTTTTTTGTTTTTTGTTTTGTTGTATCTTAATACATTCTATGAAAAGTGAGAAACACTGGCCATTTGTATAGTATTCAACAGTATTCTACAGATCTTTGCTGATAATGGCCAAACTTATACATTTTTTCAAGAAAAAGAAAGCAGCCACATCTCAAAACAGTAGGGGTGCAACGATACACAAAATTCACGGTTCGGTTCGATACTTTGGTGTCACGGTTCGATATTTTTTCGATACAAAAAAATGTTCATGCCTTTTTAATTTGTCATTTATTAAAATTCTAAATATATATTTTAACTCAAAAGTACAGTTTTTAAATTTAACGTTGCTGAAACAACAAAGTAATAAAAAAAAATCTATCTGATCGAGAAATCACTCATCTTTGGAAAAGAGATTTTATTACAGAGAAATGGCTCTTTCCAAAATAAAAGCTATACTATACGCTTCTTCTGGGCTATATTCTCAGCAGCATATTAAACATATCAGGTCCCCATAAGGAGAATCGTGTGCTAACGGCTGTCTAAATTACTCGGGTAAAGTTTGTAGCATGCGTGCTTGTTGTTTTTGTCAGCTTCCACTTGTCTTTGCACGATGAAGTTGGCGTAAATGTGCAGTCATATTCGTTGTGTTCCCACTAGTGCTGTCAGCGTTAATCTCGTTGAAATGACGTTAACGCCACAACATGGCAAATCTCCGTTAACGAGCTACCGCGGATCGCCTCATGCGTGCGGCTGGACGGTGTCAACACGTTAACGAGCAAACTAACACACTAGTTCCCACCAATGTAATTGAGCATTATGTGACACATCCGGCATACTGTTTTATTTTTGTCCATGATGCGCTTACCTTCAGGGTCGTATGTCACATGAAAACCAAAATAGTTCCAAACGCCAGATCTGAATGAAGGTGGGGGAGGTTCAATTTGCCATGTTGCAAGGAGAGCTTAACTTCTGTCTCGCTAGCTTGCCCTGCGCTCAATGAATCTGCGTTCGACTACTCCGCCTAGGCTGCACTGTCGAGCGCAGATCCACTGAGTGCTCAACACAGACAGCATCGTCAGAAGGAAAGTTGATAAAATAAATAAAAAATTTTGTATTGTTCGATACATATGCGTACCGAACCGAAAGCACTGTATCGAACGGTTCAATATCGATACGAGTATCGTTGCACCCCTACAAAATAGGTCACTTTGGTTCTTTTTTTTCATAAGCCATCATGTTGTACGTTTCCTCATTGTCCTGTTTTATGATCCAATTTGGGCCAAGCTTTGCTGGACAGATTTTACACACTGCTTCTCTATTTAGGCTTAGTTTTAGTCAAATAAATAATGAGACTGTGTAAAAACGTCATGTTTTGTAGTTCATCTGAGGTTATATTTACCTCATTTTAACACTTGCAAAGAGCTTAAACTAGTTGAGCTCTCTGTTTTAATATTTGTAAAGTATCGGGTCCTTTGTTTACAGTTTTTTTTTTTTTTTTGCTGTTGTTTTTTTATATGTTAGTGCCCCAGCTTTCTTCGGAGGTTATACACTCAGGCAAAGGATGAAAGGATTTCTCACGTTAGATACCTGTTCCATAGGCTGTGATGACTGTCATTATAATGCCTTAGCCCGGTCTCTCTCTTTTTTGTAAGGTAAGATCTAAATAGGTTGGCAAGATAATGCATGCTGGCTGATGATGATGACCTGTTTTATCCTTGGTAATCAAAACAAGGTAGTCTAGACATATAAAAGCAGTCATCGAGTGAAAATGAGCCCTAATAACGTGCAATAATGCGTAGTGTTTCAAGCGTCACCATCTTGCATTTGTGTCTTTAAAAATATCTACGCTCTTGCTAGAAGCCAGGAGCCATCTCAGTCATTGTAGTCTTAAAATTTCACAAGTTTCAGAGATTTGTTTAGTTAGTAGGATGATATGAATTCTAAGCATAGTATATGTATACCAGTGCATGCATGCATGCTGCATTGTCCTTTATGCATTCTGGGCTTTTCTAATTTTAAACAACAAACACTTCCTTCTTTTCCTGACTGTCACGGAAGCAGTTCTCTCTGTCACTCCACTCACGTGTTGTTTACAATGTTTCCTGCAGGAATGTGGTCTGACAGCTGAAATGATCCACCTGGAGAACAAGAGCGTCCTTGGATAATGCCTGCAGGGAATTCTAATAAGATAAAAAATGCCCCCCAAAAAATGCAAGGACTTTCTGACAGGCTGCAAAAGAGACGAAAGTAAAAAGTCAACAGTTTATTTACCCACAGCATAAATTACCATCTATTGTGATCATGGATGGGGAGACTGAATAAACTATGCTCGCCATAAGTAAAACTTCACTGGCAATTTCAGCCCATTTTTTCCCCATTAAAGCTTTCACATAACATTGGTGAACACGCAGAAATATTTAGTGTGATGATGCTGTTGAGCTTCTGTGTGTGAATGAAGCCCAAAGGATCTGATACAAGATGAAATGAAGACAGTAAAGAGAGACAGACAATGAACATCTCTAACACAGTGACCCACTGATACCCTAGCACACATTCTCTCACCCACAACAATGCAGCAAAGGCCACCCCTACCTCCTCGATAAATTGGCAGAGAGATGTGGTGTGACAGACCATTGAGCCTTCCGTAGCTCTAATGAGGCCTGCAGCCAGCAGGGACTGAGTGGAGCAGCTATACTAGTACGTTTCCATTACTACAGTGCAACAGCTGCAAGTGGAGATCCTATAGAAATGGCAGGAAACACGAGGCCAAGTCTGAGATCTTAACAGCAGAAGCACTTAGCTGTGGGATGTAGAAACCAAATAAAGCTTGCAAGAAAGAAAGAAAGGCTGATGAGAAGTTGTTATCAGCTCACTTTCTGCGAGGAGCCGACAACACATAATGCTTCCCTGGAAAATTAAATTACAAGTTGTATTAGAGCTAAATTTAACTGGAAAAAAGTCCTACTGCTGTCCTGGAGCCGCTTTAAGTGACTGCAGTAACATTTTAAAGATGAGCAATTTAGATTGTTTTTTGTGTGTGTGTTTGTGTTCAGATTTACAGCTTAACAATAGAGCTTAAACACATACAAAAAAAGGCAATATTTTACTCAATCTCAAAGGAACAGGCAGCCTGATAACCAAACAAATCTGACAGCAGTCTTACTACGTCATATGTCATGACTGAAGGTTTTTCTTATTGCATCCGGAGCAGCTGCACCCATTGATAACGCCCGTTGAATATTGAAACGTAACTCAGAGGTTATAGACAAATCTGCAGATGAATCTGTATTTGTTGTTTTGTCTTGCAGTGCCAGGCTAAGGAAAATATACCATGGGCACAGAAAATTTGGGATTCAATTGGCTGTTATATGTGAACTGTGTTTAATGTAATCATCATAAACTTCTTGTAAACGATGGAGACGGCCAGTGCAACATCACTCATTGGTTCAAGAACTCAATTTGAAGTCTTAATATTTATGTCTAGATCAGTTGGGTTGTTACAAAGGAGGAAATTAGCTTCAGTGACCCAAAACACCCTGTAAACATTCCTTTCATGGCTGAGGTATGAAATTTTAACATTAGAGTCTATAGAGACTGGATTATTTTACACCTAGCCTCAAATAGTGAGTAAAGTAACTTTAGCACTTTTGAGTTGGCTCTCTTTTTTTTCTAAACCACACAGGGTCCAAAGTATACATAGAGGCTCAAATATATACACACACTCCCACTAATATTTGGTTAAAAGTCCCTTAACAAGTTGCACCTTGACTGGACACTTCTGGTAACCATCAGCATGTTATGTTTCACTGTGTGGCTGGCAGGAAAGAGAACCCAAACGCAGGACTCATACGTGGGGAGGGATGAACTCAAAACGGCAGCTTTATTGCTGGAAAAACACACTAAACACAAGGAGCCATAAACAAGAAACTCGAATCAAAAACCAGAGACACGAGGGCGCTACGCTGGGAACACAGGGAACTAGGAGCGCGGAGGAAACACACAGTGTGAGGAGACGACGCGACAACGAACGGAGGTGAGCACAGACAATAAATACACAAGGAGAACAGGGAACAGCTGGGAGACACAGCTGAGGGCAATTACACACGTGACAAAACGGGGAGGACAGAGAGACAGACTGGAGGGTGAGACAGAGAGAGGGTGAGTGAGAGAGCACAGAGGGGCACGAGAGGAAGCACAGACATGACGGGATGAGGGAAACACGGAACGTAAGGAGTGGACACAAGGCACAAGAACTCACATCATAAACTTAAACACACAGAGGAAGACACAGGGGAGAGGGAAATTAAACCAGGACCACAAGAAACTAGACCCTGTAGAAATAAACTATAGACTAACAAAGAGAAAACCCAGAACCCTGACACAACGAGCTTCTGGCATCATTCTGGCTGGATATGTGATATGTGACTACTCATCTTGGCAGAATTGGTTGGCTTCATTTAAATTGGCTTGTTTCCTGGTAAGGACGCAGCTTTTAGCATAGCCCACAAATTTTAGATAGGCTTTAGGTCGGGGTTTTTTCGTAATGTTAGTTGCTTTGTCCACTCCAAAACACGTTTTGGTGTTTTTTTTGGAATATTGTGCTGTCAGAGCACCCAATTAAGTCATCTGCTGATTTGAGGTGAAGTTAAAGAATGTGGAGGTAGTCCTGCTTATTATTCCATCCGCTTTGTGTAACACACGAGTACCATTGGCAGCAAAACATCCCCAGAGCATGATGCTACCACCGCCATGCTTAGCAAGTAGCACAGCTTTCTTAGGATCTAAAGCCTTACCTTTACTCCTCCAGTGCAGGTTTGAGCCTCAGTGGTTGGTAGCCTTAGTGAGCATCCTACCAACTGAGATCCCATCTGAATGTTTAGGTCTGAGTGTTGTCAAACAATTTATTTTTATGATGGCAAACAGAAACACCCAACTGATGTTTACCATAATAACTAACAAGAAGTCAATAGGCCTTGGCTTCATCAAGTTAAAAGAAACTGCAAATCTTTTGTTCCCATTTCTTTAATTAAATCACTAGTTACGTAGCATTTTTGTACCAACGAGGTAATTCCCAAACAACTATTAGCTGAAAGGTTGCCTTATCTCAGCATGGTGTGCAGCGTGAAATTAAAAAAACTGAGGAAACTGGGTAAGTGCCGGACAAATATGACGTGGAAAGCTTAAAAACTGTTTACCGCACATAAACAGTATATCCAAAAGTCATGACCTTAAGAAAAAATAGATCAAAAAAGGCCTGAGAGATGCATCTGGCCCTTCAGTTGATCCATCTGTTGTTTGCTGGCTGGCTGTTAGAAAACTTTTGCTAAGAAAGGAAAGTCAAAAACTCATTATAATGATCCAAAAATCATTTTTGCTTTCATGTTTTCATATGTTTCAATAAATCGCAGCAGCTATTTCCCAGCATAAAGAAAAGAAGGGTGAGTCAAGACTTTTGCTTAGGACTCTACATACAAATACAACTGAACAGAAAACAATAAAAGGAGGAGATGATGCAGGGAAAAGCAAAGGTGTGTGAGAGAGTGATACAGCAACCCAACATGGAGAAACTATGGCTTCAGTGTTGGGTTGGATTGTTAGCCCTTTGATCTCCTCCACATGCTGAACTGTCCCTGGGTGACGCACAATGTAAAGAGCTTTCTAGAAGCTAATAAGAAGTGTAGTGTAAGTTCAGACTATTTACCATGTCTGAGGTGCTTGTGCCAAAGCGCCAGCAGCAGCCTGTGTGTGTATAATAGAGTGCTATGATATTATATCTGCTGCAAAGACCATTTTAATTATTTATATCTAGCAGGCAGTGCAATTCTCTCTTTTCTCAAGTTCAATCAAATAACTTTTTCCCCTCCTCACCCAGTTCCGGAGCTTTTAAAAATCCTGCCTCAAACTTTCAAATCCTTTCCGGTTAAGCTGCTGCCCGACACTAATGACAGAAACTCTCCAAACAGTTGTTCCAGCCTCTGACAAATCCATTGCTAACTTTGAACTTCTAGGTCCTTTTAAGTTTTAAGCGATGGCTATTTCCAATCAGCTTAATTGGGTTGCAGCGTTATAACCTGAAATGTCTTAGTTAGTTGAGACTTTGAAAAAATGGTTGCTAGGAAACATCAGCAGCTATACCTTTGCTTTGAACTGCCAACAGGAAATCCAGTTGCTGTTGAAGTTTTGCAAAAGGTCATATCTTTGTTGACTGTGTTAATATTCTGAGAAAACTCTGCAGTCATTACAATCAGCGTACAGGAGGGGAAAAAAACCTGTCTATCATTCCATGTTCTTTTTCCCACAGAAGGTCAGACCCTTCACTTCTTTTACCCTGAGTTCAGCTGATCACAGCATATTTCTCCTGTTGGGCTTGTAACCCTTAAATAAGTTTAGATAACGAGAAAAGGATAAGTAAGAAAAAACAAAAAAACGTTTCAAATCCTAACTGGTAGTTTGCTCCTCCTTTTGGCAAAAATAATCCATTTGTCCTGGAAGGCTATCGAGTGTTTTTCTGTTTTTGTTTTTCCTTATACCAGTGGGATCTTGAACCAGTCGACTGGGGTCTGAATGGAACCCAAGCCTGAAATCAGTACCTAATGTTTATTTTGTCAATAGGGAAGTCCCGGAGCACAAATGGGATGCAGCTCTGGCATGTGAGAAAAGGCCATGGAATACATTAAAAAAACATGGTTACTGGAACACACTGTGCTTACCTGCAACTGCCTGTGCTTATATTTTTTATTCACAAAAAAAGAAATAAAACAGAATCCACAATAATCATTCAAAAATCAGCAGGGGAAGGCATGTAGAAACAACTCTTTACAGCTTGCCATATTCTGTCTCTTACCTCTTTGTGATTTCCATTCTGTCTGGTTTGTAACAATGGAGAGATCATTCAAAGTTCTATTTAAAGAAAACTGAGCATTTAACCTAACTACTGTCTCTGTCTACTGGGTTTTGTTGCTCCATTTCAGTTTTGCCACTGAAGACTGTGCATAAAAGATGGAAGTAGCCAATCAAGAAGTCCCTTAAACCAGCGTTTTTCTAATGGACAGCAAGGGACGAATCTTCTGGTGGCCAAAAGATTTCTCAATTGATTTAATAGCTTAGCAAACACTCCTAAAGAGTCGATGATCTAATCTATTAGTCTGTAGTTTTAATAAATACAGCATGATTAATTTAATCTGACTAATTTGGATTAAGGCCTCAGTCAGACAAATTTTAATTTTTTCTTTGGAGCCACAATAGCAACCTCTGGTTGCCAGGGAAAAATGTGTACGGTGTGAAGAGCAGTACAGAAACTTGAAAAAGTAAAGGCTGAGCCATACTGCTGCATCTTACTTGTTTCAAAAAGTGCAGCTTTTACAATGAAGGTGAACATTCTCTGTTCCCGGTTTACATAGTACTCTTCAGAGTTTCACTACCATTCAGTTGGCAAGTGTTTTCAGATAAGTTGGTGTCTTCCATGCAAACTGTGGGCGACTATGGCAATCTACTGGTCGTCAAAGCAGTCTCAAAGATGTCTTTTGTATGTATAGCTCTTTGTGACCAGTTTCACCAAGCAACTGACAACAGCCTCCAGCAACCGGTCGCCAAACTTTTTAGGAATATACATTTTTTCTTAGCGATCGATGTTTGCCAGAAGATCACTGGCTATGCCTGGAGTTTTTAAAAGTAGAATGGGAGGCAGAGCCTTCAGTTTTCAGGCCCCTCTTCTGTGGAACCAGCTTCCAGTTTGGATTCAGGAGACAGACAGCCTCTCTACTTTTAAGATTAGGCTTAAAACTTTCCTTTTGCTAAACATATAGTTAGGGCTGAATCAGGTGACCCTGAATTCTCCAGGAGTAATGCTGCAATAGGTCTAGGCTGCTGGGGAATTCCCATGAGTATTTCTTCCTCAGTCACTTTTCTCACTCACTATGTGTTAATAGACCTCTCTGCATTGAATCATTACTTGTTATTAATCACTGGCTCTCTTCCACAGCATGTCTTGTCTTTTGTCCTCACCCCAACCAGTCATGGCAGATGGCTGCCTCTCCCTGAGCCTGGTTCTGCTGGAGTTTTTCCTTCCCCCTGTCACCAAAGTGCTTGCTCATAATGGATCATATGATTGTTGGATTTTTCTCTCCGTGTATTATTGTAGAGTCTAACTTACAATATAAAGTGCCTTGAGGTGACTGTTGTTGTGACTGAATTGAATTGGTTTAGGCCTCTGTGACTGAGGCCCAGAGTGAATGAAATGAAGTGGAGTGTTCTCTCTGTTTGCTTGTGACCTGTCTTTAAAAGAAAAACATGATGCTACGGTCAAAAATATTGAAGCTTCATAACGGTGGTCCACAAAATAGTGGGTAATTCACAGTCAGGCGTGCTTTCATATACGTCCACAAGATGGTGAATGAACTGTTACTTATACAGTGCTGTTCTATTCAGTTTGAGTTCTAAAGTGCTTTATCACTGCATGCATCATTCATCATGCTTTTCATACACTCACAGATGATCCAGTCTATCTCCTGACACACAGCACCTGTCCACAGGCTCTTCATGATTCTGATATAAGACCTAAAATATAGTTACACATCTCTAAGCATCTAGCAAGATGGTCAAGCCCTGATTTTATATAAACTATACTGACAGAAATATTCACTCATCACATAAATATTCACTAATCTAATCACTTTCATGACCAAAGGTGTATAAAATCAAGCATTTAGGCATGCAGACTCCTCTGTGTTGCTCTCAGGAGCTCCAGTGTGGTAGGATACCACTTGTGCAACAAGTTCAATTGTGGCATTTCCTTCCAGGTATTCTACACTCAATTGTTAGTGGTATTATAAAAAAGTGGAAGCAATTGGGAATGACAGAAACTCCACCACATAGAATCATAGAGTGGCTTCAGCAGATGCTGATGCATATAGTGCCCCAGAGGTTGCCAGCTTTCTGCAGTCAATCTCTGAAGACCTCCAAGCGTAGAGGGCTTCATGGAATGGGTTTCTATGTCCAAGCAGCTGCATCCAAGCATTACATCATCAAGTGCAATGCAAAGTTTTGGGTGCAGTGGTGTAAAGTACACTGCCACTGGCCTCTAGAGCAGAGCAGTGGAAATGTGCTCTCTGGAGTGATGAATCACACTGCTCCATCTGGCAATCTGATAGATGAGTCTGGATTTGGTGGTTGCCAGGAGAACAGCACTTATTTGACTGCATTGTGCCAAGTGTAAAGTTTGGTGGAGTGGGGGTGTTTTTCAAGAGCTGGGTTTGGCTTCTTAGTTCCAGAGAAATAAACTCTTAATTCTTCAGAATACCAAGACATTTTGAACATTTCATGCTTCCAACTTCGTGGGAACAGGTTTGGGCATGGCCCCTTCCTGTTCCAACATGAGCGTGTCCCAGACACACATGTCATGGACAGACAAGACATGCATAATCAAGTTTGGTATAGAAGAACTTGACTGGCCTGCACAAAGTTCCGACCTAAATCCAGCATAACACCTCTGGGATGAATTGGAACAGAGACTGAGTGTCTGACCTCAGGAATGCACCTCTGGAGGAATGGTCAAAATAATAAGAATGTCATAAACACTCCTAAACCTTGTGGAAAGCCTTCACTAAAGAGTTGAAGCTGTTATAGCTGCAGAAGAGTAGGTCAGCATGAGATTAAACCCTACGGATTAAGAATGGGATGTCATTCAAGTTCATATGCATGTAAAGGTATACAAGTTTGACAGCACATGTCGGGAAGGTCCTGGATCCATATTCAGCAGCAATGAATCCATTAAGCCATATGAAAGAGATTAGCCAAATCAAAAGAAGTAACAAGCCAAAAAAGAAAGACAGATAGAGAGCACCTCACAGCTTGTGGGAGGGTTGACATCTCATGCAGATCTGAGAGAGGCAGAGGTGGAAAAGATGTGAATGTTTGAGACGGCAAAAGTCTGAACAGAGAAGCGAAAGAAAATATAAATAAATACAAATAATGAACAAGAACAAAAATTCTACTTACTAATTGTACAATCTGTAACAGGCTAAATGGGTATTAACACGTGATTTGCACATACTGCACAGTCTATGCTAATTAATGCGTATCTTGCTTATAATGTGCATTATATGCTATATGTTCAGGTTTTACTCTTCACAGTACTCTGATTGCCGGTTTCTATAGTGTAGTCACAGTTGCTGCAATGACCCAGTTTCCGACACAGAGATCATTAAAGTTTCATATCAATCCAGTGTAGGGGGAAAAAAACATAACAAGCCTTTAGATTTTAACAGCACATCAGTGTTCTTAGAATAAAACATCACAAGATGAGTTTTATTAAAACACAGACAAAAACACTGAATCACAGAGAATGCAGTCATTGTGCAGTCGGTATGAACTCTATTTGACACACGGGGTGTTAGAACGCACTCCGAGAGATTAGTTTATACAAAGTGTTTATAAACATGTAAAGATTTAAATGAAAATTCATATTGCATATTTTTATTATAAGTTGATGATTCTCGTGATATTTGAAAACAATAATAAACTTTGCATTTCAAAGTATTTTGCAAGATCTCAGGACAGTCTATTAGCTTGTAACTCTCACAGCTCCTGTTTCCTGGACATAGAACTTCAAATATATAACAAAAATAAATAAATTCACACACCTCCTAAATCTGCTGGAGTTTTGGAAACAGTTTCCTAACCCTAACCATTATTAAAAGTGCTAGTAACTAACTCCCAACTAGTAAGACAGGGGGATGTCTTTCTTGTATCTTAGGAAATTTCAGGTACAGAAGACTGTGTGTGTGCGTTTAAAAAATTTATTATATAATTAATTAATTAATTATAATTGTTTCAATTCAGTTTCTTTTTTTTTTTTTTATCAGTTCAGTTTTGGGGAAAAAACATTGCAACAAGTGTAAGAGGTGCATTGGGAAATTCATGTGCTCATGTGTACGAGTGTATATATATATATATATATATATATATATATATTGTCAACTGCACTAGAGTGTTTACTATCAGATATACAGTAGTGTCATCAAAAGCTATTATACAGACAGATGTGTAAACTGAGGGAATTTTCCAGCATTTGTGTTTTTTCAAGAGACACCAGCTGACATTTAATATCTTCCCCATTTGTTACTCTTGGGTTTTCTTAGCTAACATCTCACCTCAGTAGCCTCTGATTTATGGTTCTCCTTTTCAACTCAGTGGCTTCTGGCACTGAACAAAGCATGTGGGGTTAAAATAAATGTTCAGAGCTGTAGTCATTGGTCCTTGATAATTTTGTCAAAATCCAGTCACAATCCAGCTGAACGGCTTCTGGGTGGTGTATAAACAGCGGGGCATTGTGCTGTAAAATGGCTTCTCGCCCTTATTTCCCTCTCGCCCGCTGCGCATTGAGTGCTCTGACACAAGTGTGACAGATGTAGCCTCTAAACTGTTTCTGTGTTTGACAGCTCAGCCTCCACCTGACCACCTTCATCAGTGCTCTGCCGTGAGGACGGGCCACAACCTGTGTGGACATTGAACCCACATCAGTGCACGCATCTGCCGTGTAAAACGAGAGTGTAAACTATACCATGGGTAACATACACAAAAGGTCACACAGTTCACAAAAACACAACCTATGAACTGACACCATGTTCGAAAGGCATCAGAGGTGACGTGCATTTGATGTGACCACATAAACATTGCCTATCCAAGCTTACAAATGTGCATTAATAATTCATCTGCAGTTTTGTTCAGTTGTTACAGCCACGTATTCTACATCTGTCTCTTGCCAGTGGACAGATTCCTCGTCTCCTGCACACAAATCGCTAAGGCATCTAGTTCCAATGTAAGAGTGAAATTGATAGTCATGTGGAGCACCGCAGCATTAACATTTACACAGCAAAAGTACCATGCCGGCTACATTTTATTTCAGTATTTATTTTCGACCATTTTTCTTGCTTCAAATTCCCTCGGCTGCTATAAATAATTCAATTCTGCTTTATTTATGTAGCGCTAAACCATAAGTCATCTCAGCGTATGATGCATGCATAGTAAGGTCAAGACCTTACAGAATTATTTGGAGAAACCCAACAATGTCTCCTTGTGCAAACAAGCGCTTGGCAAGAACGGGAAGGAAAAACTCGCTCTGAGCAAGAAGAAACTTCAAACTAAAGTAGACTCAGGATGGGAGGCTGTCTGTCTCACTGGGCATTTCGCATAAAACAAAAAAACACCTGGTTTTGGTAATATACCATCAGAAAGTTAGAATAACTAGAAGCGAGTGAGGACACCAGTGAGTTCTCAAACAATACTTTAAAAATATATATATATTTAAATATTAGATAAAAATACACTACTTTGTAGTGTATGTAGTGCTCTGTAGCGCTTTGTAGAGTTGGACAGGATTTGGATAATTAGGCTCAGATGGTAGCCATAGTCAAACATGACCTTCATTTTGATGTCAAATGCAGGCTACTACATTACTACATACTACTACATTGTTAGCAGTATGAACTTTAGGATTAGAAATCAGCATGACACCTCAGTTTGAGCTGTTTGGAGACAGTGTCAGAGAGGTAAGGTGGACTTGTGTAGAGTAGTGATAATACGATGTACTGGACAAAGGATGTTGAATATGAAGGAAAAGAGGAAGACCAAAGATTAATCACAAGGTTTATCTGAAGAAACAGAATGCAAGGGATAGGCTGAGATGGCCTGTCGTGGCTACCCCCTAAAGGGAGCAGCCAAAAGAAGGAAACCAATTAGACATGACAAATTTTAAAAAGCACCACTAAAACCTAAAATAATGGGGAAAAAGTAATGGAAAACATGATCAAAATAATTGCTTGTGTTTAAGGTACATTAAATCATTTATTTAACCGAAAAAAAAACTTATAATTGCACACTAAAAAAATTTATATTAAGTCATACAACAAATTGATGCATTCTTTTACATTTAGAATTAATCCATTAAAAATACATAGGAGCAGGCGTCATTTTTTGGAAACCACCATGTTGCCCTGCCACCTTTGAGACAGTTCTGCCTTATCTCATCTTACATATGTGGCTAGAGATGGGCCAAATACGTAATATGCCAAAGGTGGAGGAGAAAAGAGAACTCGTAAGCATTTGTATGCATGCATTGAGGGCAATTTTTAATTCATGCCTGCACCTTCAGACTCAAGATATGAAGGTTCATAGCAATGAAAACATGAAGTCAAGCGACAACTTGTTGTAAGCCGATTAGACATGCGACCCTCCTGACTCTAGAGAGCTGACAATGAGCCAGCTAAACAACAGCTGGTTATAAGCTAACGTTATGCCAGCTAACACTACACAAAATCAATCCTCAAAATCAGGCTTTTCCTCTTATAAATTGTTTGATTACAGTCTCACATCTTATGATCCAAGTTCAACAACTTAGATCCATTTCAAAGAAAGTTTCATAATTCCGGCTAACAGCAGCTCATATCCTTAGCAACGTACCTCAGTATCGCTGTTAGCGAACAGAAGTGAGCTTCACTGAGTATATAGACGCGGATGTTTCCTGCCCGCTGAGGTAAACAGCAGACTGAGAGTCTATAAGGACAGCTAAACAACTCCAGCCAATGTAGAGTTACTTTGCTGTCTGGGTACACTCACCACTGATGAACGGTCGCCAGGATTTTTGATGTGACTTAGGGTTCAAGAATACCAAAGAATACCACAAAATATTTGCACACAAATGTCCATTTTTTATTTCCCAATTTATTTAAGTACTGATATTACTTACCTCCAGATGACCAGAATCAACTTTTTGGGATTTACTTACCTGGATGATTGAGCATGCAATATCAATAATTTTTTGCAAGAATTATGCACTTGAATTGGGAGGGGTAGGAAAACAGAGATTGGCTGACTGCAATCTGCAATCTACTGAGATCCAGCGGTGAAAATTGTACACTCTGTAACTTTAATATATAGAGTAAGGAACAACACCTGATTAAGTTGCATACTCCAGATGGAGTTGTGGTTCAATGGTTTCATTTTTACTGCTATACCAACTTCATTATTATTCAAGTATTAAACCCATTTGCAATGTTTCAGTGTTTCCTTTTTTAATATTTCAAGATTTTCTAACTTGAAAGCTGGGAAGCAGCAAGGTGACAGTCCAAGGTGAATTAAAGAGCATTAGTTTTATTACCAGCTCGCCCAAAGGTGTGATATATCCACATGCCAAATGTCCACTTATTCCATCCATCCATCTACAATGAATATATTCCATTCCCACAGGATATGTGTGGGTTTTGTCTTTCAGACTTTTTCTTTTCTTTCAGATGAGTGTTTTTACGAGACTGTTTCTTTTATTTATTTATATTTTCTTTTTGAATCCTGGCGCCTTATATTGTATCTGACAGATAATTTTCCAATTTTATTCAGAGTGCAGACTTCCACCTCGTGTTTTTTCAATTGTTGAGCTTTCTCGGGAGACTGAGCAGACTGCTAAACAAATTGCCCTTCTTCAACAAATCAGTTTGATCCACTGAGGATGAAACTACCCTTGCTAAGAGCGTGGCTGCAAAAGACCACACAAAACCCGAGCATATGGCCTAAGTCCAGATTCAGCAGCATCCTATCAACAGAAATGAATGGGTCATTAGCTCAGTGCAGCTTCTTCACCTCCCATATGCTGCCACAACAGGAAAAAGTCTCTTGCAACAAATCCCAAATCACCAAAGGTACTTGGGCCTCCAGGCATGCCAAGAAACTCGAAGCCTTTCTCAGCTGAAGGTAGTGCTCTACACGGAGTCCCTAAAGACGGGGATCACATCAGAAGGAGCACTGTGTGTCGCACAACTGGGAGAAAACCACACCATATACGTAGAACACAGAGGAAATGCCAGTGAGGAAAAACATGTTTTCTTTTTTCTGATTGTTGATTTGCCCTCACATATCACGCAGGAAGTTATTATGTTTAATCTCGAAATATGCTGACAGGATTCTCATTTCAGTTACATGATGCCAGCTCAAAAGACTTGGAAATGTTTTTTTTTTAAATTGCCATTTATATTCAGTATCTGTAAACTCCTCTAATAAAAAATCGCGGCAGATGTCGAGACACAAATCACATACCAACAAACAGAGCCATAATTTTGCACCAAGCAGGGGAATGGGTTATGCAATTGTTTGATTTATTCATAAGTCCTATTAAGAATTTGTTTTGTTTGTGGGAGCTGGTACTTTGTCATTTACTGCGTGGTTTACGAAACCAAGCTTGGGCAGAAAAGAAGTGAAATCCTCCCTTTTTTTCCTTTAGTAACTTTGGTGACTATCTCCAGAAAAATATGCCAAGCACCAAATATTTATGGCTGCCACATAAACTAACACAATCCTAATGTCCTGCAAGCCCCATGGAACACCTTTCTAATTGAAATCACTTTTTTGATATCCTTGCTTACTTTGTAATTATAGCTCAACTGTGTGCACTACTTCTCCTCACTTGCTCTAGGCAGGCAGTGTACTGTCAGATTGTGTGGGCTTGTTAGCTGGTAGGGGCTACGTGTGGGATCTGTGAAAACTGAACAATACCATCCAAAACAATGAAGTGAACATTGCTGATGGTTGCATAGAGCTACGCACAAATGTGTTCCTTCTTAGCAGCGTCTGCTGTATAAGCAATCATGTTCTACCAAGGTTTGCCATGGGTTTTGCAGGGCTCTGTGTTGTCTCCATTCCTGTTCACCTTATACACCTCAAACTTTCACTGCAAGGTCATGCCACTTACTGAAATACTCTGAACATTCTGCAGCAGTTGGAGGTGTGGAAGTGAGGTAAGGAGGAGGAGTGCAGAGCACCAGTGGATGATTTTGTGGAGAGACATGGAAGAATGATCTGCTTTTTAGGTCCAGATTTAGTAAACAGAGCGAAATAGTGTGTGAGAAAAATCCTCAGATAGCGCTCATAGGTGTGATTAGTTTCAGAGAGGATTTGATTTTTTTTAAGTTGTGCTGTTTTCTAAATGTGTGCAAAAGAATGAGAAGTGCTTATTTTCTGCATTAAATATTCTCACAATTAGCAGTAAATTGCATGTTGCTAATGTTAATAAAACAGTTTTGATTTAAATATTCTTCCCTAAATTTTGCGCCTTAAGAAAGGAACTGAGAAATACATAAGCAACAGGTTCAGACACAAAAATCTATTTCCCACCTCTTACATCATGTCACTGCGCTCTTTGTAAATAGCAACAGTACTTTTTTTAACCCCAAAACCCAGCTGGTGTTGATGTGTAATGTGAGTAAGGCCAAAGAGATGCTGATTGGCTTCAGAAAGAAGAGGATGGCTACATAACCTGTATCATTATCTTAATGTGAAGGAGCAATTTGTATTTGAGGAAACCACATCAACAACATTCCCTGCTTGGAAGACCAAGAACACTCAACACTGGGAACCACCAAACATTTACATTGGTGTCTAGGGGTCTGTAACTTGATGATCCAAGCATCGGGAGCAGCATCAGACCTGGTGACTGGTCATTGAGCAAACTGTTATCCATCATGGAAAATCCCTGACCACCCTCTGCAGCACTTAATCAGCAGGCAGCAGAACACATTCTCTAACCAACTGATTCAGTGCTGCTGCCACAAGCACAGATTTATCACTTCATCTGTTGTCACAAAATAATTTGACAAACATCGGATAAATAAAGTGCAGATGGTCACGGTCCACTCAATAAAGCTTGTAGTTAGGGTTGGATTATGTGACGCTGAACCCTCTCTTACATTAGGCCTAGGCTGCTAGCAACTTCCCGTGATGTAGTGATGCCCAAGTGTTTCTTCTTCACTCACCTTTTTTTCACTTTCTGTGTGTTTATACACCACTTTGCATGTAATTGTTTATTATTAATCTCTTAATAATCTTCTTAACCTTTGAGGTCCACAGCAAGAAAAAAGCAGTAGAAATTGTTTTTGTTTGTATTTCTTATTGACTTGGGTGAGTAATAAACACAATCATTTTTTTTTCAATAGAGCCTGCAGTTTTTAAAATATTAATCTCTACCAAATGGTTGAGATGTCACTTGGTAAAAGTATGAAATGTCATGCAAAGTAGATAATACAGTTGAAAAAATCAAATAAAGGGCCAAATTATAATTAAATAATAACATAAACTATCCAGGGCATTGGATACAGTTTATTTCTAGCAGCATGCCAGTGAACATTGCTGTTTTCATTCCATCAAAGGAAAGTATTATATCAAACAACAAAATACATATTTTTTAATCTGCAAATGTGAAAAATGTGCAACAGCACAAAATACTCACATTCAGGCAACTTCTGATTGAATGCTACTGTGCAAAATCCTTTGTTTAAAAAATAAAATAAAATAAAAACAGTGCAAATCAAGCACATCTGCTTGTGGTTTTGGTCGTTGGGGTTTTAGGATGTAGCATTTATTCTGTGGTCTTGGAGAGCTGACTCATGGTTGTCCAACTCTAGATGCTGGCTTGTTAACTTGGTTCAGACACAGCCAGGAGGTGGAAACCTTTTGAGAGCCATCGGTTTCTGGTCCAGTAGAGCACAGTCGTAGTTGTAGACCAGGTATTCATGTCAAGGATGTATCCAAACAGTGGAATATGCCATCTCCTTAACATGTAACTTATAACTTGTCTTATACAGGTGTAATATCATATCAGAAAGCTTAATTCCTCCCATATGCTAATTATATACAATGATGAGTGATGGGCATGGAATGGTGATCTTTGCATTGGACTCTTTGCTCCACCGTTTGACCGATGAAAGAGGCATGAACCCACAGGCATTGTTTAGAACAGGGGTAGGCAACGCCAGGCCTCGAGTGCCGGTGTCCTGCAGGTTTTAGATCTCACCCTGTGTCAACACACCTGAATCAAATGATTAGTTCATTACCAGCCCCCTGGAAAACTTCAAGACATGTTGAGGAGGTAATTTAGCCATTTGAATCAGCTGTGTTTGATCAAGGACACATCTAAAACCTGCAGGACACCGGCACTCGAGGCCTGGAGTTGCCCACCCCTGGTTTAGAAGATTGACATATTTGGTGTCACACCATTTTATTGCAATCAGACCTTCATCAGACCTGTAATAACAGGCTCCCTGGCCCTTCTTCATCAGGTCTTTGTCTGCCATCAGGGGAGCTCCACCGGTGCAGTTTGGTCATACAGTACCAATGCACCTGACACCCAAGGAGGTGTGCAAGTTCTGGACCAAGCTGAAACTTGTGAAGAGCTGAGGTTCTTTTATGGGGTTGCATAGTGTTTTTTACAACTTTGGCCCCTTAGCGGTAGCTTCTGTTCCTTTTCACTGAGGGGAGCATTGAAGAATGTAGATCCCCCTTGATACAGCAGCAAGTCATGGATGATGCCAGATGAACTTGCTTGGCAGAACAATTTAAAGCCACACTCATCTGGTTTGTTGGCAATATACTGGTGGAGAGTGCCAGCCCTAGTGGCTTCATAGGAAACCACCATGACCTCAAACACACTGTGGTTGAAGATGGATGGTATCATGAGTATCATGCCACAGGACCATGTGATTTTTGGACATATAATTGCTTTGCACCAATATAGTACTTGTTAAACATGAAATTATAATTTTGACAACTTAGTATTATTAATTTACCAGCTACTGTAATTTGATTAAAAGCTAATCAGTTGTGATATTTGTGATTTCCATGTTATTCTTGATTTTACAATATTTACTAATATTAACTCTAATATTATTAATATTACTAATTATTGAATTATATTACTAATTAGTAATATTGCTGAATATTACTAATAATAATAATAATATTAATATTACTAATATTACTAATATTAACTCAGAAAGTTCTTCAGTACTTCAGACCCAGCAACACGCTCAGACAGAAACTGGTTCACCCAAAAGACAAAACTCCAAAACACAGACTTAACAATGTGGTGTATGCTGTACAGTGCAGCGAGGAATGCCCAGACCTCTACATTGGAGAGACCAAACAGCCACTTCACAAGTGCATGGCACAACACAGAAGAGCCACCTCCACAGGACAAGACTCAGCTGTCCATCTGCATCTTAAGGATAAAGGACACTCTTTCGAGGATGCCAATGTTCACATTTTGGACAGAGAGGACAGATGGTTTAAAAGAGGAGTGAAAGAAGCCATTTATGTCCACTGTGAGCGACTGTCTTTGAACAGAGGCGGGGGTTTACGACACCAACTCTCTGCCATCTATAATCCAGTTTTGAGATCCGTTCCCAGACGCCTTAACGCCCACTCACATCCTGAGCCATCCTGTGTAGAGTAGTGACCTCAGGAAATCACATGATAGGGTGGGGCTAGGTTTCACAATGAACACACCCGAAACCCTGGCTGATTGTGACCCACACCCGCTTTCACACCTTGGCTCATGTGATTAGGTAGAGGATCATCAGGGGGTCCTTTGTGCCTCTTTGGGGGGAAACTCCCACTGGGTTTAAATCTGGGACTCTCCACCATTTGACCTTAGAACTGAAGAAGCTTCTCGGATGAGAGGTGAAACGTCTTCAAGCAACTTAAAGAAGTCCAGACGCTTTTCTTTGCAAGCTCCTTAGACAACTCAGAAAGTTACAAAAATGATTTACTGAGGAAATTATTTCAGCATATTCTTGCTGTGCTAACACTTAATGTTATTTATCAACAGCAATGGATAAACAAAATGGGTCTAGTGGTCTGATTTTATGGCAAATAATCAATTTTAATAACATTTAGGTTATGTTAGCAGTAGCATCATAAAGTGACAAATCAACTGTTTGGTTGACCACTTTTTAAAAAAATTTTATTAAACGTTTAATTTCACTTTTTTTAATGCTGTCAAGTGACATACATCTGTTTAGTAAGTCCTCTAACACTATCATATATCAAAAAATTATATCTTCCTGCCTTAGTTTCATCAAAAACACTCAAAATATGTTGGATGGTTTTTTATTTCTGACTTCCTGGTTGGGAGAGGGATAAGAAGAGCCAACCGTTTACCTTCACAGTGTCTTCTGGTGGATTTTTTTGGCATTACAGATGTAAACCAATTGGTAGAAAAGGCTCAATAGGTAGGTTAATTTCAGTGAAAGCCTCAGTTAGATATAGGCCCTGAAAATGTGCTCTACCAATTGGTTGAGCAGAACGCTAACGGGTTAAAAGACTTGTAAAAATGAATTAGTTGTTTGTCCAAAAGCCTGTTATAGTCTTTGTTTTCCTAGAAAAGATACTGATACAATAAATAATTGTAAAGGGTTTTCACAAATAATAAAGAAACATCTTCATATCTGTAATTCTTATATCAAGTCTGAGAATATATCCAGATTCTGGACTTTTTTTGACCATGTAAAGCTTGTATGCACACTCTGTTCCTTTTATTCTGGCTTGTCAGACAGGCTCAGAAGCAGATATGCGACCGTATGGTAACTGCTTACAGTGCTGGTTCATGCTGTGTACTCCTTCCAGGCAGGTTTGTCAGTTTACAAAGCTGATATTAAATTGTACTTCTGGTGGTTCACACTGCATCTCTCTCTCTCTCTCCCAGGCTTTAAATTCTGAGCCAGTACATACCCTGGAAAAAATTTTAAAAAAGCGGATACAATGAACGAGAGCAGCATGGGAATATCTGTGTTGTGGGAGAAAACATATGCATATGTATTTTCCCGCACAAGGTAAATAATTCTCATTACTATGCAACTACGAGTGCTGGCATAGTCCGACTTCAAAGAATATTTCATAGCAGAAGCAAAGCATCTGTATGCCAAGCTTAAAGAAACAACAGTGGTGGGCAACATTGTGAATCACACTGAGATTTCTTTGTAGCCTACACACAAAAGTGTTGCATGTGAATATGAGTTCAGTCATTTAAATTCCAAATTACTGAAGATGCAGCTTGCAATTTCCATTTTATTGTTGGTTTAATTATTTTTATCTTATTTAACACAAGAGAAGCTTAAAAGGACAAAAACATTTCACAAGTGCAATTTATGGAGGATCTCGAAAGTGGATTGAAATTTCTTGTGACTGGCTGCCCCTCACAGAGCCTAAGATGGCCCTGTTAAAACTGTGTCTAAAACTGAACCCTTAAAGCAGTACCAATGTTGATCTTTTTTGCTTGTAGGGATTGCTTTCACATGTACTGACCTCATTATTTAAAACCCTGGCAATGTTTAATATGAGAATACAAAAACACTCACACTAATGGCCAAAACTCCTGTCAGTTTGTCAAAAAAGCACCTTTTTCTTGCTTACACTTGAATTATCACTGATCACATGCTCAGAGACTTAATATCCTCTGTAGTCTAGCTCCCAAAAAGGCTTTAAATGCCTTTTTTCAGATTAGTGTGCTATTTTCTTTGAAAAACAAGGAAACGAAGCCTGCATTGCAGTGAGATTTTCCCTGTGGACAAACAATCCCAATATATGAGCTGATTGAATCGACAGTTTATTATGCACATATGATCTTTAGGAGGTGAATGGAAGCGGTCTGGGATTTCATGAAGCCCAAAAGGCCTCCTGGGAAATACCTTTTACTCCAAATTGGTGTTCTTCAAGAGACTGGTTAGTCCGCTTCCATGTTACTGCTGTGGGAACTCAGTTTGAGTGGACAGACAGAAAATTGAAACATAATGAGGAGAAAAGCAAGATAGAAAAAAAGAGAGAGAACAAGCTGCCAGTGAATATCAGCCTGATAAAGACCTTTACTGCCCCCCATTGGTGGACTTCTTTTACAATGAAATGCTGCCAGGAAGACAGGAACATCCATCCATCCATCCATCTTCATCCGCTTCATCCGACAGGAACATGCACACCTCTTTTTTCATATAGTTTATATAATCATTATTTTTGCTAGAGTCCTTTCTAATCTTTTGACGATGCAATATCCACTGAAAACTGCTGTTTTCACTGCTGTTGAATCTTTTAGCTGAACACTATTTGTGCCACGTTGACTGAATGGTTCCTGCTCATAACATTTTCATTTGTTGCCAAGCTAACTTTGGCTGATAAATCCAACGGTCCTCCATCTTTGCTAACACGCTGCTCACACTTTTAGCTGAAAAAGTGGGGCTCTCGTACATTACACTATGTCTGAAACCTTCAGGCACTACAGTGTTGTCTCCTAGCAACCAACAAAAAGGGTTGGCAGTGCAGAGTGAGGTGACATTATCCCAAACCACCATCCAGCGATTCCATCTGTATAGTGAAGTATTTGCATGTCTCTTTACTGCAAGGAATATGTGGCTGAAGGCCACAGAGGAGCGGTTAAATTTGCTTAGACCTGCCACATAAGTGGTCCTTAAATGACACAAAATGGTTGAGAGATGGACTATTTTACCAAGCTGGGCAAGGAGATCATAAAAAGTTGCCAAATAACAAGATTAAGAAAATGCAATGAAACAAAAACTTTATCCTGGTGTCCTCTGATGCTGATGACTGTATTTTTTTCCCTTCAGTATCTACAGAAGCAGATGAACCTTTAGCAGCTTACCTTGGAGTCCACATGGATGTATTATACTCTCACTTAGAAGAGGGATGGGATACAAGGAATAAGTATTTTGAACCGGTAAAGCAGCTTAAGCTGTATTTTATGCCTGCTGCAGTCCTGGAGAGATGCACTGAATCTTAGTCATGTCAGATTTGCACTGCTCTGGCACTGTAATATCCTTACATTTCTTTTGTGCCTTGAAGAAAGGATGAGTTGGCTTGGTGTTGTAACGCAGTAGGATAAATGTGGAAACAGTGCAGAGCAGTTCAGCTCAGCGGGGGGGTGAGAGTTCACCTTTATCTGGGAGTTTGGTTCCAGGAGGCAAGCTTAATAGGTTCCCAGAGCATCTACCTATCAGTCAGTTTCTAATCCAGATCAGTCCACTAAAGCCCCCTCATTCCCCTGTGGTACAGTGGACTAAAGGGAATTCTTGGAAGTCAAATAGCCACATGCTATTTTTACCGGCAGTCTCTGGGGCTGAAAAATGAAGCCGATGCAGAGGAGCCAAAAAACTGCAGTTCCTTGAATAACCACATGAGGCTTGCTACAAAAGTGAGTGAAAACCCACATAAAAGAACATTTTGATTTAACTTTTGGCTAATTTGCCCCCTCACGTCACGCCTTCATTCTATCGCAGGCCACAGGTATGTGCCGTTAGCATGGCTGCTTCAAGTAAGAGGTAAGCAGTAAACTGCCTGAAAGGCATCACCTCAGTTTGATTTGAGTGTTTGAGCTGGACCTCACGGTCATGTTTAGAACTGTCTGCTCTGTTTGGCGAGTGACATTCTTGGTCTATTTAGCAGTAATCTCTCCCTTTTCTCATTTCCACAAATGCACATAATCAGTACCTCTCCTCAACTTTTCTCCTTGTGTCTTAGCCCCTCCTACCAACAATAAAAGGCAAAGAGGCAAGGAACAAACACAAGGACAGAGGAGCTGAGGTAGGAAACATTCTCACCCTGGCACCCCCTTTTAAAATGATGTCAGTTAAATATGAGATTTGACACAATTGTAATATTTCACAGTTCACTACAGGCTATATTTTATGGTCTTACGGGCTTATAACTTGCAAATATAAAAGACTAGCTGCTTGAAGAGTCGTTCTTCGGCCATGGTTCCTATAAAACAGTTGCATGTCAAGCTTCTTTTATATGCTGAAGGTAAAAAAAAACCCAAAAAACACCTTAGCAAAGATTATGCCAGTCCTCCTCGCTCCTCTGTCCTCCAAATACATTTTAATAATTGAGACATCTTTCAGTAAGGCGTACTGAGATTGATTTCAGGGTCACAGGCAGGAGGACATATGAGACAAGGAGGCACAAATTAGTGAATTGAGAAAAGCCCTCTGTCTATGTAATGCACCCGGACAGACTATGGGTACACATTAATAACTGTTCTCACTAGAGTTAGCATCATAGGAGCTGCTGCAATGGTAAATGTAAAGGTTTCCAAAGGAGATTCAACAAACTATTATGTGACATCACAGTGACGACACCCATGTTTAATAAATGGTTTGTGAGCAGAGATGGGCAGTAACGCGTTACTTGTAACGCGTTACTGTAATCCGATTACTTTTTTCGAGTAACGAGTAAAGTAAGGGATTACTATCGCAAAAACGGTAATTAGATTACCGTTACTTTCCCGTAGGAACGCTGCGTTACTGCGTTACTAAAACCGTGATTTTTTTTGCGAGAATGTCTCATGACAGTGAGGTAAGCAAGTGCAAAGTTGTGACAACAGCTGTGTGCAGATCAACAATGGATCATATATCGAGTACGGCGAGTATGAGCGTGCAGCGTTTAAAGCGTGGAAGTACTGACCTTACTTTGAGTTTGATTCCATAAGAAGTGACAAAAACATTAGCGTCCATTAGCATCGTGCGTGGGAAGAAAACTCCTTTTTACAGCGAAAAACCCCCCTAAACTTCCGAGCAAGCTCCGAGTGCGCTACCACGTAATGGGAAATTCACAGAGAAACTGCCGCCGTATCCTTCCACTGACCGCTGCGGCACACCTGCACCAGGGTAAACCTCCGCCTACCCAACTCCTGCTTTACAGGTGAAAATAGAGCAAAAGGACCGCTGAGTCTTTGATTTTATTTATTTTCTGCTGTGTTTTACTTGCATCTATTTGAAAGACTGATTGTAAACACACAAAAAAAAAAAATTGTGCTGGAATGTGCAGAAAATAGGTTTAAATATTAAACAAATTTCTTCCAGTCAGAGAATGTTGCATATAATTATATTTTTGCTTGATGCATAAAGTTAAAAGATTAAAACTAATAAAACAAGTTTTAAAAAGAGACTTTTCCATTTGATTACATTTTGTATGATGGAAAAAGTAGAATTGGGCTGAGAGATCTATCTCTTTATCACCTATTCAGATTGTAAATCGTGTTTTTAAAAAGTAACTAAGTAATTAATTACTTTTGAAAATAAGTAATCAGTAAAGTAACGGGATTACTTTTTTGGGGAAGTAATCAGTAATTAGTTACTGATTACTTTTTTCAAGTAACTTGACCAACACTGTTTGTGAGCCTTAATTGGCCCCATGAACTATGTTATAATTATAGGGGCCGTAGTAACTCAGTTAGCTTTTGGACAAACCCTCCCAAGAGCCTGTGATATCTAGCAATTCTCAGGGTCACTGGGGCAAATAAAATTCTAGTCCAAGTAACAACCTTACAGCAAGCTGACATTCAACTCTCCAAAGTGATTATGATATGATGTGATGTATGAAATTGATCTGCTGTGTGGCAAATAGAGGCTGACTTCATGCACACTGCACCGGAAATCCTGAAAAAATAAGTTCAATTCCTAGACGATTTCATCTTATACACACACTGCTAACTATAGAAATGTTTACATTAGGTTTACTGACTACAGTCATGGTAAAAAGAAAGTACATGCTCTGTGATTTCTAAGGTTTTTCATTTCAGGACAACATAAAAAAATCAAATCTTTACCAGGTCTTAAATAAATAAATGTAAATACAACCTCAGATGATCAGCAACACTTCAGATACTACCCTGGGATTGATTTGTTATACAAAAGCTAAGCCAAAATGCAGAAGCAGTGTGTGGAAAACTAAGTACATGCCATGACTGAATAGCTTGTAGAATCATTTTTAGCAGCAAAAACCTGATGTAATAATTTACTGTATGTCTTTATCAGTCTCTCACAGAGGGGGATTTTTGTCTCCCCCTTTGTGAGAGATTTTGCAATGTTGTTTCCGTTCGTCGAAGTTTGAGCATTAGTTTATGCACAGCTCTCCCACCACACCATTTCAATCAGCTTGAGATGTGGATTTCTTAATGCTTGTTTTTCAGCCACTCTGTTGTAGATTTGTTACTCTGTTTGAGAACATCTTGCTGTTTTATGACATTTTGGCTGAACTTTAGCTATTGGACACATGGCCTCCTATCTGACTCTAAAATACTTGTTATACAAAGAAGTTCATGGTCAACTCAATGACTGCAAGGAGCTAACGTGCTGTGTCTACAAAACAAGCCCAAATCATCATCCCTTCCACCACCGTGCCGGACGGTTGGTATCAGTTGGTATAAAATGTTGGTGCTAATGTGCTGTGTTGGGTTGTCACCAAATGTGGCGCTGTGTGCTGTAGCCAAACATCTCTTCTGCTTGGTCTTAGCTATTCAAAGGACATTGTTCCAGATGTTTTGTGGTTTATTTAGATTCAACAAGTTGCCATGTTCACTTGAGAGAGAAGAGGCTTTATCCTGGAAACTCTTCAATTCAATTTTATTTATGTAGTTCCCTCAGGGCACTTTTAATTGTGAGGTAAAGATCCTACAGTAATACAGAGAAAACAGGGAAAACTCCAACCATTATGTTACCCCCTATGAGCAAGTGCTTTGGCGACAGTGAGAAGTAAAAAAAAACCCTTTCAACAGGAAGAAACCTCCAGCAGAACCAGGCTCAGGAAGAGGCAACCATCTGCTGTGACCGGCTGGGGGTTAGGGGAGGAAGACAGGACAAAGACCCACTGTGGAAGAGAGCCAGAGATTAATAATAACTAATGATTCAATGCAGAGTGGTGTTGAGTCAGAGATGTAGCTGTTGAGGTTTTTTTCTGCATGTTCTCTGAGAACTGCATCATCTGATCTTGAGGTGAATATGATGGGTTGTCTACTCCTGGGACAACCCCATAAAACTGTTAAAGCCCCAGCTTCTATAGAGGTGCTCACACTTGCTGATGATCAGTTATTCAAGTGGGAGTTATTCCTATTGAAGCAGTGAGGGTGTACTTAGTCTTTCACCCACAGCTTCTGCAGTTTGGCGTATTTTTTGTAAAAGAAATCACGACATGGTGTAATGTGTCATGATTTGTAGAAGGTTTTATTTACCTAATCTTACACAATTAAGCACATTTTGGTAGATTATTTTATTACATCCTGACATATAATACGTGTAAAAATGTGTGTTTATTTTTACCATGACTTCATAAATTAAATTATAGTTTTCATCATTGAATAGACCATAAGTACATCGGCATGCTGCGTGTGTGTGTGTGTGTGTGTGTGTGTGTGTGTGTGTGTGTGTGTGTGTGTGTGTGTGTGTGTGTGTGTGTGTGTGTGTGTGTGTGTGTGTGTGAGAGAGAGAGAGAGAGAGAGACATAGAAATGGCAGAAGACAAAGGGTGTGATTGTGTTTGAAGTGTCCCTTGTCTTATATCTATAAAGGCATTAATATGCATTTGATCATGAAAATACAAAGCAAGGCGTTGAAAGGCATTTGGGGTTTTGTGCCCACCAAATGAAAACAAAATGCTTTCAAGTTTGCATTTTCATTTGAATTTGCCATTTCCACACAGGCAAGGAATAAATCTACTCACAGTGTGAGTTTATTTTACATTACACCTCCATGTCTCTCCTCCTTTTCAAGTAATCCCCAGTGCCAAAGCCATCACAAGGATACACAGAGGGAGAAAACACACACACCCACACTTAGATCACCACTAGTCTCTAACGTGACATGCATATTTTATAGACAACCTTTCACTCCAATCCTATTCCTGAACCCGAGGGGGCATTCTGGTTAAAAGTCACATCGACTAGGCAAACATTTTCCTCCTGGCTGCCAAGAACTAAACAGGATGTGTGATAACTGGTTGGATCATTTGTGTAAATGTGCATGCAGTGCTGCTCAAATAGCAGTACTGGTATTTTTGGATACAATTTGCTGTTGACAACATGCAGTCTTAAAACTAAATCCTTGATAAATAAGGTCTATATAGTTTCTAACTATTTAACAATGCTATATTCTATATTGCTTTAGACGATGTAAATGTTACTGAATGACAGCAGCCTGTGATTTTTAGGTCAGTGTTGAGTAATTTTGTTACATAATAGATTATTTCCATCAAAACAAATGAGGATGGGCCATCCAACACAGCCAACGTATCCGTGTTTATTAGTGTTCCTGGCGTTAAACTTGGTCCAATGCTGTTCCACACTGGGTCTTTAGGGAGAAAGGACAGAGAGCGCACATGATGTCTGCCATGCTTATAATTAGGTTGGATGTTATTGTAAAAGCCCCAGAGGTAGAAGTGAATGGAGAAAAAAAAAGCATACATGGGAATACCATCCCCTTAGGAGACATGTGATTAAACCTTGAAATTCACAAACACTACCAAATTAACAAGACTTCTTAAAGCTTAGAAAATGTAAAGAGGATCTATTGTGCTCATTTCTAGCTCCTTTTTTTAAAATCTTGGGCACTTATTTAACAGTCCATTGACTATGACCGATTCACGGTTACCTCAAGGCGCTTGACATGGGACTGTACAGCTCTAGGCTCTACAATGTTAGAAAGAAGAGCCCAATCAAATTATCCCCAATGAGCAAGTACTGGGAGAAGCTTCCTGACTCAGGGAGGTGCAACCACCTGGTGCAACCAGTTAGACGTGAGGGGAAAGAGAAGTGTGAATAGATATAGAGAGACCATGAAACGCAAACAGGAAAAAAAAAACACTAAACCCACTAATCCTGGGTGTCTGACAATCTCTAAAAAAAACTGAAGTGAAAAGTCTTTTATGCTAGTCTGCAGACATCCTCATTATTGTGTCTGAGTTGCCAGTCTATCCCAGGGTCATCCACCATGAAAAACCTCAAGGAAAACTAGAAAATTGTGAGCGCATTTCCAAGATTCTTGCCTCCTTGGATTGGTTACCAGTGGTGTTCAAAACTTTTAAAATTTTATTGCTTGTTTTCTTACATCTTCAACCTTCTCACCTCTCACACCCTGCTGTTACGCTCAGATCTCCAGATGAGCTCTTGATGTCGGGCCCCAGGGCAAAACTTGAGACGTAGGGTGGTAAAGCATTTGCCTTGAGGACTTCAAAACTGTGGAATAACACGCCTCAGAGAAACAGATGAGATACCTTAGTGACCTCTTTAAAAAAAACTAATTTTATAAAATATATTTTTCTATTACGTGCATACTAAGGGAGAGGATGAAAGAAATGCTATGGATTACGTTGGGTTCGTGAAGCTAGTAAAACACAGGCTAGCTCAGACACTCTAGATCACTATAATCAGATATCCTGATCCTGTTGAGCACATAGACCTTTGAGAACATCCTTAAATGCAGAGAAAATTTTGCATCCTGTGCTTGAGGAAACTGCATCATTTCAGAAAATATTACTGGCTCAAAAGCATACATACACCCCCACTTGTGATTGGTTAAATGTACCTTAACAAGATGCACCTCGAACCAGATGCTCTTGGTACCCAACAACGGTCTTCTGGCATAATTCTGGCAGGATATGTGGCAGTATTGGTACAGTTCATTTAAATTGGTTGTTTTCCTGGCACAGACTAAGCTTCAAAGCATAATGCACAAATTTTCAATAAGGTTGAGGTCAGAACTTTTGGAAGTAATCCCAGAAAGTTAATTTTAGCCTAGTCATGGTAGCCTGAGAAGCTTGGAAAGCTTGGCCTTCTGATAAGTTTCAAGAAGACATTTCACCTCTCATCAAAGAGGTTTCTTCAGTTCTGAAAATTGATGCCTGTCTGGGATCACTGATCTCATTGGAGTTGTGTTCAAGTTTAAATAATCTAGCTGTTGATTTCAGGCAATGTTAAAGAATTTGGACGTGGTTCCCCTATTTCATTATTCAGTACACTTGGTGGAGTGTACCAGTACCACTGGCAGCAAAACAGCCCCTGAGCATGATACTACCACCACCATGCCTGACAGCTGTTACAGTTTTCTTAGGTTTGAAAGCCTTACAGTTACATACTTCCAAACATACTTCTTGTCATTGTGGCCAAATAACTTAATCTTTATCTCGTCTGAAGATAAAAAAAACTTTTATCCAAAACACATTTGGCTTGTCCATTGGGGCAGCTGTAATTTTTACTCAAGCTTGAAGGTGTCACTTTTGGGCCAGCGACTTCTTAGTTAGCAGCCTCTCAGTCCATGGTGATGTAAAACTTGCATCACTTGTAGACATTGATACTGGAGCTCCTGCAGGGACCCAGTTGATGTCGACAATAAATTCAAACTTGTGCACCCAATTTAAGCTGTACAAGTATTACATTCTGGAAAAAGAAGAGTTCAAGGAAAACATAAAAAGAACAAAATACCATAGCAATTCATTCCCATGATGAGTGTATGTAAACCTAGGACCAAAACTGCACATGAGAGATTTTTGAAGCCTTTCCCTCTCACATAAACTGGCCTTTGTAAAAGAAGACGAGCAGGTCGTGATTGTGAACTACTTCAAATGTACACAAGGCATTACATTTCTGACTAAAAGGAATGCCTGTTCACATTTCTCCATATACTCAGTTTTTGTTGTGCTGAGTTTTACGCATCGGGCCTTGGCTCTGTGAAGGCCATAGCATATGATTTGCATTATTTTCATACTCATCAAACAATTCATTTGACCTCTTGTGCCCTGCATGGAAGAATTTGCATTTGTTAGTGTATGAAGACTGATTTATTCAGATTTCTCCTTGAATTTTACATCTATTTCTGCATATTATTTACAATTAGTCACAAAACACGGCATTGTGTCCAGCAGTTCATATTATAAATCATATTAAAAACAGACGGTGTGTTTTCTAGACAAAATTCCTCATACCAATGATTGTGCATTTCAGGGGTTTTTTTCTGCTAAATATTCAAAAAAAAGACCAGCTTTTGTCTAGAAATGAAAAGGTGCTACTGAAAGAAAGGAACACATTGCTGCCTGTAGTGCTGATATCTGAGCTTGTGAAATGCCCCTCCTCCGTGCGGTGAGAGAAAATGCCTTTTTTGGTGCAACGATTGAGATGATCTACTACGAATCTCATCCTACACAGAAGATTAATCAAATTCAAATGGCAAAATGAATGATTGTTGGAAAAAGTCCCAAATGCGTAACTGCCCTGCAATTTTCACGACAGGAACTCATCAAATCATATTCCCCGTGGAGTGGAGGTGTTGAAGGCACATCCACTCACACGTTCTATCTTTGTGTCTGCGTGTAAGTCCCTATCGTTCTCTAGAATATTCCATGAAGCAGAAAAAAGGGGGTCTGAAGGACAGCTGGGCATGGCCAACCTGCTGAGAGAGAAATTAAATGTACTTTCTTCAGCAATCAATACCCCACTGTGTGGCGATGATAGAAGGTTGTTGGGGTAAGAAATAGTGTGTTTATCTGACATGACATTGTCCTTAGAGCTGCCAGGGTCATCACACACACTGCATGTGCAAACATTAGCTAAAACCATTAGATATCTCATTAAATCAGCCTTTATCTCATCTGCCCCTGAGTGATCTATAATAAATTCATTCAATTTTTTTCATAAGCTGATAAATTTATTGATTTTCCCCGGAAGGAAGGAATTTTAAGTGTATAATAATGAAACAAAAGTTGTTCTTATACAGCCCGTGGTGCTCACACCATCATTTATCTTTTCATGCAACTCATTTTCATCCATTCTGAAAATTAATTTGAAATGTCAAAGTATTCTGGAGTGCTTAGCTGCCTTTGCAGCAGAAACAGTATACTAAAATAGTTACAGCCTTCATCCCCCTCCGCACATTTTCAACTATGCATGCCTACTAACTATCACATTCCCGTACATCACCAAGCTACAGGTTTATGGTCTCAGAATATTCTGACATACACATAGTGAGAATGTACTATAGAGGCCAATAATGATGGCCTAAAGTTTCCCAGAGCATTTATGGATGTCTGCCATATAACATCCCCTTGCCCTTTAAAGAACACCATGTCTTGACTGTCCACAAATGTTGTATTAATCTTACAAAGAGTGACATCCTTAACTCCAAACTCAGAACATTCTGAAATCATATTTCTTCTTTAAGCTGGAGTGTTATGTAATGTAAAGAAATAAAAAATAGTCATATCATATTGTGTATTCTGGTATAATGCTGTAATGGGACCAACCGAGAATCGGATGTCTTTTGTTGTTTGCCAATTTCAGTCATCTGGTTCTGTTTGCAGACATTTTTTGATGTTTATGTCGTCAAGAGGACCATATGAGAACATTTTTCCAAAAAGCGTTCTGTGTGGTTTCCCCAACAGTCCCAAATAAAACATACACATGTCACTATCAGGGAACCATAAGAGAATTCCTGTTGATATTCCAAATGTTCTCTTTATAAATCTGCAGTATGGGCATAACTGCAATGAAAAATCCCCTTAAAGTCATGTGTTATGACTAACACATGACTTTACCCGTAGGTGAAAATTTTATTAAGTCCTTAAAAAAAAAGGTACTCATGTGACCAACAAAGGCCCATGAAGGAATGTTATAATGTCAGCAACTGTTAGCTGTCAGAGTGACAATGGCTGGTTGGACAAATTTGACATACTAGAACATGCCCATGCTACAATATTCTTTGGACTATTCTTGCTTTTGGCAAATTGACATTCTTACTTGCACTGTAAAAAAAAAAAAAAAAAAAAAAAGGGCTAAAATGCTAGTCACTTCCTACGCAATGTGTCATCATAATATATCATGCATAATTCAACTTTTGTGGATAACAATAAGATGTTAATGTTGAAAATTAAAACAATATAATGTTTTAATCAAGTGTTATTGGTAGATTATTGGGTTAATTTAGCTTTATGCTAGGTGGTTGCTACACAATGACACAATAGACCATTATCTTAAACAGATAATGGTCTACAAGGAGTTTGCGGACTAAGAAACAAACCTACAAACAGGGGTAAATATTGTCTAAGGCCCGAGTCCCCCTGACCAGGTGGTGACTCCGTGCCAACCAGGTAAATTACGCTAAGCTGTAGCAATGCAAACTAGAAATGGAGACTATTCACTCTCAAAGTCAAATTTGTGCCATACTGCTGCCTCTAACACATTTCAAAAGGGACAACCTTTGCTTTAAAGGCAAACAGTTTCCGTCTCTGGTTTGCATCACACATTTCACAGAAAAGGCAGTATTGCTGGAAACTGTGACAACCAGCTAGCAATCAAAGCAATAGCAAGGTGTCACTTCAACTCCTTGCAACTTCATGGTAGCGACTGCCAGCATGAAAAAAGCAGATGATTTCACAGAAACTGCCAGCAACCACTGGTACATATAAAGGCTCAAATATCTACATACACTCCTAGTAATATTTGGTTAAATGTTCTTTAGCAAATTGCATCACTTTTGGTAGCCATCAACAAGCTTCTAGTATAAATATAGCCAGGCTATATAAACATAGCCAGATATATGATTTGTCGGTGTTCTGGCGAAAAACCTGCTTCTAAGGATAGTCCACATATTTTCAGTAGGGTTGAGATCAAGATATTAGAAGTCTATTTCAAAAGCTGTTAGCTTGTTATAAAATCAGCTCTGATATGGGTTTGGGACCATTGTCCTTGGAACACAATTCGCAGTCAGGTTTCAACCATCTAGCTGTTGATTTGAGGTGAAGTTGAAGAATTTGGAGGGAGTCTTTCTTTATCATTCTATCCACTTTGTGCAGTGTACCAGTACCACTGCCAGAAGAACACCCGAAGAGTATGATGCTGCTACCACCATGCTTGTTAAACTGTCCTTAACAAAACCTCTTGTAACAAAATAGTTAAATCTTTGTCTTATCTAAAAATAAAACTTTTCTCCAAAACACATTTGGCTTTTCCGTGTAGGCATCTTAAAATTTCAGTTAGGCTTGATGGTGTGGGTTTTGTAGCTTGGACTTCTTCCTTGGTCGGCCTCCTCTCAGTGAAACTGGTGCACATGATAAGTATATGTAACTCAAAACTAACTAAAACTGAAAGAGTGCCTCATATTGTATGATGTAAATAACGTAAAATGAATGAACAAATATTAAAATATATAAATTAAATTGAAAAAAATCTACAGAATCTGCCAGAAAACTCACTATTTTACTGGATCATCAAAGTGGTTATGCAGCATGGTCTCTGAATGACATTGTAGATCATCACTATCCAATGACTGTGGGCAAAAAAAACAAGGACATAAACTTGTGACATCAAACAGGGGTACTGCACTGAATACCTGAAAAGGCTGCAACAACAGAAGAGCCTAACGCAATGGGATAACTGCTCATGTTCATTTGTTGGTCAATAGCAAACATGCTGACAAACACTACTCTCCCCTGAGTGGGATACAAGAACAAATTAAACATGGCACAAACCCAGAGCTGAATTAATCAGATTTAGCTCCTTGATTATGTTGGGATTTTTTGTACTAACGCATCTGCTGCTGCCACAGAAAAGAACTCAAAATACTAGCTGCAAATGGTTAAAGGAAAAAAAGCCTTCTAAATTATTTAAGAGACAGTTTGCCTTTTTATCCAAAACATGATACATCCCCTTTGCCATCATGCTTCACACCTGCTGTGAGTGTTTGGAAGCATTCACATGAATAGGATGTCAGAGATCAAAGAACCAGTGAATCATCGTACGTCAAAACCTGAGTTGCTAATGCATTGTTTTGTTCCTGAGAGGCTTTACATTCACCGTGGTGACAGATACATCCAGGAGAAAGTAAGCTGCATGGAAACATTATTATTAAAGTCTTTGGAAACTGCATAAATTCCATGTTCAGCCAAAAAATATATTTATAAATGGTTTTTTTTGCTTGAATATGTAATTTGCTGTGTGTTGAAAAGCACCAATGAGGTGGCTCATCTCGACTGGAAGAATATAAATTGAATTATTTAGTTTGACCTGGTTTATTTGACAGTCACAGTGTTTTCCAGTTTATATCGTCGCTATTACAAATTTGTGAAAATTGTTTGGGTGTTTTTTCCACTTAGATTGAATTTCACATCTTTGCTTGTAAGAACCATTGCGGGTGGATCTGGTTGGCAAAAATCTGCCACTTTAAACACAAACGCAGCACTGGCCCACTCTCTTTGTGTGTGGGCGGAGTTGCATATGTGCATACATGTGTGCTGAGTGGGAGCAGGGGCACAGCTGGGGTCTTGGCTTTCTCTCTGAACACCGTCTTCATCCTTTTTTACGTCTCATTGTAAAACCTCTCCTTACCAAACTCCTAAGCTTCTCTTTTTTTTTTTTTTTTTTGGCCTGTCCCGTTTGGCTCTTTTGCCATCAGAATTGTTGTCTAAAGGCAAAGAAAGATGCCCAACGGATTTACTTTACCAAACTGACCATCCCAGCCTTGCCGTAATGGTCCATTTGATTCACCTTTTATTGTTTATTTTATTTTCACTTACTGAATACGGGACAGACTTGACTGGGGGAAAGAAGGGGAGAAAGAAAGAGGGAAAGAGAAACAGCTGAGAAGAGGGACGGGGGAGAAGGGCAAAAGACAAAAACCAACAGAACGGGCAGAGAAAAAAAATGCATATATCAATCACCTGGATCACCTGCTGAGAAAGAAAAAAGAAAGCAAGCAGAAGAGAACAAGAGTAATAGAATAAACAACATCACAATGATATATGGGAATATGACAGTAAATACTAAATGTTAAACATTATTGTGCAGCACATAAGATCAACAGAACACAGTGTGCTTTGAGGTAGGAGCCAAAAAGCTTCTCATCTCTGTAAAGTACCTCTGTGTCGGGCTCAAGCGCTCTCTTTTTTCTTTTCCAGTGTCTCCTCGTACTGTTGAGGGTGGGAAAACATATGAATATTTTGAAACTGTCTGAAGCGTATTTGGGGGTTCGCTGAGATGTTACTGATGGTACAAAGGTGCATTACATCTTGTGTTTCTGCACCTATGAGATTAAACAAAGAATACCTTTAACATTTTATAAAAACAGGCCACAAAGAATTTTTGCATGGATTCAAAATTTATGAGGGAAGATTAAAGATTCTGAGAACAGTTCTTAGTAAATTGTGTGCCCTCACTGATTACCCATAACGAGTTTGTGATGACTCCTGCAGGAGGAGGAAATCTCCAGCTTGCAAAACAAACAGAATTCTTGGCTTTATTCCACAGGCAATTCGATTACTAAATAAGATGAGTAGAAAACACAATTATCTCTCAATATGAGCAAATATTTATACACATATGTACTATAAATGTATTTATATTCACCAATTCTTTCTATTGATAATAGTACCATTGTTGGTCTTGCTTGCAATGACCTGCACAGTGATTAAAAAAAGAATTTGATTGATACTGCTTAGTCCATTTTCCTAATATCATGACTTGTATTTCTTAGCCTTACCTATGTAAGCTAGTGAAAATGTTTTGAACTCTCCATTTGTCAGACTCTGAATTCGCATGTCAGCAAGACATGTGCACTTCTGCTACTTGACAGCTACATTAGGAAAAAAATAATGGCCCTGCCAAGTGGCATTTCAAGCTCTAGATCAGTTTAATTCTAGCCTGTTAAACATCAACCATCCATTCAGGCTGTCAAGCTCCTCTAAGGGGATGATTCAGAATAAGAAGAGACAAATTAAAATGAACTTTGAATTATAATTAATCCTATTACAGTACTACCTTTTTGCTCATTCCAATAGTACAAATAGAAGTGCCCACAGTGGCTCTCTGCTGCCACCTGTAGCATGGATTTTGAGAGCTATTAAAAGCTAAACATTTCCATTGAGGGTTCCAAGTCAAATTCTAAAAAAAATCGGAATGTTTCTGAATGATTATGAGTTATATGAACACATTTCAATTCCAAAATCCGCTTTGTGTAACATAAAGAATATGCTGCCTTTTTATCATTTAATTTGGGATATTGTGTTTTTTGCTTGTGGATCTTTTATATAAATTTAATCTTTTGATGGTTGATAGTTAGAGTAAGCGGCTAAGGAAAGCATTAGGTCAATCAGATGTCATTACTAATATATGAAAAACAAGTTGTTTTTTTTCTTTTCTGTGTGTGTTTGTGTGTAAGAAATGGGAGAAAAGTGCACCATCAGTCCTAATGATAGATAGTGTCTCATATACTGCAAGAAACATTAGGTTAAACATATTGTAGTCTAGATTTATTTATTTATTTGTCTTTTTTTGCCGGTTTTATCTTATCTATCCTTAGGTCATGCATCTATAAAACAGTAATTACTCTCTGTAAATAAGCACAAACCACAGAGGCTAGTGGAACTTTTACACAGGTCCACACTGCCATCTGGTGGTAGATTAGATAAAACTCGCTTTAACATAAAGTTGTAACAGTAAAGGATGAGCAAAATTTGTGTATGATGTGTGACTTGCAAGTAGCTGGAGACAAAAATACTGTCAGATTTAGATTGCCTTTGGAGTTATTGCATAACTGTTAATCATTGGAAACAAGTCTTTTGGAGTGATTTTTGGTGAAACGATGAATGTCTACAGCCATCTGTAAATCACGATAGAGGCTCTGTCAAGGTTCGGGGCTGTTTTTCAGCCAGTGCTGTTGGAGATATTGTCAAAATTGATGGAATTATAAATAGACAAAAGTACGGTGAGATTTTGATCCACAATGTAATACCATCTGGAAACTTTCTGATTGGCAACAGCTTAGTTATTCAGCATGACAATGACCCAAAACGCACTGCCAACGCAGAAAAATCTTACCTGGATTAAAAAACAGCCAGTGGAATGCTATCAGTCATGGACTGCCCACCCTAGATCCCAACATTATTCAAGCAGTGTTGGATGATCTTGATAGAGAACAGAACAAAAGGCGGCCACCATCCAAAGACGGATTTGAAATGTCCTTCAAGAAACCTGGAAAACTATTCCTGAGTACTACTTAACAAATTTACAAGAAAACTTGCCTGAGAGAGTTCAGCCTGTGAAGAAGAATAAAGGTTCATCCATCCATCCATTCGCTTCCGCTTATCCTTTTCAGGGTCGCCTATCCCAGCTGTCATAGGGCGAAAGGCGGGGTACACCCTGGACAGGTCGCCAGTCTGTCGCAGGGCTAACACATAGGGACAGACAACCATTCACACTCACATTCACACCTAGTGACAATTTGGATTAATCAATTAACCTATCCCCACAAGCTGCATGTCTTTGGACGGTGGGAGGAAGCCGGAGTACCCGGAGAGAACCCACGCAAACACGGGGAGAACATGCAAACTCCACACAGAAAGACCCCGGCCTGATGGTGGAATTGAACTCAGGACCTTCTTGCTGTGCGGCAACAGTGCTAACCACCGTGCCGCCTACCTAAGAATAAAGGTTCTCATACCAAATATTAACTCTCAGGCTCATTAGAATTATACATGTACTGTATTTCCATTGATGTTTGCATGCTTCAACAAGTCACTGCACCGATTTCCTATTTTCCTGGCAAAATATAAAGGAATGAGGCATGGCTCAAGACTTTTGCAATGTACTGTGGTTACAATCAGTGTCTTGCAAGCAGGGCATACCTGAAACAATTATTTCTGCTAGCTATGAGCTCTCCTCAAGAGGGCTTCTTATTCTTTGTATACAGTAGGTCCACAGAATGTTTAAACAACCAAATATTTAAGCAGACTGTCATGACTTTCACAGCATTCACTCATTTAAAATGTGACCTCTGGACAGCAGCATTTGCCTTTTCAAAGGAGATCGGCATATTGACCCACAGGAGATACCAGTGCAATATAAACTGCACCAATTGTTCCATTTTAGAAAACACATCCTATATATTCTGCTTGCCTGTTTTCACCCCTATAATCCAGCCAAGCTGTGGGCTTCAAGTTATCCATTCCAACTTTTATAAGCACCCGCAGGCTTACTCACTAATGAGCACAGAGAAAGTTTGAACAAATGCATGCGGGTTCACATTTGTGAGATGCCACACTAGTTAATTCAAATAGAATATCACAGTTGCTGGATATGTGAGCACTGGTTCAATTTAATAAGAAGCCCAGATAGAGACAGAAGACCAAAAAGTCTTAGTTCAAACATCATCTGCACTTAATCATTTGCATAAACGGATGACTGCTCATTTTATTTTTATAGTGCACCTTGAGAACGTGATGGATTTGCAGTCCAGATTAAATAAACCGCACGGTCGCTCAGTTCATTTGGTCAGTGGACACATCGGATCATCCTTTGGTCTTTAACAAGACATGAAGCATTGCAAAGCGCGCAAAAAGAGCAGGCTAGCTGCCAACAAAGAGAAATACAAATGAGCATAAAGAATTTAAATGTTGGTTTCTGTTCGCCTGCCTCAGTTCACAATCTTTTTTTCAAATAAGTAAATGCTCTAGTCTTCGTAGTCTTCAGGGCAGCCCACTACAGGTGAGCAGGGAAAACCTTTAACTAACAGGTATCACAATGAAAATCCCCCGGATTGTTGCTCATATTAATCCTTTCTTTTTTGTTATTTATTTTCATTTGACAAGTTTGGTGAAATGGCATGGCTGGGTTTAAGGAGTGAGCAAGTTGCTGTCCATGGTGCTGAAGATCTTTTTTTACTTCCTGCGTGCCAACGCATCCACATTAAAAACGCAATTTGGAAAATGAGCAGAGACAGAGAACAAGAAGCAAAGTCAAAGAGGCAGTTTTGGGGGTTTTTTTTGTCTTTCCATCATGGCTTTTTGTTTTGTTATCAGATGAATGAGTCTGAACTATTTGCACGGCCCTCTGACGTCTTTTCTCGGTGAGCCGTTGTCTCAGTCTCAGTTATCAACTAACATCGAGAACTGGCTTCCCACTTCCTCATTTGCATGCAGATGAAACCACCACACGGCCGGGCAAACTGCATTTCAAGGTCAGCGCTGTACACCAACATGCTGCTGCTGCTTGTGCCAATCTAGGTGCCTAGATGACAATAGACCCAATTACTGCTGGAACAACTCAAATGGCTTCTTCTTTTATTCTTTTTCTGCAGGAAAATTATGCAAAGTGAGTGTTTTAATATGCACGCCTTACTCAGAGCTGTGTAGTTACAGTATGACATCTTCTAGCACTAATACTTTCTCATTGTCCCACAAGACTTTGCCTCTCTAATAAAGAGAAAATACTTCTCAAATGTGCTTCTTTTTACATAGACATTTCCAACTCTTAAAGGGCAATAGAGCAGTCACAGTCAGAGATTTTACATTTTCAAACCTGACTGAATTAACATGAAAATGCGTCTTCCGGTGAGATGTACTGACTCATATCTAATGGCAGCAAATGTTCAAGTGCAGTACCTGCACCTTTCAAAGGCCTTTTTTTCATCAGTGCTCATTTATATTGAGGAGTTTAGCTGAATGGGGAGAGAAGAAGAGTAAGAAAAGAACTCAACCAATTTTCCATTAGTATTATGGGAACAATAGTAAAGCTTATCCTGACTATCTGTACTCACTCAGTTGTAGCCTCAGTTTGTTCTGATCACCTAATAAGATCTCTAAAAGATGGTGGCAGCATTTTCCATGTCTCCCTCTACCTGAGGTTAGATTGTTGATACATCCAGCTTCACCTGCCTTGATGAAAAATCCATTAAGTGACCACAGATTAGAGTTGACCTTAAAGGCTTTTCATGGCCTCTCTTCTGCTATATACAGTACCTGAGCCTATACAAAGGCTGAGTCCTGAGGCTAGAGCCTAAAACCTAAAAGTAACAGAGAATTTCCTGCCAGAGCCCTGGAGCTATGGAATAAACTGCCTCAGGAAATGGGGCCAGTGACATCTTTTACATCTCTTTTTAAGATTTTTTTTTTTTGAGAACCCCTACTGATTTTATCCCACTGCTTTTATTTCTTGTACCACCACTGTACCACCCTCTTTTATTTGGTATTTTAGTTGGGTTTGCGATCTATTATTAAAATAAATTGAATACAGATACATTTAAAATGTAAAACACATTAAATACACTATGTTTTGTGTGTAGCTTTCAGTGCAAAACAGAATGAATTCTGTATTCATCATAAAACTCAACTACCAGTGTTTATGTTAATTAAAACATCCACTTTTAAGACATTTGGTGTAACAGCACCTCTGTCATTTTGACCTATTTAGACATATTTTTCCATATCTTCAGGAAAACTGATTTTAAAGTTTTAAAAAGTGAGTGGCAGAGAGTAATAAAAACTTGGTCCCAGCCAAAAGCCAAGACACAAGATGAGGATCGGGTGGAAAGTTCAGAGAAAGCAAACAATGATAGATGGTAAAAAGCTCAATTCTTTCTTGGAAGAGTCTAGTAAAATGCCAAAGGGGAAATATTTTGAAATAATTTCTTACTCTGTGGAATATTAATACATAGGAAAGTGTATTTTCAACATTACGTGTTGCAGGAAGGGATATGCATTACATTACACTGTTTATATATATATATATATATATATATATATATATATATATTACAGTGTCATGGCAAGCAAACCTGAAGAATGCTAACCAAATGAACTCCTAAAAGACAGATACCTGGAAATTTTCACCAGTGTGTATACCTAAAAAGTGGTATAGAATTACAGGATCATTAATAATATGAATGAAAGGCATGACGTAACCAACAGCTTGGAGAAAACATTAGTAAATACAATGTAAAAACTGTAAAGGCATCTGCATCTAAAGTGAGAAGAGTTATAGCACTATTGTTAACATTTATTGTAGTCTTATTATCTTTAGGTTTTGGGCTTGAAATGGTCTTGGCAAACAAAATACATTGCGCTTACTTGCAGAGGGCAAATGCCCAGAAGCTGTGATTGATTGATTAACTTTAAAAGCAAAGGGTTTTTGTTTGTTTGTTTGTTTTTTTCCACCCTTGAATGAGAACTGGAATTAAATCTAAGCTATAACAATCTAAAATTAAAGAACATTAGCACGCCTGTAATGACATGGTGTAAACTTTCTACTATGTGGGCCCCTAAGGAAGTGATGATTAGGATTTTGTAATTGTGCAACCTTTCTGGAAATCTAAGCACTCTAAAGGAGGTTTAAGTGTTGTAGAGTCAGCTTGGCAGAAGCTGAGCAACAGTAGTTGTGCTTTCCTCCCATTCTTCCTTCGGTGTTCCTTCTGAAAGAGGAAAGGGGGCTTTGTGAGCTGTAAAAAAAAAAAAGTCTAAATCACAACGTGACTTTTTGACAGAAAACCTTTTGATCGGTGTTTAGAGAGGTATCCATTCCTATTTTGCTTGTTTGTATAGGGATCCCTGTATAAACGTGCCTTTTAAAGTAATTTTAAATCTCCCCTGGTAAATTCAAGACCAGAGCTCCACTGAGTTAGTCCCACAGCTATGCATGCTAGTTTATGTTCACTTGACTCTTCAAAAGATCAAGAAATAATAATAATACTAATAAAAGACGTATGCATTTCCACCATTATATGTAATTTTCATGTAAAAAGTAAATATAGTGTAATACAAATATTACAGTTTTTTTAAGTGTCAAGTAAAACAAACACATGCCACTAAAAACTGCATTATACCACCCTGAGAACTAGAGTCGATATCAGTGTGGAGCATAGACTGGGAGTTGTTTGAGGAGATAAAACTTTGGAGGCGTATTAGTCCTCTGTCATGCTCTAGATTTTCTTTAGGGTTCCTGGCGGCAAAGTGTTTAACTTTATAAATGCGCCATCGTTATATTAGACGTACCGATTGTTTTTGCAGTGTAATATACATAAAATGTAAGCGCAAACATTTTCCGGGAGAAAAGCCGATACCCTATTTGAATGGATCCATGCTTGGTTGGACTCCGGTTTAAGGAAGCTTGTCCGCCCGGCAGTCGGAGCGGAGGGGCACTCGACGGCGAGAAGCTTCAGGCGCGGTGTTAGCTGCTGACGGACACCGAAATAGCTTCGCGACGGCTTTCCGAGCATCTTAAACCAGCGCAGCAATGTGCATATTGTCGCCGTAACTCTCGTTCTGTGTCATATTCAGGTGAGTAAAACTTGAAAATTGCCTTCTTTGTGGCTCAATTTGTGTGAAGATAGCCCAGGCTAGGAGTGTACGCTGTGGCTCAGTACAAAGGCTTTCTTTGCCGGAGAAAATGCCGGGGCTGCAGCAGCCGGGAGGCCCGCTTGTGTCTTTCAAGTCACCGACTAGCCCTGCTTAACTCTCCCAATGTTTCACATCGCTTCCTTCATTTCTCGGCCAAACGACGCGTTTCTGCTCAGTCTAAACGCATTTAGTGGCATTACTTACGTTCTAGCGGGTTGTGGACCGAGTGCTGTGGGTTTTGACAACCGTGGCCGGTGCGAAGAAACATGGTTGCTCTGCGGAGTCTCCTAACGATGCAAGCCGGGCAGCTGTGCACTCCGCGCCGCTATAGGGTTACGGGGACAGCCGGGGTTGGTCTGCTGAAACCAGGAAACCGTCCCGTAGCGAAAATACTGACAACGGCACGTTTACTTATGAAACACGGAAAATGTTGTTCGTGAATTGTTGGTATGTCTGGCGAAAGTTTCTTTGTATACATAATACATGAAACAAAGTTGGCGTAAGACTCCGGTATGAGGCGTATTTGGCTCGGTTTATAGGCTTTTTTTTCGCGTCTTTATTGACCCATTCTGGTTACGTAGTGTTACTTGTACTTTCTACCGGGTTCAGCGAGTTAAACGCAGTAATCGGGATGGTTACGAGTTTAGCCTCGTAGCTGGGCTATAGGGGGGCTGGCTGTGCACCCCTGTAGGCTGCAGACTGAGCTGGAAGGGCGGATTTCCAATTTGTGCAAGCAGGCTAGGCTCGGGCTCCGCGACTCATCCAGCAGGTTGATGCCCGAAGGCTACTTGATGGTGACGGGACCCTGCAACGTTTATCTCTAGTTTTAGCCTAGTTTATCCCTCCATATATAGAAGGGCCAAGGTCCCATCCTATAACTGTGGAACCTGACACTTGTCCGGACAGCCACTGTTTATTAGTGTGTCAGTTTTAATATTCTGTCCTCTCAAATGTGTTTGCATTTTTAACAGAATGCAAACAACCTGTAATGTCTTTAAGTAACATATCAAAAACGTCATAACTTTATTGTAACTACACCTGTACTACACTTATGATAGGTCCAGATCAGATACCGCCCTATCAGAGCAAAGGAGTTTCCTAAGATACCTTGTTTAATTAGAAAGGTGCATTTCTAATGCACTAAGTACACACCAGAAAAACTCAACAGCTGACTTCTTGGAGGGACCTTTAGTGCACTCCAGCCTAAACCAGATAAAATAACACTCACCTGTCACTCGAAACAGGCACAACCCTAACTTTAAGCCTTAATATCAATGAGTGTTTCTAAAAATGTGCATGCCAGAGATGCGGCATGAAGAGTGGTGAAAGACTGCTATACTGATCAAAGTCATAAAGATGTTTATTTCTGCTGTAAAGCTGTGCATTCTACAAAAATTGACTCGCTTTTGGAGCGAGCCTCAAGTGGCCATTCCAGAAACTGCAGTTTAGTGCACTTCCATAGCCATTTGAGAACAAAAGTCAGCTACACCGGCCTGTTTCCTGTTTTTAGGACACATTTTTTCTAAAATGGAAAAATTTTAGAAAGGCAAATTTATCGCTAACAACTGAGATATCTTTGATGTGACAAGAACCAGCATCTAGGTAATTCCTGGTAAAACAAGAAAATGGAAAAAGGATCCCACATCAAAAGTGGTGAGAACTCCTACTTTAATAAGCACATAGGGTCTTTGATCTAATGGAAATATTTCTGTAAAGTAACTAGTAGCATAGTGTTGCAGTATTTTTGCAATGTATTGATACAGGGACACCAAATATCCATCCATGCATTCTCTTCAGCTTATCCTGGGTGTTGGGGGTAGAGCTGGGCGATAGAACGATAACGATATGTATTGCGATATAACTTTTACTCGATAGAGAAATTAAGCTATCGCGATAGACCTCGCCGCTCTTGTCCTCTTAAAAAAAAAAAAAAAAAAAAAGGTCAGCCAATCCAAATTAAGTAGCGCAGAGCCGAACCAATCACAGCCGCAGCGTCACGTCGCGTGACTTGTTACGTACAGCACAAGTGCCAAGCCGCACGTGTGTTTGTTTGGGAAGCAGCCAGCGGGTAATGGAGCCAGCGGGTAATGGAGGAAATGAGTGTGCCGACTAGAAAAATCAACCGAGCGTGACCGAAGAGAAAACAGATGATGGTTCCAATGCCGGAGAGATTGTCGAACGGAAGAGCCATAGAAGTTCCGTAGTGTGAAGGTATTTCGGCTATTTCAAGTCTGACAAAAAATAGAGTAGCGTGCACTGTAAATTGTGCCGAAAGCAAGTCTGGAAATACAATAAACTGGTGCATGCATCACACTGTGCGCCACGTTATTGTTTCGGTGAAATGAATTTCTACAATACTGTTAATTCTACTCTCTGCAGTGTTTAAATGCTTACATATACACACAGTTACTGTCCCTCCACACGTACGACTCTGTTCTGCTTCTATGCCCCAGCTTTGTTTACTTTTTCCCACCGAGGCTTCTAGACTTCTGATTGGCCAACATTTCTGCACGGTTAGGAATCTAGCGCCACCTGCTGCTTTGGCATGTTCATAGCAGCGTTTTCCTTCATTTCTGCCTTTACGTGTGGACGGGATTATTTTTTAAAACGAAAACGGAAAATCTCCGTTTTCAAAAATACCCGTGTACGTGTGGACGTAGCCTCAGTCTCTGACTGGAAGCGCTAATTCGTCATTCGGCTTTTGTCAGACTAAAGTAACTGTTAAAACTGTTTGAAAAGCTCAGCTATACAACAAGGAGAGATTGAGAATTTCCTTTTAGTTCTCAGTTTATTTGATATTGACAAAAGTTAGTCAGTTTTGTCTGTTCTTCTGTAAAACAAACTAAGATTTATTTTTAGAATTAATATTTTGTTTCTAAGTGGAATTGACAATTTAGTCTGTTTCGTTTGTTCTATTTTGAAACTTAAACGGTTTAGTGGCTGCCTTTTGTGTAGTTTGCAATATTTGCCTTTATTTATCTGAAAAAGTCTCATGTTCCTTAAGTACATCTACCCTGTTGAACTTATTATGGGAAATAAATATTTAAAAACAAGCTGCTGATTATTTCACATTTTACTTGTGAGCAACGGCACATTTAAATCTTACAAATATAGTTATTTGGCTTATATCGTGATAGATATCGTTATCGCCTGAAATGAAAAAAACATATCGTGATATGAAAAAATCTCATATCGCCCAGCTCTAGTACACGGTATGAAGTATGTTGTGAATATTCTATAACTATAAGTATGTACAGGCTGTAGTGAGTACAAGCTATGTACAGGATATGAATATAAATATGAAAAACTATACAGAATATGAAATAAATAACTTTACAGAATCTGGGATATACAGCTATACAGAAATGGGAACTATGCAAGTTGTAAACAGTTGTAGGATTAAAAATTATCGAATGTACAGAATGATTATTTACACAGAGCTATACAGTAGTGCAGTTAAGATAAGTGAGGGTGTAGATAGTTTCTACAGAGGCTATATAAAGTGCTAGTGGTTGTGAGTGGTGGTTCACTCCATGTTATTATTATGTGTTTGAGGGTACAGTTGTCCATTGTGGGCGTGTGTATGTTCAGTCCATGAGTTTAACGTGGGTCAGATGTCAGGAGGCAGAGTTCAGGAGTCTGACAGCTGTGGGGAAGAAGCTGTTCCGGTACCTGGTGGTCTTAGTCCGGAGGCTCCTGTGGCGCCTCCCAGAGGGCAGGAGGGTCAAGAGTCCATGTGATGGGTGACTGGGGTCTTTGATGATTTTCCCAGCCCTTTTCAGACACCGCTTCCTGTAGATGTCTTTTATGGCAGGAAGTGGTGCTCCGGCGATGCGCTGGGCAGTTTTCACGACCCTCTGCAACGCCTTCCGGTCCGAGGCAGAGCAGTTCCCGTACCAGACTGTTATACAGTTGGTCAGGATGCTCTCGATGGTGCAGCGATAGAAGTTCACCAGGATGTCTGAGGACAGGTGGTTCTTCCTCAGAGTCCTCAAGAAGAAGAGGCGCTGGTGAGCCTTCTTGACCAGCTTGGAGCAGTTTGTCGTCCAGGTGAGATCCTCGGAGATGTGGACTCCCAGGAACTTGAAGCTGCTCACACGCTCCACAGCCGTCCCCTTAATGTGGATGGGTGGATGTGGGTCAGCATTCCTCCTGTAGTCCACGATGAGCTCCTTGGTCTTCTCGGTGTTAAGCAGCAGGTTGTTTCTGTCGCACCACTCAGCCAGACGATCCACCTCCTCCCTGTAGGCGGCCTCATCGTTGTCACTGATGAGGCCAATCACCGTGGTGTCATCTGCAAACTTAATGATGGTGTTGGAACCATCAGCAGGTCTGCAGTCGTGGGTGAAGAGGGAGTAGAGGAAAGGGCTCATCACACAGCCTTGTGGTACACCGGCGTTCATTGTGATGGTAGATGAGCAGCGGTTATCCAGCCGGACATGTTGGGGGCGGTTGGTCAGGAAGTCTAGTAACCATTTGCAGATGAGGGAACTGATACCCAGGTCTGTCAGTTTCCTGATGAGTTGTGAGGGGTGGATTGTATTGAACGCTGAACTGAAGTCTATAAACAGCATTCTGGCGTAGGTGTTGTTGTTGTCCAGGTGTGAGAGGACAGAGTGCATTGCGATGGAGACTGCATCCTCTGTGCTCCTGTTCCGGCGGTATGCGAATTGGTGGGGGTCCAGGGTGGGGGGGAGACAGGATTTGAAGTGTGCTAGGACCAGTCGCTCTAAGCACTTAGTGATGATGGGGGTGAGTGCTACTGGGCGGTAATCATTGAGGCAAGATGGGTTGGAGTTTTTGGGTATCGGGACGATGGAGGTGGATTTGAAGCAGGCCGGTACCACAGCGTGGGCCAAGGACAGATTGAATATGTCTGTGAGCACTCCTGCAAGCTCCCCAGAACACGCTCTGAGAACACGCCCGGGGATGCCATCAGGGCCTGCAGCCTTGTGGACATTGATCCTGCTCAGCACCGCTCCTACATCGGTGGGGGAGAGAGTCATAGGTTGGTGGTCTGGCGTCATGTCTGCTTTGGTTGTGGTTGTGGGGTTCCCTCGCTCAAAACGAGCATAAACGTTGTTGAGCTCGTTGAGGAAGGAGACATCAGAGGATGCGGGGGAGGGTTTGGTGGTCCTGTAGTCTGTGATGGTCTGGAGTCCTTGCCACATGCGTCGGGGGTTGGAGTTGGAGAAGTGTTCTTCTACCTTCTTTTTGTAATGGTGTTTGGCTTTTTTGATGCCCTTCTTTAGATTAGCCCTGGCTGTACTGTAGGCGTGTGCATCTCCTGACCTAAAGGCAGTGTTGCGGGCCTTCAGGAGGAGACGAACATCCCGGTTCATCCAAGGCTTCTGGTTGGGGTACATGGTGATCCGTTTCTGGGTGGTGACACTGTCTGTGGTTTTGGAGATGTAATCCAGTACAGATGAGGCGTACTGGTCCAGGTCTGTGTGGGTGAACATATTCCAGTCTGTGTTTTTAAATCTGTCCTGGAGCACTGCGTCTGTCCCCTCTGGCCACACTTTAATTGTCCTCACAGCAGGTTTCACACGTTGGATGAGTGGTGAATACCGAGGTGTGAGGAACAGGGAGAGATGGTCCGATTGTCCAATGTGGGGGAGGGGTGTTGCTTTGTAGGCTCCAGCCAGGTTGGAATACACATGGTCTAAAGTCTTGTCTCCTCTGGTGTGGCAGGAGACATGTTGGTGGAATCTGGGGAGGACTGTCTTTAAGTTGGTGTGGTTGAAGTCGCCAGCAACAATAAAAGCAGCCTCGGGGTGTTTATTCTGGTGTTTGTTAATGGCTGCAGAAAGTTCTTTCATGGCCAACCTAGCATTAGCGTCGGGGGGTATATACACGGCAGTGAGTATGATCGAAGTGAATTCTCTGGGGAGATAATAAGCTCTGCATTTGACCATTAAAAACTCCGCATTAAGGTGAGCAGTGACTCTCAGTAGTAGTGGAGTTCATGCACCAAGCATTGTTAATATAAATGCACAAACCTCCACCTCTGGTCTTGCCGGAGTCATCTGCTAGCCTGTCGGCTCGGTGTGTGTGGCGTCCTAAGTTCAACAGGGTAGATGTACTTAAGGAACATGAGACTTTTTCAGATAAATAAAGGCAAATATTGCAAACTACACAAAAGGCAGCCACTAAAGCGTTTAAGTTTCAAAATAGAACAAACGAAACAGACGACTAAATTGTCAATTCCACTTAGAAACAAAATATTAATTCTAAAAATAAATCTTAGTTTGTTTTACAGAAGAACAGACAAAACTGACTAACTTTTGTCAATATCAAATAAACTGAGAACTAAAAGGAAATTCTCAATCTCTCCTTGTTGTATAGCTGAGCTTTTCAAACAGTTTTAACAGTTACTTTAGTCTGACAAAAGCCGAATGACGAATTAGCGCTTCCAGTCAGAGACTGAGGCTACGTCCACACGTACACGGGTATTTTTGAAAACGGAGATTTTCCGTTTTCGTTTTAAAAAATAATCCCGTCCACACGTAAAGGCAGAAATGAAGGAAAACGCTGCTATGAACATGCCAAAGCAGCAGGTGGCGCTAGATTCCTAACCGTGCAGAAATGTTGGCCAATCAGAAGTCTAGAAGCCTCGGTGGGAAAAAGTAAACAAAGCTGGGGCATAGAAGCAGAACCGAGTCGTATGTGTGGAGGGACAGTAACTGTGTGTATATGTAAGCATTTAAACACTGCAGAGAGTAGAATTAACAGTAACAGTATTGTAGAAATTCATTTCACCGAAACAATAACGTGGCGCACAGTGTGACGCATGCACCAGTTTATTGTATTTCCAGACTTGCTTTCGGCACAATTTACAGTGCACGCTACTCTGTTTTTTGTCAGACTTGAAATAGCCGAAATACCTTCACACTACGGAACTTCTATGGCTCTTCCGTTCGACAATCTCTCCGGCATTGGAACCATCATCGGTTTTCTCTTCGGTCACGCTCGGTTGATTTTTCTAGTCGGCACACTCATTTCCTCCATTACGCGCTGGCTGCTTCACAAACAAACACACGTGCGGCTTGGCACTTGTGCTGTACGTAGCAAGTCACGCGACGTGACGCTGCGGCTGTGATTGGTTCAGCTCTGCGCTACTTAATTTGGATTGGCTGACCTTTTTTTTTTTTTTTTTTTTTAAGAGGACAAGAGCGGCGAGGTCTATCGCGATAGCTTAATTTCTCTATCGAGTAAAAGTTATATCGCGATACATATCGTTATCGTTCTATCGCCCAGCTCTAATCGTGATATGAAAAAATCTCATATCGCCCAGCTCTAGTTGGGGGGTTTATTAAATAAATTAAAATACAATGATGACAAGATGACTCGTCTCATGCACCACCATCCTGAGACAACGTTAGCCTAGCAAACTTGTATTAAATTGGATCAACCAAACAACCATCCAACACACTGGTCTTGACAAGTATTCTTTACATTGCAAATGTACAAAAAATGACACAAGTAGGGAAAAAAATATACCGCGCCCATTATTGAATGGAAAATAAATTAGAAAGTATTTTTCATGCTGTTAATTTGAGGAAATGAATTCAGTAATTGGGAGCCACAGAAGTATTAAAACACAGCTGCCAACATTTCACTTACACTCTGGATGTGCCTTGATTAAATGGTGGCCTCTGGATTGTTATCAAATCTTTGCAGCCTGTTTTATATTGAACTTTTTTTTTTTTAATATTCTGGTTTGTGGGGGGGCGGCGGGGGTGTTAATTGTTAAAATAGATGAGCATGCCACTCGGGTTGGTGTAAGATTGGATCGATTACAATTGGTTGTTTTTCTGTCCGGCAACTGATGATGCTCTAGGCATTTTAGAAGGCTGCGCAGTGGCTTAATGTGTCAGCTGTAGACTCAGTTTTGTTGGGGTCTTTTTGTTTGCTTTTAAAGTGCTTTGCCGTTGATGGGTAGACTTAATTATTTTCAGAAACCTTCGAGCTATGATGTGTGGTACCAGACTTGAAGGAGAAAAAGTGGTCTGTAAAATCTCTGTGCTTAAAGTGACGGAATAGTAATTTTTGCTTTGTCCACCAAACAGCTTTAATGCCTGAATTATCAAAAAAATAACAAAAAGCAGAAAAAATGCACATTTAAAATAGATCAAATGGTTTTTCAGCTCAATGTCTATTAGCTGATTACTACTACTCGGGGTAAGGGGAAAGAAATCAGTATGGCATGATATTGCTTGTTTCGTGTGGCTGTGATGTATTTTTACAGGCTCACCTGAAAAACCTTCCAACACACTTATTTGACAAAGTTGCCTCCTATTCAGAGCAGGCTGATAGCTCAGTGACACAGTGAAAACAGGACAGCAACCTCCTTCCATAAACAAAAAAAGAAAAGAAATTTTAAATGAATTTTTCATATAGTGCAACCGATTTCAACATGGGGTTTCTAAATGGTTTGCCAGAGATTGAGGGTGTTGCACACTCATGACCACTTTTGATTGCAAGACCATTGCACAGATTGCCTGATAGTAGGCAACCGTTCTACAAAAAGTTCCAGTCTAATCACTCTCAGATAAATTGTCAAAATTGTTGCAAATAATTGCTTTCCAAATAATGAATGCAGGCAGATTGTCATCATGTTGCCATCAGCCTACATGAGTCTTAAATGATAACAATTCGAGTGGACTTGACTCAACTGGCCACTGGTTGTTCTAAGTGTTCATTTGGACCCAGTTAAAGTGTAATACCAACAGCAGAGTGGGCCATAAAACAACAACCAATCACAGAAGACCCTTCAGATGATCTGGCCTACTATCGGATTAATCCCATCATGAGCAGTTTGGCATTTTTCTTGGCATGCTCTCATGGTTCAGCCACGCTTAAGTAATCTGAGGCTATCTGTGTGTATGTATTAAAGCTACAATAAATCATGACAGCAATATTGGGCATGAAGGACCTGATTTTCAGCTCTTACAGACTGTAAAATTTGAGTAACAGCAGTTTGGTTGGATGAAGTCTAATTGTAGTTTTAATAATCATCACTTTAGTGACATTTTTTCTTTCTGTGTTTTTTTTTTTTCTTTTCTTCATTACAGAGTGAAAAATGTAACTGAACGGAGTCCGCTGCGCTCCAGTGGTCGAGGACCTCACCCTACTTCACTAGAATGTACTTGATGAATGTACCTCCTGTCGCAGTGACGCAAACAGAATGGAGAACATGTGGCCCGCCTGGAGGCTATAGCCCTCCAGTTTGCTTCAATGACTCTGACACAGAGTTGTCCACAAGAGGCACACCTATCTCAGACAAGGTCCAGATGATCATAGAGAGTCTTAGAAGCACCCAGTCCTCACTCGAGATGGGCGACGAGATCGAGGGTAATGTGCTATCAGGACAGGAGGGTCATCCCCAAGTCTGCAAGGTTGCAGCAGGTTCTTATGTGGGAGTCAAGTCCAAAACTAAAAGCCCCAGTGAAAACCCACATGTTGACATTTCCTCGCCAAACATCCGTGAAAGCAGTGACTCGGATAGCGACGATTCTGTGGACAGAGGAATCGAGGAGGCAATACTGGAATACCTGAAAGAAAAGGATGATCACAAACGCAAAGCAGAACCGTGCTCGACTTTTCTCCCATCATCTAAAATTCAGAGAAGAAACCCATCCATTCCCGAGGTGTCCAAACAGCACAGCAACAGCGATGCATTCTTGATTGCGGGTAGCAATTTTTCAAAAAGCCTCAAAGTCGAGACCCCAGCAGTACCCACTGTCATACCTATAAAAAAGTGTATTAAAAACAAGGCATCTCTAAATGAAAATATAGTTAAGAACTTCGATTTGAATAAAAGCACAAACAAAAGTTTGGAGTGTTCAAAAGAGCAAGCAAGAAATCCCTCTAAACCAGTGAGTCTCATCAACAAAACTGTCAGTTACCCCGTCACGGCTAAGGTGGAAGACTCGAATGATTCCAGTAGCGACGACGGCATCGAGGAGGCCATTCAGAGATATCAGCTGGAGAAAAAGGAGCAGCAGAACACAGCAGAAGCTTTCGATCCACGTGCATTCAAAGAGGAGTCTGACTCGAGTAGCGATGACGGGATTGAAGAAGCGATTCGCTGCTACCAGCTTGAACAACTCAAGGAGAAGAGCGTCCTGACGCCATCGCTGCACAAGCAGAAACCTTTCAGTAAGTCGATAATACACAATGTTGCAAGTACAAGCGCAGAGAATATCAAAAGACAGAAGCTGAGGAAAAAGATGAGCACGACAGAAAAAGAAGTGAAATCTTTCCAGCCTACTCCATCTGTTTCTATACCCAAACCTACACTTTCAGACAGCTTGAAATGTAAAGAAAATGTATTTTTGTCATATAAAGTAGAGAGTTTGAAGGAGCAGGCAACCCCTGCCCCTCCAAAGGCCAATACAACTGCAGAGCTCATGTGTGCTGAGGCAATACTGGACATTTCAAAGACTGTCATGCCTGGGCCCTTCCATCATAGCGTTGGCCTTAGTGGTTGTGTCACCACTGAATCTTCCTTCCAGTCTTCTCTTCCTGAAAACTGCCCCTGTGAAGAAAGCAATGACAGCTCCATTGATAGTGAAGATGGGATTGAGCAAGAAATCAGGAAATTTCTCGAGCAGAAGGCCCAAGTGCACAAACAGGCACCCAGCTCTGCTGTGACTCAAGACGCTCAGGGTACAAATGAAATGGAGAAGGTAAAAGCAAATGAACCACAGATCGAAAAGAAACCATCGAAACTGTCTTTAAAGCAACGAAGAAAACACAAAGAGAAAAACATTTGTGTTTCCACCATGGCAGGGGCAGAGGACAGCGTTAAAGAAACCGCCTCTAAGCCTTTACCTGACCATACAAAAGAATCAAAGCTCTTGGCATTGCCCCAGAGAAGTCAAACACACCCTGCCACTGGATTACACAAGTCAGACCAAAGTGGAGACAAAAGCAGCTCTCTTGACAGCGATGAGGACCTAGACACGGCAATAAAAGACCTTCTGAAAACGAAAAAGAAATCAAAGAAAAAGATGAGAGACTTAAAGCGGAAATCAAGGAAGTGCCTCAAAGACGAAGACCCGCTGTTAGGAAATGCATTTCAGACCAAAAAGTTACACATTGACTTTCTTTCCAAGTGTAGTGATTTGAAAAAGGTGCAGAAAAGTAAGAATGACAAGAAAGACAAGCCTGGGCTGGGGAAAAAGAGCATTTCACAACATAAGCAAGTTTATAAAGGTAAGAATCACGAGCTGCATGAAGGTGAAACGGAGATCCTGAAGGGAGCTGAGCGTCCAGGCATCCAGTTTGTGCACACTGCGGAAGCCGCACCTCAGATTAAGGAAGACAGCAGCTCAGTAGACAGCGATGACAGTATTGAGCAAGAGATCCGAAGATTTCTGGCTGAAAAGGCCAAGGTTTCTACCGCAGACAAAATTAAAGATGGAAATATAGCCAGGAATGGTACTGTCACTATTTGTAGCTCATTTCAAGATAAAGACATTAAACAGGAAAATCAGCTGGCTGAGATTCCAACGAAAAGTATCAGTCCTCTCTCTGAAAAGTCTCATATTAGTAGTCCAGCTCATAATAGACTTCAGACACCACAGACTGTTTTTCCAGACATCTCTGCGGTCGGTGCACAATCACATCCCTCAGCCGGATCCTGCAGTCCCAGTCTTTTGGAACCAGCAGATGGGGCAGGGGCAGCTAGAACTGAGGAAAGGAGACCGTATATTGATAAAGGTGATGTCCACAACGCCACCTCACAGACGAAGAGGGCTCGACCAATTTTGAGTCCTAGCGTCGCTCATTCTCGCTCGGAGGCAATCAAATGGCGCCAGAGCCTCGGACTACCTACTCACGACGCGAGGACTCTCAGTCGGACTCCGTTCCACATCACCTCATCTGAAATCAGCGAGGGTGGCTCGGTAACACATCAGAGTGGAGGAATGGCCCACAAATTACAGACCCCTGTTACTGTTTGGTCCTCTGCAAGGACCAGTAAATCACCATTCCCCTGTTCTAAAGACACTGCTGGAAATACTACATTCACATCTCCTGTTTTGAATTTTTTTTCTGCTGCCAGACAGCATCCGAGGATGTCCTTTACACGGGATCTACCTGCCGGCCAGAGGTCCCAGTGCTCCATCGAAGGGGAGAAGGAGAGTACGGTGCATATGCCCAAGGACAAGAGTGTGTTTGTGGAACTGGAAGCTAATAGGACAAATCACGTCCAGGTTCAATGCAGGGAAAGAAGCGAGGTTAAGGAGAGAGCAAACTTACTAAGGGAGAAGAAGAGCGAAGGCGAGGGTATGAAGATAGATAATAAAGAAGTGCATCTAGGAAGAAAAGAGGAAGAGTTTATAGATGAGACAGATTGTGAATCAGGCCAGAAGAGAAATCCAGAAAAGAAGCAGGGCTTTTCCACATTGTAAGTATTTTTCTTTGACCACTATAAACCATAGTGTCATCATTTTCTGATTTCTCTAATGGTGTCCTGTCAAATATTATAGATTCTGATCGAGCTCATTGATTTATAAGGGAATGTTTATTGATTTTTTTTTTTTTTATCATAAAACTGACTTTTTTTTATGTATTTTTACAATTTCACAGTTGTGGAACCACAATGAAAACTTTATATGTGCTCATAAGTTATCTGTTGTTGATCGTTTGAAAAGCAATACAGTGACACTTTCGTGCAGAAACGAATGAGCGGTAGAAAATTACATGTTCCTAAATATTTTTGCTAAAAAACAAAAAAGAAGACGTGACAAGGAAAAGAAGTCTCAGTTTGGCAGAATAACGATTTAGGTTTGAGTCCAAAATGTTTAAATTTAGGTTGCATCTTTTCCCATCTTCCAGTAGGAAACCCAGAGCCCTGAATAGTTACATTAGTTACCTTATTAAGACTTTAAAAGTAATTTCCAACATCAAATTTAGGGATGGACCATTGAATAAGCCAGTACAAATCAAATGACACAGATGGCATTGGTCAGTGGTTATTGTTTGTGTCTCATCAGGTTTGTATAAACTGTTTAAAAAATATATATATAACCTGGACATTGGCTAGATTTTTTTTAAACAGTGGTCCTGGTATTGGTTTGAAATCTCACTGTGCATTCTTATTTATTGTAGTAGGTTTCCATCACTGCCTAGATTATGGTTTTCATTTATTTTACATGTGCAGGAAATCAAAATGGCACAAAGTTAAACGTCTGGGTGCTAAAGCTGCAGTGGTTAGGGTGAAAACATAAGTGAGAGAAAACCCCAAAACAATCATTTTTTTGAGCAAAAATGCCAAAACTTCCTAAAATAGGGTTATTTGCTGCATTTCATTTCTTTGTGTGTTAGGTAAGTGGGGTTTTTTCCTCTTCAATGTCAAATAGAATCACTTTACCTGAGCTGAGCAGTCAGTACTGAAAATAAGTTTTAGTTGTAGCCCCAAACAATATTTTTAACATGAAATTAAGGGCATAATTGTGTATCTAATGTAAAAAAAAAAAAAAAAAAAAGACCAATCAGATTTCAATACTGTTTAAACAAACCTTAAAATATATTTAGACTAAAATACAAAGTAAGTGAACTTTTTGGTTTATTGGTTTATTATTCCTCTGAATTTTCTCATCTGTGTCTGCAATGACACAATTTACTTTGTCCAGCATGTGCTGCACTCTGCACAGTGTATATCATTAGATCTTTTGACACTTTCACAACCTTTTCACTCAAGTGCAGCAAGTGTTTTTATACTGTCAGCACCATCTTGAAAAGTCTCCTTCCTTTCTTTTTTCCTTCTCACATTTGTCTTATTCTTTTAATCCCTTACCTCAGACTAATTCTGTGCACTCTGAATGATGATCATTTCAGTCAGTTTCTACTTTTTAAGTATAAAGCAGAAACAGCCACTATGTTTCAATTATTACTTTGACTCTTGTGAGCCACTTTTTTTGGGTAGGGGGTTGTTTTATTTTTAAGATAAATATCATGGGTACAGGAACCAAGTTACCACCAACCTTTTGCTTTTCACACACAGCGCTCTTCTTGTCTTTGTCTGTTCTATAATTGATTTTCATGAAAGAAAATTTAAAGCCGAGTTGCTGGTGATAGATCTTCTAGTAGTCTCGGATAAAGTCTTGCTCCAGATTCCATAAGTACCACATTTCCCCCTCGCTGTCTTGCTAAAGTTGATATTTTGTGTGGCTTGTTTTTGGGGGTTTTTTTGTCATGTTAAAGTTTTCCTGGATTTCCTGTTTGAAAAAGGCTATTTATTTTTCTTTATGAAATAAAAAAGGCATTACTGAACATGCTGTGCATATCCAGTTTTTCTGTAAATATTTTGTAAGAAGTGTTTTTTTTCTTCTTCTTCTTTCTTTTACTCTTTCTGATGACAGAAATGTTTGCCGTGTCTTTTAAGTGCATCTGTGTAATAAAGATTGGAATCTGAGCAACAGTGGGCCTCTTGACTTAAATTTTATAATTTACAGAATTATTAAAGATTACTGCAGGAGTAGTCTGATGCATATCCTACTCTGCCTTTACCAGGTCTTTATCCAGTGCCATTGATCCCGGCATTACCTTCAGGCCTTGCATAGCTCTTACCTCAGAGGAGAGAGGCAGCATGTTCAACAGGAGATACTTGGCTGAAAAGTGCAAGAAGGTACAATTATGTGGAAACACGACAGCGTTTGTTTGTCAGTTACAAACATCATGATTTCAGTTCTTTATAAAAAACAGTTCAAATCCACAGTGTGAAGTGTGTATTATGCAATGCTTGCAGGAGAAAACTTCCCTCATTAACTCTTCTGTGCACGGCAAGGCTGTGCAGCACGTCAAAAGGAAACTTCAGTTTGTTCCAGTAAGCGGGTATGTGATCGCACCCAAATGGTTTTGTCTCAACAGTGAACGATCAAACGCAAAGAAAACTCATCTGCAACTTGAGTTTCCTTGTTTGTTTGGTTTTTTGCAGGAAACTGGACGCGCTCAGCAAGCTCAGCATACACAGTGAGATAAAAGCTGGCTTTTAAAGATGCACCTGGAAGATGCTGCCTGCTGTTAGCGCGTGTATGGATTGTTGAAAAACTATTATGGACCCAAGTGTTTATGTATTACAGTTGTTGTTGTTTTTTAAAGTATTTAGTAAGTATGTAAAGTTTTGGTAAGTTCTATAACAGTACTAAGGGCATTAAATTTTAATTTTGGATTAAATATGGATCCTGAACTCAGGGATACCTTGAGTATTTCAGCATTTATCTTAGCTGAATTCTTCTATTTTTTTCTCGAATGCACAGTAAATTTGATTTGGGGTTATATTGTTTGAGGTACCATATATTTGTTCTTATCCTCATGATGCCACTGTTGTTTTTTGTTAGAAGTGGCGTCTATATTTACAAACATTTGTTTTATATTAACAGTTTTTCTTCTTACAACAAGCATTGGCTTATGTTCTTGAATACGTTTCATAGCTAAATGACACAAGAACGGTACTGCCTGTGACGCTCCAACTCTTTCAATAAAGTTGAGCCGAGAAAAGGTGGGTTAATGGGTATTGTAGTTTTTACACAAGCACATCACGACAAGCTTCTACTTTGCGGCATTCTGTGAACTACAGTTGCGCAGTCGCAGTTTGCTGACCTTCCATGGTTCTGCAAGCATGGCTGTCCGGGCACTTACGAGAGGTAACTGAAAACCGTTTACAGTTTTTTATTTAGAAAATAGTTCAAGGAAAATATTCAGAAGATTTAGAGCCAATCCAACATTTTACCTTGTGTTTATTTCTGCGTTTAGTTTTGAGTTTCGTGTACGCTACGCTACAGTTTAGCATGTTAGCCCACAGCTAAATGCTGTATTACAATTAATGGCAATAATTGAACGCCTGCGCTAGGTTATTGGCAAGCATTATTCGCTTCATGATAGTTAACTACCGATGTTTTAACTTTTTTTTTTCCATATTTAGGCCTTTTAGGGTTCCGATACTCACGGGCTGCCACCGTAGCATCCCCCTGTGGTGGACATCACTATGTGACAGCACCGTCTGCGAAGCCACCTCAACCCCAGGCTGGCGATGTTACAGGTGAGCTAAATAACGCAAGGGCGTCAACACTTGGTTTTTGTTTTTTTCAAGAATTTTATTTATGTTACTACTTGTCATTTGTTGTTGTTGTTGTTTAACAGAAAAAATATTAAACCAGCCCCTCGAGAAAGCAGACTTTTTTCGTGTGGCTGAGCTTTTCTCCTTGAAAGACTTATTCGACGCCAGAGTGCATCTTGGTCACAAAAAAGGTTGCAGGCACAGGTTGGTGTGATATTTATCTCAGCGTTTTAGTGCGCTGCACCCCCGTATATTTACAAATTGTTTGTAGTCTGTAATTAAATAAGCTGGAGACACTTGTCTTTCTTTGTGGGTCAAGGCTTTATAACTTCTACCTTAGTGTTTGGGGGGGGGGGGGGGTCGGGGTCCTGTGGGGTTTAGGTATTCCCAACATGTGAAACTAATCTCACATGATAGAGGCGTGTTCAGTCACTACTTGGCACATGTTAGATTTTAGACCTTCTGTCTATTGCTTAGTCTGTCTGCATATTATGCAATGGCTGAATAAAGTATAACTTTTTTATCTTGAACAGTGTCATTTGCCCAGAACTCCTAGTGGTAGTCTCCTGTGGATAAAAAGTGGGGAGTTATTAATAATAATAAAAAATGCCATAAATCTTCATGCTTTAAACCCCTCTTTATTAAATTGGAAGTTTCTGTTTGGTAACACTTCTGGTTATTAATGGTAACAGCAAGCATAAATACCACAGGTCCTAGAACCTTGAAGGAAGAGATACAAACTTGTTGTTTTAATACAGATGGCATTTCTTTTAACTATTCCATAACTAACCTATTGTCATTAAATGCTTCTAACAGAAAGCTCCAGCAGCAGGAAATGTTTTGGTTACTTGGTCGATCATTTCATCAGGAATGTAGCTATTAGAGCTATGTTATTTTATTCAGCAGTAGTGATTCAAGTGACATTTTTCTAAATTATAATTCCGTGTTTCTAGGCTCATGGAGCCGTATCTCTACGGCTGTCGTTTGGATCATGACATTATCAATCTGGACCAGACTATGGAGCACCTTCAGCTAGCCCTCAACTTCACCGCCCACATAGCGTATCGCGGTGGCATCATCCTGTTTGTCAGCAGGCGGCGTCAGTTTGGCCATCTGGTAGAGACCACGGCCAAAGATTGTGGAGAGTATGCGCACACGCGGTACTGGCAGGGCGGCCTCCTCACCAACGCCAACATCCAGTACGGCCCAGGAGTCCGCCTACCGGATCTCATCATATTCCTTTCAACTCTCAACAACGTCTTTCAGCAGCACGTGGGCATCAGAGACGCAGCCAAGATGAACATTCCCACAGTGGGTGTGGTGGACTCAAACTGCAACCCCAGCCTGGTGACGTACCCCGTGCCCGGGAACGACGACACTCCAGCTGCCGTCGAGCTCTATTGTCGTTTGTTTAAGATGACCATCAACCGTGCCAAAGACAGAAGGAAACAGATGGAGCTCATTCATGGTCTGTCAGCGCCCACCTCGCAGATCTCATGATATTAATACTTAAATTTAAACAAAAAAACAAGAGACGTTGAAAAGCCTACATTCTTTAATCTGAAGCTCATCAACTGTGTAGTGTATCCTGTTTTATGTTGATACACTACAAATTTGAAATAAATTTTGGCTTCCTCCTTCCATTACACATCTGCACTTGGAAAACATCTGGTTTAACAGTCAGTAAAATATGGCTCAAAGTTAACAATGGTGCAAATTTATGTGAATATCACAGCTGTAAATCGCTGAAATAACAAAGTGGTGATCCATTGTTGAAATCCTGGCGTGGGAGAGTGATGATCATTTGCAGTTGCAGACTGAAAGAAAAGTATCTGAGTCATTTTCACAACTGTATTTGCTCTCTTGCGGTCTATGTAAGTGTTTAGGCCATGAAATGTGTTTCTGTAAACAAAAATACCTCTGCAGAAAGTCAGCCAAGTGATGCAGAACATAAGCAACCTATGAACTACACATGAACATTAATTAAAAGCAGTTTCTGAAAGTGTACACTGAAGTAATGCCTGTTCATCTAGTTAGGAATGAAACAAGCAGGATTAATACATATATACATACACTGGAGGGATGCAGCATCATTTAAAGAAGAGTATACATGGATATTGAATGAACTAATCTGAAGCCTTGAGTCTTTAATGTGTAGCTCATCAGCTGTATAGTGTATCCTATTTCATGTGACGTTTGCGGCAGTTGGTTAAGTTTAGTTTCTCCCAGCTTCCGTAGTTGTATCCTGTAGCGACCTTCTATGGCCACGAGGTGGATAAGTAGCTGTCACGTCAAAACGGTGAGTGGGTGTATGTGAGTGGGAAGAAGTTTATTAGCTTGCATTTTATGATGTACTACCACAACGGTCGACGTGTTCCTGCATATACAGTCATATTTCAGTTGTTCGGTTGTTTGTAACCGCGGTCCGCAACAAGCAGTTTCAAGGTTTCAGGCTGACGCTCGCGAGCGCCGACATGTTTAACAAACCTGCAGACTGACTGTTGGAGACGTCAAGAGCAATCACAATAGCAAAGCTTATTTCCTTTCAAAGCCTTATTACTTATATCATTACTGCTGTTTAAAGTCGGTTATTTTTCTCGCACGCTGTGAAACACAAATCCTACACTCTAATACAACTTGCAGCCTTTATCCCAAATATTTAAAGCTTAATTGCCATCGTTTGATTCTGCTAAGTAAGCATTATTTTGTTTGCTGAAGTAAGATTTTTAAGCTAATCGGGGTAAAATAAAATGAGTGTCTGAGATTCGAACTCATACGATATGTAGGGCTCGTCCTTTTGCAGCTGATGGCGGGCTTGTCGGTCTCACAATTCTTGTGAAACTGTAACTAGATGTATGGGTAACAGTAACATATTAAATAAGTTACTGTTTAAATAAATAATTTAAATAAGTTCCGCTTTTTTGTGTGTAAGTTCTTCCAGTCAACTTTTTGAAGGCGAGGCAAATGTTCACATGAGTCTTACTAAGAGGAACGAAAACGTTAAGGCCACAGACAGAGGGGGCTGGTCAGGGTAAGTGTTTTTTTCTTTTTTTATCAGGTTAGTATGATGGAGAAGAGTGGTAGGAGATAGGGATTTTAACACTAGCCCAGGCTTGTAATCTTCCTGTACATTAATGGTAAGTGACTAACATTTGTTAGTCAAGGAAGTTATGAAATGAACTAAAAAATTAATAAATACTCACCAAAAATGTTTCAGCTAATTGTCATTTGAACGAATGACTTATTTCTTATTTGCAGATGTACCGTCCAGCTCTTGGAAAACAGATTTTAATGAAGCAACGAAAAACTTCCATTGGTATGTAAAAATATTTGCATCGCTGTGATTTTAAATGGAATAGTTTCGTGTGTTGTTTCATATTTGTTTTATGTATGTTGTGTCCAACTTAATTTTTTAACTGCTGTGATACAAGAATTTTGCAGATCTGGGATAAATGAAGCATATCTTATTTTATTTTTTTTTTTTTTGTTTATATAGATAAATATGAGGAGAGAAGAGGTGCCATTGCTTTACCTTCATGCAGATGAAGGCGGTTGAGCTGAAGTGAAGGCCGTTCACAGGATGGTAACAGGTTTTGTTAAAAAGCTTTTGACTCTTTATTGCCCCTTGAGACGCAACCCTGGCTCCAGTGCCTCTGTTGCGCAGTAAGTCGGCAGAAAGTAACGGGCTCTCGATAGCTCAAATCCACTCTTTCGTGGGCTTTGGGTATGGAACCGGGCCAGATACTTACTCTCAATCTACCATGAAGGTGTTGTGTTCCTGCCAGTCAGTAGTTGTGTGCTATTTAAATCAATTTAACAACTCTACCTTTCTAAAGCTTATTTTTTGTATACATGGTCTCATTATGGATACATTCAGTCAGATTTATAGCTGTGTATCTAACAAAGTGGCTACTTAGTATATAATGAATATATTTTGAATGTAACAAATGTATGTATGTAGTCCTCATTGTCCATAAATGACAAAGAGGACTACATGACAGTTTTTGGCATACAATTTTGAATTGCCTTTACAGTTAATTGGATTCAAATGTCAATGTGAATGTTTCCATTATATAGATGTCAAGGTTTGCACTTTAATGGTTCAGACACGCTTGTGGAGCAGCAGCGGCTTGGCTTCAGGAAGGTACGAATTAATACTTTTGCTCTCATTCAGTCTGCCCATTGAGGCATTGCTGTCCAACATTTCTTGACCCTGTGACATAGTGGGACTAGGAGTCCAAATGTCTGCATCATCTTAGGCTTCAGTCACACTGATAAACCCCCTGGGTAACCAACACGAAGCCGATCCAGCAATTTGAATTCTTTACATTTCAGGATACTGTTCTTTAACCCTCTGGGGTCGCCGGATGCGCTGGCGACCCCAGAGGGTTAATAAACGATAAGAATTATAGATATTGTGCTTGCAACACTGGAATTTCATAAATGAATGAATCGCTTGGCTTGCAAAAGTATGATGTCACAACAATGTGATTGGTCACTTGCAATGTTGAACCTGGAACAACATTTATTATGATGATGTGGGAACAACACCAACACGAGGATATCAGATCATCCAACCAGCACTAGTGAGGGAAATGTCTCTATTCTGTGAATAGTTGCTGGGTGAAATTTGCTTCAGTTGCTAGCAGGTTATGTCAGTTGCCAGTAGTTTGTTTGCGTGCAAGATGCCAACTTGTTTGCAAACACCTAGTACTCACTAAGCAGCAGTGAACTGTGAAAAGTGAAACAAACTAGAAACAGAAAACACTCACCTTCAAAGTAAAAGTGTGTTAGTGAAATGTGTCAGTTGCTGCAGTAAGGCACAGCTTTTACTTTGAAGGGGAATACTTTCTGTTTCTAGTTTGTGTTTCACTTGTCACAGTTTCCTTACTGCTCTTTGTGTCTTTCACAAAAACTACGGGTAGCCTATTGCTTTGGTAATTAGCCAAAACAGTCGCAAGGAGGGGTTTTTTGCACAACCCTCTTTGCAGCCAATTTCACTTAACAGCAACCAATAACCTCCAGCCACCAACCACCAAAGAGACAAACATTTTCCCTTTGTGAAGTACAACATACAGGTTTTTTGCAACCTGAGAAGTGATGAAATGCTTGTTGAAACTTGAAATGGACATAAACAAACTCCTACATGATTTGTCTTCGCAGGTGACTACCCAGTGTGCCTCAGGGTTGGAGACGATGTTATTTCCAGGAGCTCTAACGATTCCTCACCACCTGACTCCTCCATTCAGCTTGCTCTCTCTTCATTTCTTGATTTCCTGTTCGAGCATTTCATCCGCCTTACTTCCATTAGTTTGTTTTTCTTTTGCTTAACTGTTGAAGACATTGTTTTTTCAGTTGTATTTTTCATTTTGATTACGTGCATATGAAGCGTAATGTCCTCGTTGCGCGTAATCACATATGAAAGATTACTTTGGCAATTGCATTTGTGGTGAGTGCTATATCAGCTTTTCCCACAATCAAATCACTCTGATGATCATATGATAAAGGCAAGTGTTTGTGTGTGTCGATCCATTCCCTAGGAAATGATGATTTCCTTTCCTGTTTGCTCACATTTACAAACGGAAAATATGTAATGGGAGCTTTTACTTGACTACTTAGCTGGTGTAGAATTTGACATGCATGAAACAGAAAATGTAATAAAATAAATTGACATGAAATAAAATTATTTTCCTGAAAGTTGTAAAATGTCTGTTTTAAAAACAATATAGCTTAATAGGGAAGAGCAAAACAAACAAAGTTCAAAGAATTACTGATGAAAAGACTTAATTACAGAGGTATGTAAAAATTAGGAGCACTAGCAAAAGACTGCAAAATTAAATAGAATTCATTGTAGTAAAAAACAAGGAAAGCAAATGTCATCATGCATTGAAGTGGCTCAGTGTGAAGTGTAGCACATGGGGCAAAAATGACTGCACACAGACTAATGTGGGATCAGTGCTGAACTTGAGGCAAGATCAGAAAGGTTTTGCGTTATGTAGGAAAGATTGCCTGCGAGTTGTTCAGTTATGTTATGGTTCGGCAGCAAATGTCATTTCCCCACCTCTGAGAGTTGCTTCCACTGTTTTTTCACCCAGACCACACTTAGATGATCCACCTGTTCTTCCGGCAGGTAGTGATTTTAGCACTTTAGCTCTACCCACTGCAAAGAAATCAATTCTTTTGACTTTGGTTTTCTTTGAGGAGGTTTCACTACAAGTTCTGGACTCATGCAGCACAAAAAGCGACAAGTGGATCCATGCCATGCCCTCCACAATATGAAAGAGTCATTGAATCCCCTCAGTAGATGTGAGCCAAGCAATCCAAATAACGATAGTGCCGATACCAACACCGTTATTGGTTTTGGATCAAGCCTAGCATGAATGGATCGAATCTTTGTTTCTATCATCTTATCCCTTCGGCAGGAAATCTATGCCATGACTTGTGATGTACGCATAAACTCATTTTAACCCTACGAGGTAACCTGACACGCACCTCCAAAAATGCAAAATGCAGTATGGACAGCACTATCCCTTCTCGGGGCTTTCCTTCAATTTGTCAGCCGCAGGTTGCAAGGAAGGAGGCGCGGTAAGATTTCCCGTCGGCAGATAAAATCCCGTCAGCTCTGACGCCTCTCCCTTTAAGATGCGCAGCAGCGAGTCTCTGGGAAACTGAGGCTGTGCGCTCGTCGGGTCCAAGCAGCGCTTATTTCTTTGTCACACTGATGCCTTCTTTGATCTGATTGGACGGTGAAGGTGCTGCTGGTCTAATATTCGGAAAATATCGGGGATCATAGCTGAGGATCTCTGATTCTGGGCCGCGTCGGTCGTTCTGTGGCCCCGATGGAGCTGAAATATCGCTCAGCTTCAAGGACACACTCTTCATCATATTTTTTGAGCGGCTGAATGATTTCTATTGAAAACACACGCTGTGATCAAGGCAAGCAAAGAGAAGAAAACAGCTCGAAAAGCAGCTCGTTGTAATAACCAGTAAATATGCGACGCGTATCGTGGTTTGCTGCGAGAATGTGATCAGACGGGACTCTGGTTTCTCGCTCTGCTGCCTCCGAAAAAGAGTCGCTCATGATGCCCCGGGCTTTGCGGAGACTGGTCCATTTGATGCTGTTCTGCCCTTTATCCAAAGGCCTGCAGGTAGGCTAATGGACTGCACAATGTCAGTCTTTTTGTCACTAACTATCCACCAGCAGCATGCACGACCACTGACCAAACCGTCAGTTCACTTCACATGCATGCATGAAACCCCCCGTAACGAATACAAGTGCAGCGCAATGTATGGTAGTTATCTCTGCGTTATCCTATAGTCAGGTGACAGGCTGCTGGTTCATTCATTGTTTACCTAGATACCCCAGAATTTTGCAGCCACGGGTTCACAGGTTTGCAGTGCATACACGACTGTAAAAGCATGATTTAATAACAGTACAAGTTGGATCATAAACATTCTGCTTATGCTAATTCTGCTTAGTACTACACTTTTGTGTAGCATTACATTTTGTGTTAATGCATGTGATGCCCGCTCTTCCCGCAGCTATCCTATTGCAGAGCATTCAAATCAGTGGTTCCCAGCTGCTGTTTGTAGCCCATTATACAAAAATCAGTAAATAGAGATGCACAAATAGTGATAAGTCTAGGCTGATGTTGATATTTAAAAGAAGAATTTAACTCATTGTTCTGATACAGTTTATTGCTGTTTATTTTCTTATTTATCCTCCCTTTTCTCCCAGACATTTCCATCTTCTATTTCGGACATTAGACAGAGATGTGACAACAAACACACAAACATCAGTCTAAATGTCATCTTATTTATCAGTCTAAAAAATACCAGTGATTGGCTGTATACTGGTACATCTCTAGATCTACAATAGGAAGTCTCTTCTATTCTAATTTACTTGTTTCTTTTAGGAGTGGAAACTATTCAGTATTTACAGAAAATCAAAGAGATAAGTATCAATTACTAAACTATTTCCTATGCCGGTGCTATGAAGAAGTATTTGCCCTTGGTTCTTGTTTTTTTTTTTTTTTTTTTTTTTTTGCATATTTCTCAGACTTAAGTGTTTTAGATCCATCAACAGTTTTTAATTTTAGGCAAAGATAACCCAAGTAAATACAAAATGCAGTTTTTTAAATGATGATTTTATTCATTAAGGTAAAAAATGACTATATTTAGATGCTACAATCTAAAGAAACAACAACAGGTGAGGAACAAAGTCAAAGCTTTGAGGAAAGCATTGTAAAGCTATTTCTAAGGCTTTGGGACTTGTGTCCAGCCTACCAAAATTACTCCAAGAACACATCAGCGACTCATCCAGGCGGTCACAAAAGAATACAGACCAGCAAAAACAGAACTGCAGGCCTCACTTAACTCAGTTAAGGTCAAAGTTCTTGATTCGACAATCAGAGATTGAGGAAAAATGGCGTCCGTTGGTGAGTTCCAAGGAGATAAATATTCAAACATGGTGGTGGTAGTGTGATGGTCTGGGGCTGCTCCAGGACTTGGACGACTTTCTATAAGTGATGGAACCATAAATTCTACTCTCGGCCAGAAAATCCTGAAGGAGAATTTCCAGCCATTGGTTCGTGCCTTGAAGCTTAAGAGCACCTGTGAAAGGCTCAAAAAGAAAAAAGAAAAAAATGTAGCTTTGGAGTTGCCTTGTTAAAGTCAAAATTGAGAAACTTTGACCTTCAACAAGCTATTCATGTTCAAAGACTCTCAAATGTGGCTGAATTAAAACAATTCTTCAGTTTTCTCCACAGTGACGTGCTGTGAAATAATCATTGCCAGTTATGGCAAACGCCTGATTGCAGTTCTTTCTGCCAAGGGTGAAACAGCCAGTTATTAGTTTTAAGGGGTAATTGCTTTCTCGCACAGATCCAGGGAGGCTTGGACAGTATTTTTCTCTTAACAATTGAAATCCACATTTAAAAACTGCATTTTGTATTTCCTCGGTTTGTCTTTGTCTAATATTAGAAATTGTTTAATGATCTGAAACATGCAAGTGTGACAAATCTGCAAATATAAATGTGCAAAATACAAAAAATCAGGAAGTCCTTAGTTTCATGTAGTTGAGTGTCTCAATTCCACCTTAAGGTTGGGTGACCAGCTGTTCATTCATTCATTCACAGCCTGGGTTTAATTAGACTTCTTTTCTTCCTGCCATGCGCCCATTTTCTACCAACCTCCACAGAGTCGCCTTCCAGCTATTAAAGTGAAGTACCTTCTGCTGGCATGGCTGGGCATCCTCGTCATCAGCTGGATCGTCTACATGCAGTATGCCTCCTACTCTGAGCTGTGCCGTGGGCATGTTTGCCACATGGTCATCGTAAGTATTATCTTTGAGTTAAATAAAACTCAGTTACATGGTTTAATCGAATTCAAGCCTATAAATCAAGATAAATTTGATAGTGTGGGATATCTGTGAATGTGGCATAAAAATACTGACTGTGGCAGTGAGTAAAGTCCTAACCACAGATTACAGGCTTTCCAAACTACTGCACGACAATAAAGGTAGCTTTCAGGGTAACCAAGACAAAAACTACAATCACATTAATTCAAATCATAACACAATCACTGGAAAGAGCAGATCTTTTGCTTTTCCCAAGACAAAAACTAAAGAATTCAGAATAAAAACAACAGTATAAATAATAATTTCATATGTTTTAAAAAGTACATGGCAAGACAGTGGAACAGAGGGACACGAGGTCTGTGTTTTGAGGAAGAGTGCATGGCCAGTGTCTTAAACTTGTGGTACCAGGGTGCTCTTACAGGACACAACCCCACTACCCACCTGTAGGATTGTAACATCAGTTTAGCTGTTTGGTCTTAGCTCATTTGACTACAGTTTCACTAACCACATAACAGACAACATGTGACTGTTTGTATTTACATAAATGAAGAAAATGATTTCATACCATACTAGTTTTGTGCTGCTGAGGTGAGACCCACAGATGTCTAGTTCCCCTCTGTTGCGTTCTGTGTTGGGGACTTGGGAGAAATGTGTCTCCTCGGTCAGGTGATGTCAGGTAAACTGCACATGGTGCTGGGCTCTTTGCTGCTTTGTGACAACATACTGAATATAACTCAGTGGGTTACTCCATTCTGATGAATTTCATGCACACCACTTTACATGAGTAAGTATAGCATCCTTCTAGGAAAGAAGTAAAACTGGCACTCTCTGATTCCATATCCATGAAAAATCTCAAAGGACATAGCTGGAAATGGGATTTTTTTCTTTCTTGTCTGCTAATTATAAAAGGTACAAAACTTCATAGTCAGCATGCAATTTTTAAACTAATGTAGCAGTTTAAGATAAACTTAAGACTCATTTACTGGTCGTCAAGATCAATGTTTCTTTAGTCCAATACACCTCTGGTATGTGGATGGGAAAAGCCAGGAATTCCACTGAGATTGCTAACTAACCACCTGAACCCAAGTCACATGTCCTAGTGTTTTTCCTGGTGTCAGGTCCATATTTAGAGACACAGACCCAGCCTCAGGAGGTCACAAGTTATTGTATTCCCAGCGTCGGTCCCAAGCTTGGATAAATGGGCGGTTTGCATCAGGAAGGGTAAGCGAAACCATCCAGTGTAACTGAAAGAAGCTTCATATTTCTCGATGAGCCTTTCTTTTTTTTCTGTAAACATACCTGTTGAAATCGTGCATTCTCTCTGATTCATTAATCCATAACAGAAACATTGAACTTAAATGTTTAAGACACAGTCACACAGACTTCAAGCATTTCACTGGTCCAGACCACTTAAGATCAAAGTGGGATGCATCTGGCCCACAATGTAAAGTGAGTTTGAAGCCCCTGATCTATGTCAGTCTGAGCAGTACAACCACACTAAAATGCTACTGGACACGCACAAAGTAGAAGCTCTGCAATGACGTGTTAGAAATGCACGTCTCTCAAAGTCAAAAGGGTACGTAAAGGCAAGAAGGAGCATGGAGAACAGTGTGTCAGGTTAGGCAAATCTGGTTAGATTCACCTGACCTCTAGCAAAGATATTTTCCCTTTAAGTAAACAGACATTGGAGGGCTAAATATAGAGAGCTCAAGTACTGGATGCATAAATAGAGGCTTATTTCTGTTTCCTGCAATTTCTGTTTTGGTTTCTGCAGTGTGATCATTATAGAAGAGGCATAATATCAGGTTCATCCTGCAAGGCACTATGTGACCAGAGAACGCTAACTCTGCAGCGCTGCATGTCCACCTCCTCCACACATCAGGTAAAACAAACACTCACAACTTACACATGCGTGAAGAATAGCCTTTGAGAGAACAATATATTTCCAAATTCATGTTAGTGCACATCTGTTTTTTTAAATTTAATCAATAATTTTATTATAGATTGCCTCATAATTTTTACTGGAACATGAAAAAAACATAACAGCAATTGTAGTAACAAATAAAAAGTAAATGATTTGACATATTTGATACTAATTATAGTATCGATATGACTGTCAGTGTTAAAGGATGTCTATAAAAAACATACTGCAGCCACTAGATTGTCACACACAGTTGGGGTTTTTTCAGGGCCATTCCATATTTGGCTCTAAAGCTGAGTCACCAGCTAACAGTGGCAATCTTGGTTAGCAAGGTACATCCAGTGACTGTATGGGTAGTGGGTGTATCTGATATACCATATTGGTGTTGTTCCTGTGTCATCATAATAGTGTTGGTCCAGGATAAATATAATATATAATCCAAATATAACAAGGAATCTTTTCTTATGGACTCAAACAAGTTTTGCTGAAAAACTGAGTCTGGAACAAGCAAAGCTTAATACTAAACAATATATATAACTTATATAAATGTATATATAACTTAATATTGCACACATGCAAAATCGAAATTCCAATTAGATAACACATCAGTGGAATTCATTTCTTAAATAAAAATTGTATTTGCAGCCTTCTGAATTAAATTTGATCATTTTATCATTTATCAGATTTTCATCATATTCTCCCACCTGTCCAGAAAGCTCCTGTTTTCTGCCTTTCTTTTTGCCATTTTGGGATAGTTAGCATGGCAGTATTTGCATGGTTGCTATGACTATGGTCAACAGAGGAGAGGGTGCTAATGGGTCCTGTCGTGACTGACGTGCCAAAACACGAACAGAGCATTCTGGGAATTGTAGTATTAGCAGTACATGAACTGTATAATACCAATAACCCTCCCAGCTATTGTGTTCACAGACAGAGTGGCACACACTCAAACAAAAAACATAACAAAATTTAAAAATTCCTTCTGGACCTATTTTGGACATATTCTTCCTCATCTAACTAAAGTCATATTTTCATATTTGCAGGTATACAATGGACTGTGGAAGGAGAAGCCTGTGGTAATTAAATGTGGCGTTGAAGATCCGGTGAAAACTGACGGAGCGCCCGACGCCATGCTGCGACAGGAGATGAGCCTGTTTGACAAACCCACACGTGGAACCTCGATGGATGAATTTAAAGAGATGCTGCACAGTTTCCTTAAGGTTTCCAGGCCGATAGACTATTTTATAATAACAGTGAACAACTGTCACCACAGAAGTCACATGCTAATAGAAAACTACACATGCCTATTAGGAAACATTGGTTATGCATTAGTGCATCCAAATGAGCTCAGATCTAGAGATCTTTTTTATGTTACGTGTTTATACAGGCCAAGATCTTATTGTCAAGGTTTTTTTTATATTTGTATCTACAACACATTTATAACATGCATTCACCTCCTTCCTGCAGGTTAACCTCGGTGAACAGTCATCTTTGAGCACCTTGGTGGACAGAGTCATCACGCTTGCTGATGTCAACCAAGATGGCAAAGTGTCACTAGCAGAGGCCAAGTCTATCTGGGCTCTCCTCCAGATCAACGAGTTCCTCCTGATGGTGGCGCTGCAGGAGAAGGAGCACACCCCGAAACTGTTGGGCTTCTGTGGAGATTTGTATGTGACGGAGCGTGTAAGCCACAACTCACTCTACAGGCTCGAGGTGCCAAATTCCCTGCAGTCTATCGTCCCAGAGGCCTTGAGCTCCAGCCTGAACCACTGGCTCGCGCCAGCTTGGCCCCGCCGAGCTCGCATCACCATTGGCCTGCTGGAATTTGTGGAAGAGGTCTTCCACGGCTCCTACGGGAGCTTCCTAATATGTGACGCCAATCCTTACCACGTTGGCTACAATTCAAAGTACGACTGCAAGATGGCCAACCTTCGCAGCGTGGCATCAGAAGCTGTTGTGCGGGGATTTTTGAAGGGACGGCGATGTGAGACGAATGCAGACTGCACGTATGGGCGGGACTGCACGGCCACCTGCGATCGGCTGGTGAAGCAGTGTAACACAGAGGTTGTGCAGCCTAATCTCGCTAAAGTGTGCGTGCTGCTGCAGGACTATCTGCTTTTCGGAGCGCCTTCAGACCTTCGTGGGGATCTGGAAAAACAGCTGCGCACCTGTGTGACACTCAGCGGGTTGGCAAGCCAAATGGAGGTTCACCACTCACTAGTGCTCAACAACCTGAAGACGTTACTGTGGAAGAAGATTTCAAACACTCAGTACTCCTGAAAAACGGATGCTCTACTATAAATGAATTGTTACATGAAGACAGGTGGTTTTTGGTTATGACGCTTGCAGTAAATGTTTTAGAGGGTCGTGTTTAATCATGTATTTTCACTCTACACTGACTGTGAATAACAGGAAACTGTGAACTACTGAATATACAATGTGAAGCAGGCTTTATTCCCACTATAATCCCTATCATGCTTTTGTGTTCCAATGGGTCTGTTTGCACATAATATTCTCAGGACACTGCCTGTAACGTTGTTTCTAAGATTCTGGATGTAAATAATCCATTTTTAAAATAAATGAAGCAACATGTTGGATTATTTGTGGTTTCATAGAATTGCTTTTTTCTGTCCTTGGTAACGTGCAATTGGGAGTGGTACAGCTAGAAATATCAGAAGAATATCGCAGCTTCTTTTGTATAAATCAGTTTGCATCTCAATCAGAGAGTTACCACGTGTAGAATCTTTCTGAAAGGATGACACTTGAACTGCAGACATCGTTGACATTAGGTGTCCCTGATCATGCCACAAAATTGTTGTTCACATAAATGTTTGCAGATGTAATAACATCAATTTCAAGTGACTTGTTCATTGGTCTTCTGAGTACCAAGTCTATGATCTCAGGACTTGTGCCTAGACTTGGTTTCTTAAAAGGTTGCAGAATATATATATATATATATATATATATATATATATATACTGCTCAAAAAATGAAAGGAACGCTTTGAAAACACATCAGATCTCAATGGGAAAAACAATTATGTTGGATATCTATACTGATATGGACAGGGTAACATGTTAGGAATGAAAGGATGCTGGATCATTTTATGGAAATGAAAATGATTAACCCACTGAGGGCTGAATTCAAAGTAAAAGTGAAAAAAATATGTGGCAGGCTAGTGCATTTGACAAAAATGTAATTGCAGCAGCTCTAAATGTTCGGTAGTTTGTATGACCCGCACGTGCATGTGTGAATGTCTGACAACATCAGAGCATGCTCCTAATAAGATGGTAGATAGTGTCCTGAGGGTTTACACCAGGACATCACTGAGCCTCTGAACAGCCTGAGTGCATCCTGGCAGCATGGGATGGACCACTACATAACGCCCTAGACATGTTCTATTGGATTTAGGTTAGGTGGGTGTGGGAGCCAGTGAATGGGACCCATGACACCCAGAACCCATGGCACAAGCATAGAGTCTGATAATGGGTTCAAAATGTTCATTTTGGTCCCAGATGCAATCTGCTCTGCCCTCCACCCAGCCCTAACTCATCTGGACAAGAAAGACTCATATGTGAGAATGCTGTTCATAGACTTTAGCTCAGCATTCAACACCATAATACCACAACAACTCATCTGTAAACTGGACAGACTGGGCCTCAGCACCTCCCTCTGCAACTGGCTGCTGGATTTCCTCAGCCAGAGGCCTCAAGCGGTGCGTGTGGGCAACAAGGTCTCAAACAGCATCACCCTGAGTACGGGGGCTCCACAAGGCTGTGTGCTCAGTCCTCTGCTCTTCACCCTGTTGACACATGACTGCACACCAACCTACAGCTCCAACCACCTTGTGAAGTTTGCGGACGACACAACGCTGGTGGGGCTCATCACCAAGGGCGATGAGACCCACTACAGGAAAGAGGTTGAGCTCCTGACCACGTGGTGCAGAGACAACAACCTCCTGCTAAATGTCAGTAAGACCAAGGAGATTATTGTCAACTTCCAGAGAGGCCACACCTGTCACCCCCCATTGACCATCGACGGCGCTGCGGTGGAGAGGGTGAGCAGCACCAAGTTCCTGGGGGTGCACATCAGTGAGGACCTCTCTTGGACCACCAACACAGCATCACTGGCCAAGAAAGCACAACAGCGCCTCTACTTCCTGCGCAAACTCAAGCGGGCAAGTGCTCCACCACCCATCCTGACTACATTCTACAGAGGCACTATTGAAAGTATCCTCTCCAGCTGCATCACTGTGTGGGGCGGTAGCTGCACTGACTATAACAGAAAAGCTCTACAACGCATTGTGAGAACAGCTGAGAGGATAGTTGGTGCACCACTCCCCTCCCTGCAAGACATTTACACCACTCGCCTCACCCGCAAAGCCATCACAATTGTCAACGATGCAACCCACCCCGCGCACTGTCTGTTCAGCCTCCTGCCCTCTGGAAAGAGATACAGAAGTCTCCGCTCCCGCACTACCAGGCTCACCAACAGCTTCATCCACCAGGCTGTGAGACTGCTGAACTCTCTTCCCTCCCGGCTCCCAGCCAGCAGAATCACCAGATTGGCAGAAGTATAGTAGACAGATTGGACTCTACACCCCCCCCCCCCCCCCCCCCACGCACACTCTCCAACAAGGAAACACTCTCTGAACCAAGAACTGAAACATTCCTGACTTGCATTGCAATTGCACACACCTGCTGCTATATATATATATTTTAGTATTTCTTTTAGCACTATTTATATTATTATATTACTATTTATTACCTTATTGTTAGGGCTGTTTTTGTTGTGCATCTGCACCTTATTGTTGTCAATGTCTACGCATGGGACAGTGTGAAACGTAATTTCAATTCCTTTGTATGGCAAGTACATTTGAAGAAATTGACAAATAAAAAGTATTCTATTCTATTCTATTGTAAGGCTGCCTTTGTCTGGGCATCCCTCCTTGGATATGCCTTCCTGAACCATCACTGAACGACCACCAAACTGGTGTTGCTGTTGTTACAGGTAGTGTAACGCCCTCCATGGCTTCTCCAGACCCTTTCACATGTGCTCAGGGTAAACCTGGAGTCATCTGTAAAAAACACAGGACACTAGTGGTGGACATGATAATTCTGGTATTCTATGGCAAATGCCAATCAGCAACCAGCTCTCCTAGAGTAACTGCCTGTCTCCTGGAGTCTCCTCTATGTTTTTGGGACTGTGCTGGGACACAAAGCAAAGGTACTAGCACAAGTTTAATTGACTTGATGCTACAAGCTGATTTAAAAAATGTTCCTTTGATTTATTTATTTTTTTTAGCAGTGTATGATAAAGAGTAGCACTTGCCCCTGGCTCAGTGCTGTGGCTTTCCCTGCATGTGAAATGTTAATGGTATTCACAGCAAAGATGAAAGTGAGGTGTGACCGCTTCAACATCACAGACAGATGAGCGAAGCTACTGAATATTTTTGATGATGCGTTACACACCAAATGATCTGCAGCTTTCTAGAAGATCAAAGTGTCACAGATTATTTTGCACAGTTACTGCACTGGTTAAGGAGGTTCAGTGATCAAACGAGACAGATGCTACATTTCAATTTAAAACTCCCAAACCATTTTTAAGAGAGTTATTCCCACAATAGTGGAAGGATATCAGACAACAACAAGTCTCAATCAGAGAGGATGTCCAACATCTAATCAAATGGTGCAGAAACAACAACCTGATTCTGAACACTGTCAAAACAAAGGAGGTCATTGTAGACTACAGAAGAGCCAAGAAAACAACACTACCACCCCTCCACATAAATGGTGAGGAAGTTGAGAGGGTGAATGACATTAAATTCCTGGGCCTACACATAACAAAAGATCTCACATGGACTATTAACACATCCCACTTAGTGAAGAAAGCACAGCAGAGACTTTTATTCCTAAGAAAACTTAAAAAAGCAAATGTGCCAATCCGGCGCTTAGTAAACTTTTACAGGAGCACAATAGAGAGCATCCTCTGTTACTGCATCACAGTGTGGTACTTCAGCTGCACTGCAGAAAATCGTCGAGCTCTGACCTGGACCATCCAAACTGCCCAGGGGATCATTGGAACCAAACTCCCGAATCTCGACACGGCCTATGCTAGCTGTTTACAGAAGCGAGCTAGCTGCATCATCAAGGACCCAACCCATCCAGGTCACAGACTTTTTGTACCCCTCCCATCAGGGAAGAGATATAGGGCAATCAGAACCCGCACAAACAGACTAAAGAACAGCTTTTTCCCCAGAGCTGTAGCCTGTGTCACCCCTCCCCCAACACACAATAGCTACTGTAACTCTCCCTCTCTCTCCTTTACCCCATGTCATGTCTGCTGCTAATGTACAAAGTCATTTACTGGGCATTAATGTTTGCACTAAATTACCACACTGTAAATACTGTTATACTTATTATCTTAGACACTTTATGGGACATTCACGTTGCACTCAACTACCACATTGTAAATACTGTTATATTATATTATACTGTTTGCACTCAAATATCATATCAAATCATATTGTAAATACTAGTATTTTTTTTTATTATTTATTTTTTTTTATTTACTGTGCTAAGTGCCTTCTTTTTACTTTATATTTTATACTTTTACTACATTTACTTGGTTATTATGTTACAATGCTGCTTCTTGTTTTATTGCTGCTGGCCTCTGTGAGCTACCAAACAAATTTCGTTGTATAACTACAATGACAATAAAGTTCTTTGAGTTTAAGTTTGAGTTTAAAATAAAGGCATTTTTTGCAGGTGAAGTCGAAATATAAACATTTTTACACACAGGGAAATAATTCAGAAAAAGCTGAAGGATGACTTGCATAAAAACTCAGAGGTTGTAATCTGGGAGGAAAAAATAATATGATATGACAAAGAAATATAGTTGAAGAAAAAGGATGTAAACACCTGCATCACTGAATGCATCATATTTAATACACAAGGTAAGGCCATGTAAGTTGCTACACTGAAGTCACGTCAATCCCTCTTGGTAAAGACACCTCAACCAGGGGAGAATCGATGCTCCTCAGAGGACTGACTGACTGACTGACTGACGAATAACAACTCAGGATTGTTCTGGACATTTAGGCCGTCCAGCACATTGCTCTTTCTGCCAAAAAGCAAGGCCCCCCTATTTGTAAAAGGCCCTGCCCTGCCTCTCTTTGGCTCTAGTTCTGGATCTACTATATACCCTCCTTTAGGTCTGTAAGGAACTTGTATCACAGATGGTCCGGGCATTGCTTTTAAATTTTGTAGGCCCAGATCCTTTTGTGGTGTTGGCCCTTTGTCGGTGCTAACTGACCCCAAGCTCTGGTCAGCTGGTGAGCTATGTGTGTCTTTATTATGGTAATGAAAATCAGCCAGAGAGCAGATATACTCTTTGGTTGATTTCTGTCCCTGACCCTTTTGAAGGCTTCTGAGTGGGGAGTACTGGCAGAACAGATGGTCTTTGAATCTGCTTTCTGGAGTGGAGCTGATCTTCTTTAGTACTTGGACACACACTCTCATGATGGCTTGGAGCATCAACTAAAGACTTGCTATTCTTCCTGGGGGGTGATGACACGGGGAACACAGAGAATGCACTGGATGTGGATATAGGAAACTTCTCTGAACATGGTCTTGGGGTTTCTGTCCAGTTCCTTTTATCTTTGAAGAAGGTTTGCTCTGCAAAGGTCAGGAAAGATTAATTAAAGCAAAGAAAGTAACCCATATATCCTAAAACATGAGTGAGAGCTTTTGAAAGCATTATATTACACTAGTGTATGTTTAGGCAGGGACATGGCACTTAAAGAATCCTGAGGAAAAAAGTGTTTTCAAACCTTACTTTTTGTATAAAGACTTAAAACTTTAATAGAAGTTTGGTAACACGTTATAATACTACCACCAAGGGGCCCAAAGATGTAATTCTCCTGTAAATAAATGGAATTTCAATGTATAATTATTTGAAATTATAATGTAATTATATTTACCTACAAATACATACTAGAATAAGGGTGTAACAAGTCAGGCTTTTAGATACAAAGAACTAATTAAACTGCATGTAAATGTAAGAACTGTGTAAGTAATTTCATGGTAATTTTGCAGAAAAACTAACAATTTAAACCGTAAATCTGGGAATGTTGGGGCGTAAACTTTTTGGAGTGTGAGCAATATTATGGAATGGATAACACTTGCCCTTTTACATCTTTATTTAACATTCATTATGCCGGTACATTTTCTGTTATTCAACTGTCCTTTGATTTACCTATAAAATTGTGATGAAGACTGTTCTCCCTTATCAACTTGCAAAAAAAATAAATAAATATCGCCAGAATTTGCAGGCCCATGTTACTTTATAATAATTGAGCCAAGTCTAATTATTATTTTTCTCTCACAATCCCTGTTCAAATGTAACTTTTAAAAGGGGTGCACAGGAAAGGAGTGTCTCCTTTTCTATAAAATACCTGGAAGTTAGGAAATATTAAACCATTCCACAATACAGCTCTGCAACAAACTTATAATGTAAGCTAGGGGAAATTTTTTTTTTTTTTTTGCAAAGAAATCTTGCAGTACTTAAAATTATATATATATATATAAAATATATATGTGTTTATATATATATAAATATAAAATATATATGTGTTTATATATATATATAAAATATATATGTGTTTATATATATATATATATATATATATATATATATATATATATATATATATATATATATATATATATATATATATATATATATATATATATATAAATATAAAATATATATGTGTTTATATATATATATAAAATATATATGTGTTTATATATATATATATATATATATATATATATATATATATATATATATATATATATATATATATATATATATATATATATATATATATATATATGAGGGAGAGACTTACTGTGCATTATTTCTTCTTTCCCATAAACCACATAAATTTATAAATTTACTACTTAAAAATACCTACAGAATACTTTGTGCGTCCTTTTCCTGTAAAACACCCACAGTTTAGGCACTATTTAAAATAATTTATCCACTATTTACCTACAATGTAAGTACTTCTTGTTTCCTATAAAATATGTAAAGTTATGCAGTGTTTACAATTCCTTTTATGCAGTTTTTAAAAGTACTTACATGTACTTACAGTAGTATTCTTTGTTTTTTGTAAGAAAAAAAAATAAAAAAAAATAAAAACTGTCACCCTCTTATTCTAGTGTAGCCCTTTTAGATATGTGTGGTTAAATATAATTACGTTGTAATTTCAAATGAAATGCATTGAAATTCCATTTAATTACAGAGGAATTACACTCTCAGTCATAGTAAATTTGACTGACAATTCTGTAGTGTTTATTTCCCAGTAATAAACTGAAATACAGTTAACTTAACATAGGTGCCCTGAGCCGATGAAAGAAAGCTTCCAAGTTTGTCTCTACAAGAAGGACTTCCATTAGGGCACTCCTTCTTAACATTAAAAACATCGCATTTACCCCACTGGCACTGATACCGGAAGATGACCTCGATGATGTCTTTTAACTGTTGATCGTCGCTGAATTTGATCATGTTCTCCACATGTGCACACAGGAACCGTGGGATGTCATCTGGCTGCGCCAGGAGAGCTGCTCTGGATAAACTCTCCAGCAAACTTTTTAATCCATGAGGTGTGGAATTACTTGCGTCCATTCTTGATAGATAGTGGTATCTTTTCCGAAAACAGTTTGGGGAAAACTAGTGCTCCGGAAATGTGTTGCGCTTGTGTTAGGAGCAGAGTTTTTGCTATTGTCATGGAGAGAGATGACCGAGCTCTAGAATAACCAGAGCATTTGTCAGTGTATAAGTGTGCTGATATCGAAGAAGAGGTTATTCACAGTGCACACAGTCACTGCATAGCTTTACAACTATACATGGTTTTTAGACTAGATAAATACATGGGAAAGGCACCTGCTTCAAGGTGCACAGATTATCCTCGCTATGAATGGAATTTAGACTTTCTTTGTCAGAGCATTTTCCCCTGGCTTTGCAATATCACCAAATTGAATTAATAGATTATTAAACACACATACTCACCGTAATTAAAGCTACAGATTGTAAACCACTTGGTGTGGGAAAGGCGACCGTTTCTCATTTGATCAAATAATACGGTGATGAGCGTTATGGGAATACAGGGAATTACGAGGAACCCCAAAGGCAGCATCAGCTGGGTTCCAAACCAGATGGAGGCTGGGCGACGCGCTGTACACTGGCTTCTGCTGCTTAACAACACAGGGAGGACAACACACACACATACCGTAGAGCAGTGGACTGTGGGCTCCGTCGTAACGCTGGGCGCTGCTATGCTAAGTAGATATCGTTGCTGGTAAGATAAAGTCTATCATGAGTTGAGGCTTAGTGTCTCTAACCGGGCTCCGAGCCATGCGTTAGCCGAATGAAGTTTGACAGGCTAACGTCGGGTTTAGCTCCCTTTAAGGAGCTAGCAGTGTTGGCTACAAGTGCCGCCTGCCTCTAGCTGCCAGCTCGAGAGAACCGCTAGCTTCTCGAAGCTGATAGTTAAATATTGTGACCAGCCGGTTAACACGCTAGCTGTCAAGCCTGGGATGGTCAAGCGTTATCTTGCTCAGTAACGTGTACGTCTGAGGGCATCCCTTTGCTCTATTTGGTAAGCGAGCTGACCGCAGAGAAATGGCTTTCATTTGTTAATTGGCCGTTTAAGCCAGCAATGCGTACTTCATTGTATCTGAACACCGTTAGCTCGCCGGCGTCGGATTACTGCACCCTGTGGCACAGCGGTGCCCTGGCCAGAGGCGTCACACATCGCGTTTCGCATAATGAGTGATCAGTATGTCAAGGTTCAAGTCGAGCAAATGAAATCATTTGGCGAAGATGCAGAGAAGGAGGGAGTGGATACAGAAGAGCAGGTGCCGGGCTCCTCTCCTTCTGCCTCTGTCTCACCAGATCATCCCACCGGCACAGATGCATCCAGCACCTCTCTTCCCTGCAAACAAACAGGTAAAAGTCGCAGTAAGCCCGGCAGAGAGGACAAGAGACACACTTCTGATGTGGCATCGCAAGGCTCTGTAGTTTCCTCTGAGAAAAACTTAAACAGACTGGGGTATGAGCGGACACTTCAAGTCAAGGGAACTGGAAAGATACTGCAGCGGAAGTCAGAGCCCAATGGCAACTATGTCACCATCCACACATCCAAAAACATCGAAGAGATGCGCAGAGAGGAGGGATTCAAGCTTGCAAAGAAGAGGAGACCTGTGACGGTAGACACTTCAAAAGCCAAAACCTCTCTGGAGGCACTGAAGATAAGCATCAAGCAGCTAAAGTGGAAAGAGGTGTGTTACAAATGGACTGTCTTCTTATGGCTTCTGTACCTATGTGCTGTGTAAGTTTTACTCTTGTGGTAACAGGACAGCTGGTGTAGCCAAGCACCAGTTAATGGAAACATCCAGAGGGAAGCCCAAACATCAGCTTCATTTAGGTGGCTGCCCATGTGTAACAACTGGTTTCTTACTGTTGTGTAAGCACGAGCCAACAAGAACCATGTCTGAAGTATTTAGTTCTACCTTAATCCACCGCCTGGCATCTCTAGTCACTTCTTAGTTGTGCCAGAACTGGTGTGACTGGTGGATCCTTTAACTGAGGCTTCTGGGTTTCACTTTGTGCTGAACCACTACAAGTTAGAATACTTTATTTTACTCTCTGTTTAATAGCTGTCCCAAAAGAATCCTATAATTGTAACTACTGCTGCTTATAACCATTACCGCAGTGGACAGTCTTCTCTTCACTTTTCCACCTCTGCCATTTTATTACAGGGCGTACCTCTATGAATAAATATAAGTCACAAAACTTATATATATTCAGATGATGGACTGAATCTGTGTAGGAGTGTTTGAGGTTGTAAAAAAACTGAGGAAACACATGACAACAGCAGAACTGATGCAGGAATGAGTGGATTCCTAAAGACAGGCGACTGTTGTCAGTGCTGGTGCTGCTGTATGTTTTTCACTGCTAAATGCACTTTTTAAAAAAAGAAATGTCATGTGGATTTTTTACCAACGGCGACAACAAGGCTTGTGTTGTTTTTCCTTTTCTGAGTCATGTCTCCCTGCCTGTGTGCGTGTGTCATCATGGCAAAATGTACTCCTGGAGGCACTTACTGTACCAGGAACTATGAAGATGGTATTCAGTAATTTGGCTTGTATTTATACTTCTATTTATGGTTATAATCGGTAACATAAACATGTTACAAAAGCACAAGATAAACTCAGAGATCTGATGAGGTGGGTAGCGGAGAGTTGCTTTAGACCAGGATATGTAGTTCAGTGTGCATATTAGACAAATATGTAGGAATGCTTTCTTGTATTTGCGCAATATCTCTAAAATTAGAAACATCCTGCCTAGAGTGATGCTGAAAAACTAGTTCATGCATTTTTTATTTTTTTTTACTTCTAGGCTGGACTACTGTAATTTAATTCAGGGTCGTGGGGGGGGGGGTGGGGGTGGGGGGGGGGGGTGGAGCTTATCCCAACTGTCATAATGGGAGAGGCAGGGTACACCCTGGGCAGGTCACCAGTCTGTTGCAGGGCTAACACAAAGAGACAGACAACCATTCAGTCTCATATTCACACCTATGAGCAATTTACAATCATCAGTTAACCCAACCCCAATAACTGCATGACTTTGGATTGTGGGAGGAAGCAGGAGTACCCGGAGAGAACCCATGCAAATACGGGGAGAACATGCAGACTCCACACAAAAAGGCCCCAGCCAGGTGGTGGAGTTGAACTCAGGAGCGTCTTGCTGTGAGGCAACGGTGCTAACCACATTATTATCAGACTCCCCTAAAAACTTACTGAAAAGCCTTCAGTTGATCCAAAATGCTGCAGCAAGAGTGCTGACAGGGACTAGAAACAGAGAGCATATTTCTCCCCTATTGGCTTCCCTTCGTTGGCTCCCTGTTAAATCCAGGGACCTTAAGGACCTTATTGCAATGCATCATCCCTATAGAGTTCTTTGCTCTAAGACTGCAGGCTTACTTGTCATTGTAGAGTATTTAAAAGTAGAAGGGGAGGCAGAGCCTTCAGCTTTCAGGCCCCTCTTCACTGGAACCAGCTCCCAGTTTGGATTTGGGAGAGAGACACCCTCTCTTCTTTTAAAATTAGGCTTGAAACTTTCCTTTTTGAAAAAGCTTGTAGTTGGTGCTGGATCAGGTGACCCTGAACCTTTCCTTAGTTATGCTAGGCTGCTGGGGGTTTCCCATGATGCACTGAGTGTTTCTTGTTCACTCACCTTTTCAATGCTGTGCTTACACACCAGTCTGCATTTAATCATTAGTTATTATTAATATAATGCTGTCTTTCAGTGGATTTCTTTTGTCCTGCCTCCCTCACCTCAACCCAACTGGTTGCGGAAGATGGCTGTCCCTCCCTGAGCTTGGTTCTGTCAGAGATTTCTTCCTGTTAAAAGGGAGTTTTTCTTCCAAGTGCTTGCTGATAGGGGGTTTGTTTGTTGGGATTTTCTCTTTATTATCATAGGGTCCTCACCTTCCAATGAAAAAGCACCTTAAAGTGACTGTTTTTGTGATTTAGCACTACAGAAATAAAACTGAAGTGAATTAAGAACCAGTTTTAAACTGCCAAAATGTATCAGAATCTGATTCAGTCTCCTCCCTTTTTACAGGAAGAAATCTCTGGACTAGGATCAGGGAGGGGCAGCCATCTGTGAGTGGCTAGAGGGGAGGAAGAATATACTTCTTATTTTTTTCCTTCTTATATCTCTATAAACATTATTGGCGGTTTTCTACTTACTTTCTATACTGTGATAAAATTCAGAGGCAGACAGATGCACCACATTTAATAGAGCAGGCGTTTACCAACTCCACCCACCCTGTTGTTACATCTGGTTCCCTGTGACTTTGTCCAATTCACCAAAAAGAAATTCAAGTTGACTGGTCCTCATTTTGCCACTGTAGAGATCTTGGAAAGTGAAAAAACTTGAGCATCAAGTGGTGCAGTTCTGCCCGAAGAGCCTAACTTGAATGAAAGGTTTAATGCTTTTATCACAGCTTGTTGCCTGACAGCCACTTTTTTCAGTTGTTTCGTGGACCAAAATCAGTAAATTGGCTAACTGGTAGCTGCAAAGTATAATCACTTTTTATCCTTTAACTATCAAGATTAGGGATGGGTATCGTTTAGGTTTTATCCGATACCGGTGCCAAATCGGTACTTTTGAAACGGTGCTGGTGCTTAAACGGTGCTCGAACCGGTGCTTAAAGAATGGAGAACACAAAATTGGTCCAAAAACCTCTCATGTTCAGCTGTTTTTCTGTAAAAAGATAACAATGTTAGCCTTTTCTGCAGCTATGGGGCATATATGGTATCACTCTTGGCTGGAAGCAGTGCTTAATCAATGGAAAAAACACAAACTTTGTCCAAAAACCTCTCATGTTTAACTGTTTTCCACTTTTTCTTTGGTCATTTTAGCCTTTTTGGCCAGGGTGAAGGGAGCATCTGCCATCAAACAAGAAGACAGCCGCATGTAGCTATGATGATGTTTGCTAGTTCACCTTACATGCATTAATGTAATAACGTGGTTAGCCTACTCAACGTAAATCACACAAGAACAACATTAAGCTACTCACGCAGAGAAGAACGGCTTCTGCTGCCATCAAATACGGCGCATTTCTCGGCTTTTAAAAAAACGCTATGCGTCGCCAGGTGTTTCATCGGATTCTTGGTGTTACCTCCTTTGACAGTATCACAGTATCAGTTTAAAGCACTTGTTGCAGGCTGCTGAGTTTGCATATTTTGCTGTGAAGTACAGCCAGACTTTTAACCGCTTCGCCTTGGGCATTTTTAATCTGTAGCTCTGCGCTAACAGAACGTACGTACCTGGCCCCGCCTACTATTCTCGGAAACGTAAAACGATTGGCTAGAAGTGTATCACAGCTCAGGGAAAAAAAAGCACCGAAATAAAGCACCGAAATGTGCGCTGCTTTTCGGTCTGGTTACTACCGTTTATGTCAGAACCGGTGCCATCATGGCACCGGACACCGGTACCCATCCCTAATCAAGATGCTACAAGACAGGATTGCCATCAATTTTGCCAGGAGCCTGAGAATTTCAGTCCACATGGGTCCGATGTATGAAATTACAGGGGATGGCTGTTGATGTGTTCTAATCGACACCTTTCAAACATTTATGCGCAGCCTACTTGATCCCATTCTTCTTAATCTGAGCTGTAAACACCATCTGTTAATTTTGAATGTGATGCAATTAATACCTGCTATCAGGCATTATTACCCATCTTTCATTATGCATGAGAGGTGAAAAAAGACAATTTGATGAGACAGGCGAAATAAACGCTCCCCTTAGCCACGGCAACCGAGCGGCGACGCTTACAGCTCCTGCAGAAAATGACAGACAGAAGGCCTATACATTACCACACCTGGTCCGCACCGTAGCCCGTAAGCCGGTGGTGCTTTAGATCTTGTGTCATTTTGAAAGTAGCTGTCAACCACTCTGAAGGGGCTGAAACTGAAGCAGGCAGGCTGGTTTTGCCATTATTGAATAAATACCCTTTCAGTGAGTTGTAAGACACGTAACTTTATGAAATTTGTTTCAGCAACACGTTGAAATAAATTTCATGAAGTTTGTCAACATTTTAGAGACTGATGAGGCTTTTAAGGTGCATCCAGATTGCCACGTCTCTACATCACTGTCAGCTGATTTTCAGCATATGGCATTCTCTTAAACAGTGGGAAATCATTAGCCTTAAAGCTCCTCTAATCCAATCAACTTTTAGTCCTCTTTGTGGGAGAGAGGATGGCAGCGTGAGGGTCAGCTTGGAATATTAGACTAATGACAGTGTATGTCAACATATGCGTGGGATTTTCATGAGGATGCCGCAGACTAAGCTGACGTTCTGAATCGATGCGTATGGATTTCAAAATACTTCACACCTAAAGGCTTCCTTGGAGCTTCTGTTTGAAACTATAAATGCTGTTTACTCGAGGCATAACAGATTGGGTGCAACTTGAAATATCTATGTTGCAGCAACCTATAAGCCAAGTTTATTTTTCCCCCATTAAAAAGTGGCTCTGAAAGCTAACTTTTCCCATACGTCACATGCTAACCAGTCCATGCAAACACAACAGGGCTATTTTTATGGTGTGATCCCTGCTCTAAATAATTTGACCTCACTCCCCTGGCATCTGTGTGGCAGGGTTTAGAACTGGTCACTCTGTTTCTCACTAAGTCATTAATTAGATGTTTATCTTGCAGCGAGGCAGCAGAGTGGGTCGAGTCAAAGTTGAATTTAGGCTCGCGATGGTGTGCTGCTACTTACCAGTGTAATCTGTTAAAGCCCATATGATGTAATAAAGTCACAGCCTCTGTGACTGAGTTCTTCCCAGCTCCATGTTGATACTGTAACGTTCACAAGAACCAGACGGTTGGGTCTCAGTTTGTCCGTTTATTCAGCACATAAGCAAGCGGGTTGCTAACTCAGGGGAGAGCGCCCTCGTGCTACACCTCTCTTCAGCCTGGCACCCACACAACACAGAACCCAGGTCCCCCCACCCCTTCCTCCACACCACCCTCCCTACTTCCTGCAGCACAACCAAACATGAATCTTAAAGGAACAACAACAGTGTGCAAAGATAACCAACATGTACAATAACACTTAACCATCGTTACACTGCCCCCCCAGCAATAAGTTCCTCGTCCCCGAGGGAACGACACAGTCTCTGAGGCGGGGTGGTAGCCTACGTTCCCTCCTTGACCTCCTGAGCCCCTGAGGTGGGCGCGGAGCGTCGGGGCTTTGGGGTGAAGAGTCCGAGGGAGGGGAACGCAGCCCCGGTTGGGGGCCCCTCTGAGCAGGGTCATGGACGCTCTGTACACGTCCCTCTGGAAAGGAGGGGAGGGACTGCCCTCTGTAGGGGGCCATCCGGTCTCTGTGCAGCGCTACTATCCTCCCCCTAGGAGGCAACTGCACCCTGTAAACAACCTCCCCCACTCGCTCTAGGACGCTGCAAGGCCCCACCCAGCTGCTATCCAGTTTAGGACACCGTCCCTTCTTTCTCTTTGGGCTGTAGACCCACACCAGCTCCCCAGCACGGAAGTGCCTCCCCTTAGTGGTGATGTCATAATTCCTCTTTTGGCGCAGGCCTGCCTTCGCCAGCTGCTCCCGGGCGTAGGAATGTGCAGAATCCAGCCGGTCCTGCAGCTTCCTTGCGTAGTCCCGGCCTGGTGGTGCTTCTGGCGCGTCCGGGGGCTTCCCAAAAGCCAACTCTGCAGGAGTTCTCAGCTCTCTCCCTAACATGAGCAGGGCAGGCGTACATTGGGTGGAGTCTTGCACTGCCGACCTGTAGGCCATGAGGATAAGGGGAAGATGGTAGTCCCAGTCCCGTTGGTGTTCTGAGGTAAGGATGGCTAGCTGCTGGGCCAGCGTCCTGTTAAACCTTTCCACCAGTCCATCGCTTTGGGGGTGAAGTGGGGTGGTGCGGGTCTTCTTAATCCCAAGGCGTTCACACATGGCAGCAAATACCTTGGACTCAAAGTTACGCCCCTGGTCACTGTGGAGGGTCTCTGCTGTTCCAAAGCGGCTGAACATCCCCTCCACTAATACATCAGCGACAGTCTCAGCCTCCTGATCTGGGATGGCGTATGCTTCCGGCCACTTGGTAAAATAGTCCATGGCCACAAGAACATAGCGGTTTCCTCTGTCTGTGCGAGGAAATGGGCCCATGACGTCCACAGCTACTCGCTCCATTGGAGCCCCTGCTGGTTGCTGCTGAAGCTGAGCCCGGGACTGGTCCTGTGGCCCTTTGTGTGAGGAACATGCATCACAGCTGCGGCAAAAGTCCTCCACATCCCTCCGCTGTTGACCCCAGTAATAGCCCTGGCGGAGGCGGCGGAGAGTCTTAGAGACCCCAAAGTGGCCGGAGCCAGTGCTCCCATGGCAGGCTTCCAGCACCGCTGACCTCAGCGACCTTGGCACCACAACCTGCCACCTCTCCTCCCCCGTGGCAGGATCCTTCCAGGCACGCTCCAACACCCCCTCCTTCAGCCTGAGAGCTGCAAACTTGGCCCATAGCCCCCTGGTACAGATGGAAAACCCAGTGACCTCATCCCAAAGGGGTTGCTCCCCCTTCTCCAGCCACTGCAGGACCGGCAGCAGGTCTGTGCCCTCCACTCCGCTGCATCCACCACCAGAAGAGCCCTGCAGGCGAGCTGTGCTGCTCCGTCTATTGTCGTGAGTTCCCGCTCTATTTCCTCTCGCTTCTCACAGTAACGGCAGCCAGCTGCAGCACATGGGCGGCGAGAGAGGGCGTCTGCGTTAGAATGGTGCGTCCCTGCTCTGTGCTCCACAGTGAAATTGAAGGCTTGGAGCTCCTCCAGCCAGCGAGCCACCTGTCCCTCTGGCTCCCTGAAGGACATCAGCCACTGAAGGGCAGCATGATCAGTTCTGATAACAAATGCTGTGCCGCACAGGTAGTACTTAAAGTGTCTCACCCCTGCCACCACAGCCAGCAGCTCTCGTCGTGTGACACAGTAGCGCCGCTCACTCCTGTTCAGGACCCGACTGAAGTACGCCACCACCTTCTCACCTTCCGGCCCAACCTGCGACAACACAGCTCCCAGCCCCACATTACTTGCGTCAGTGTCCAGGACAAAAGGCAGGGTGGGGTCAGGGGGGGCGAGGACTGGGGACTCTGTCAGCGATTTGCGGAGGGTGTTGAACGCCTGCTGACAGTCCTGGGTCCAGATGAAGTCACGGTCCTTCTGCAGCAGGTGGAAGAGTGGTGCGGCTATGGAGGAAAAGCCCTTCACAAACCTCCTGTAATAAGACGCCAGTCCTAGGAAGCTTTTGAGCTGTTTCTGGTCTGCTGGTGTGGGCCACTCGGTAATGGTGTGAATTTTTTCCTCCAAAGTGCTGATGCCCTCACGACCCAGCTTGTGGCCCAGAAACTCCACCTCCCTCCTCATGAAGTGGCACTTGTCGGGATGCAGCTTCAGGCCTGCAGCCGCCACCCTCTCCAACACTTGTCTCAGGGCATCCAGGGCAGCATCAAAGGAGCTCCCGTGCACTAGAAGATCATCCAGGTAAACCAGACACCGTTGCCGTGGGACGCCAGCCAGCACACTGTCCATAAGCCTCTCGAAGGTCGCAGGAGCGTTGCAAAGACCAAAGCTCAGGACTTTGAACTGCCATAGTCCCCTGTTAGTGCAGAAGGCTGTCTTCGGTCTGGATTCCGGGGACAGTGGCACCTGCCAGTAGCCACTCCGCAGGTCCAGGGTGGAGAACCAGGAGGACCCGGCTACTAAGTCGAGAGACTCATCAATCCTGGGAAGGGGGTAAGAGTCCTTCTTCGTCACTTTGTTGAGTGGTCTGTAGTCCACACAGAAACGCATCCTAGGACTTTTTTTCTTAGGCACCATCACCACCGCGGAGGCCCACGGGCTATCAGATGGCTCTATGATGCCCGCCTTTATCATTTCACACAACTCTCTGTCTGCAGCCTCCTGATGAGCCAGGGGCAGGCGGCGGGGGCGCACTTTAATAGGCTGGGCATCCCCGGTCTCAATGACGTGCTCTACCAAGTGTGTCAAGCCAACATCACTTTCTTTCAGGGCAAAAATGTCACTAAACTCTTTTAGTACCTGCCATAGACTCTCTTGCTGCTGTGGAGTCAGCCCCTCACAGTTCTTTGACCAGATACTCCTCACTGCTGAGAGCCTCTCCTCCTCCTCCGCTCGCTGTTCTGCTGGCGGGTCTGCAGGGGTCTCTGCGGTGGAGGTGGACGCCGTGGCAGATGCTGTGCAGACCGGGGGGGGAATAAGCGGCACCTTCTTCCCATCAGGGAGTGCGAGGAAGCCTTTGCCTAAGTCCAGTACACCACCAATGGCTCGTAAAAAATCCAGCCCAAGGATGCAGGCGTCCTGCACGTCAGCCACCCAGGCAGCATAAGACACACCGAGGTCCCCCACCTTGAACTGGAACACTCCCCTCCCTCTCATTGGGGCCAGATCACCGGTCACAGTCTTAAGTTGCACATTAGTCGGTTGCACAGCAGCTCCGGGTGGGACAACATCGGGTCGGACCAGCGTTGCATTGGACCCCGTGTCCAGCAGGGCCGTACAGGACACCCCCGCAATCGTCACTGGAACATGGCAAAAGCCGCCAACCTGGGTCCAGCCCACAGCGATGGCCGCACCAGGTGGGGGTGGCGGTGGAGTGGGGATGTCGTTCTCCCAGGCCCGTGTACTCCCGCCTACACGGGCCCATGGGCGTTTCCCTGAACCGCTGCAAGCTTGGGGCACTGCCTGATGAGGTGTCCGACTTGTCCACATCCCCAGCAGCTCTGCGGTCGGCGGTGTGGGCCAGCCCGAGGGGAAGGCGACTGCAGCAAAGCCGCCTGCACCAAACTGCACAGGCCCGCTGGCGTCTCCGTCTGTTCCACAGGTGCTGACACAGCCCTCACCACGTGTGCGTCATCAGCGCCCCCAGAGGATCCCGCAAGCATCTCCCTCTCCAACGCTAGCTCCAGGGCTGCACTGAGTGTGGCCGGCCGAGCAAGCTGAGTTTGCATACGGAGCTCTTTAGGGCTCAGGGCCTGCAGGAACTGGTCCCGAGCTAACTCCGCCTGCACTGATGGTGGCATGCTGTCATACGCCCTCCGGCAAAGGCACTCGACTTCATGGGCCAAAATGCGGAGGGGCTCACCTGGCAATCTGCGTCTGTTGTGGAACTCCGACCTCAGCAGCACTGGTTGGTTATACTGCCCGAAGCGCCTCTGAAGTGCTCCGACCAGAGCATTATAATCTCCCCTCTGCTCCTCGGTTAGCAGCAGCAGGCATGCAGCTGCATCCTCACACAGGCACAAAGCCAACTGGAGAGCTTTATGTTCCTCAGACCAGCCAGCTGCAACAGCTAACAGCTCGAACTGTGCGATAAACACTTCCCATGGCGTCTTGCCGCTGAACTTAGGCGTTTTTATATGCGCTGCAGCTTGCTGGGCGCCGCCATGTTTGTTTACATCACGTGACGGCGCGCCAAGCGAGGTCGACTCCTTCCCGCCGGAATCGCGGCCGCTGTGCGAACAGTTCCCGAGCCTAGTCAAACCTGGAGAAAATCCAGCCTCGGCAGACAGCCGCAGCGCCGTTTCCCTCACTCCATGGGCGGGCGAGCGCGGACGAACCTCCCTCTCCTCCGTCTCCTTCTTAATCCTGCCCGGCAACATCCTCGTCTCGTAACGGCAAGCGTCGCCAGCAACAGGGTGTCGGGCGTTCTGGGGTTCTTTTTTCTTTCTTCACTTCTGACACCAATGTAACGTTCACAAGAACCAGACGGTTGGGTCTCAGTTTGTCCGTTTATTCGGCACATAAGCAAGCGGGTTGCTAACTCAGGGGAGAGCGCCCTCGTGCTACACCTCTCTTCAGCCTGGCACCCACACAACACAGAACCCAGGTCCCCCCACCCCTTCCTCCACACCACCCTCCCTACTTCCTGCAGCACAACCAAACATGAATCTTAAAGGAACAACAACAGTGTGCAAAGATAACCAACATGTACAATAACACTTAACCATCGTTACAATACTTTGAACTTGCCAGCTCTAAAATGTGTGTTTGATTTAACAGCTGTGAGGAATCTTTACAATAAACTATTTATTTGAGCGTTCCTGAATGTAGGACGCAGACAGTGGAGAGCAAATTCAGTGTTGAGTCGTGCTGTTGTCTACATGGATAATATGGCAGATGACTTTTGGATAATTCTAAGATTTTAAGTTTATCTACAGTTTTTGTACAGCTTTATTTTTTTAATTCACATTTAATAGTGGTGAGAGAATAACTCTCCTATTAACTAAAGTTGTATCACAAGTATAAAAAGCTGAGAGTTTAAGGGCTGAAAAACTAAAGATTGTGCACATAATTCATTCTCAGACTGATTGTTTGTTTATATTGCTTTTATGTAGCTTTTTTAGGTAGTGCTGTGCGATACTGCAGATTTTATATAAAAATAAATACATGGCCAGTATTGCTGATACCACTGTCAATACCGATACTTTTAACTTATAAAGTTGGCTTTTGTCAAGTCAATACAAAAGGTTTTAGACATTTTTCATAGTGCATGTTTGAGGTGTATTTTTTCATTTCCAAAAAAACTATTTATGTAACACAATTCAGTGGGCTACATACTGAGGATACAAACAAAGTATCAATCTATCATGTTAGCGTCAATCCAATACCAATACCAGCACTGGTGTGTACTAATACTGCTACTATCTACTATTATTAATATCTGGATGGATTCCCCACACCTCTGCTGGGTGGCTTCTGTGTGGTTTGGAGTGTGTGCGTGAGAGTGAGCAGATGAGGTGTAAAGGACTAAACTGTCCTTTACCCTGTGCCAGCAGGATTTCCTCGCTGTGTAAATCCTCTTTATAGTATCACTTCTCCTCCTCTTTCCCAGCTCTTCACAACATAACACGCACTTACCTGCCATCTTTGGGCAAGATTAGCCCTGTTTTCTCGGTTCACTGCGAGGACAAAACACCTTCCTAATGTCCTGAGTAGATTAGCCTTTGTTCTTGTTTGCAAACACGAGTTCCTTAATGAACTGTTCTCATCATTCTGTATGTTTTCAGCCCTCTGCTATGTCTCCCTTTCACTGTTCTTTCTTGCTTTCCCCCCCCCCTCAGTTTCCTTTAGGAAGGCGAACAGCCTGTGATATCTACTGGCACGGCGTTTCCTTTCATGACAATGAAAATATCGTCTCAGGGCAGGTCAACAAGTTCCCAGGTATTTCACAGATTCTTCCTCTCACCTCTTCTTATCTTGCTACCACCTGCAGCAAATCGCATATTATTTATTGCAGTATGGATTCAGGATTCTGTTATCATAACCAGGTTATAAGGTTGTCCTACATTACCCCAGGCACTTTATTCTGAGCCAACAAGGGTTGTTAAAATGGTTAATAGTCCTTCTCTGCAATCATTCTGCTTATTGTGAAACTGGCTACATTTACTGAACAGTTTACACTCACTGTCAACAACGTGCTGGAAATACTCCTCAGAGAGATTGGTCCACATTGCTGTTTGAGTACACTGAACTCATTTTCTCGTTCAAGAAACCAGTTTGAGGATATTTGAGGTTTATGACATGAAGCTTTATCCTGCTGGAAGCAGGCACCAGAAGGTGGGTAAATGGTGGTAATAACAGGCTGGACATGGTCAGCGAGAATACTCAGGTAGGCTGTGGTGCCCAAAGAGTGCTAAGAAAATATTCCCCACACCATTACACCACCAGCAACAGCTTGAACTTGATATGAACCAGGATTGATACGTGTTTTCATGGTGTTTACACCAAATTCTGACCTCCAGCAGGTCACTGGGGTGGATGTCTTTGACTCATCAGACCAGGCGACGTTTTTTCAACCTACTGTTGTCCAATTTTGTTGAACGCAATTTTAGCTTCAGTTTCGTGTTCTTAGCTTACACAAATGCCACATGTTGTGGTCTTCTGCTGCATTTAGTGCGTACAGGGATGTTCTTCTGCATACCTTGGTTGTAACTAGTGATTTGAGTTCATTGCCTTCCGATCAGCTCAAAACTGTGTTGGAAAATGATTAAAATCACCTTTCTTTACCTGGCTGTCTATATGACTGAATGCACTGATTTGCTCCCATGCGATTGGCTAGTTAGATATTGGTGTTAATGAGCAGTTGAGGAGGTGCACCTAACAAAGTGACCAGTGAGTGTAAATCGTGCCAATCGTGTATTCAGTTTCTTATGTAAAACTGTCCGTGCAGGAATGATCGAAATGCTGCGAAAGATCAACCTCAGCAGAGCAGTTCGGACTATGCAGGAGTTGTTCCCAGAAGAATACGACTTCTATCCCCGTTCCTGGATCCTGCCTGAGGAGTACCAACAGTTTACCACACAGGTACGTTCAAAATAAATTAAAGAAAATTGACACAAATAAAAATGATGACACTGGATATGAAAACCCTTGTTAAGCGTCTTTAACTGTTTTTCTGTGTAACTATTGATGGGGAAACATGAAAGCTATGTGTGGCTAGCTTATTTCAGTGAGCTAAAGTCATGTGAATATGATGACAAAAGGTGAGAAATGGAAATTGGAGTTCTTCCAAGATATAATGTTTATACTTTAATCTGGTAAATTGAGTCCAGAAACCTCTTCTCATGTGGGGAAGCAGCAATAATAGTGTCTTGTTTGAAATAAGAAGCAAGGGGGCAATTTAGTTTGCTTGTGTTAATAATAAAGCTAAAAGAGACAGATGAGCTGTTATTACCATAAACCAAAACTAGATGTTGGTCAAAATGAGAGCAAGTCAAATTGTTAAATGGGTAGGTTGAGTCAGCTGCAAAGGCAGACCACAGCAGGCCTTGTAGAAGCATACCAGTGATAAGTGTAGCAGTAGCTGTATTAATTTTAGTGCACCAGGTGTCCTACAAAGTGAGTCCAAACACAGCAGCAATGACCTCAATAAATTTATTGAAATGAGTCTTATTTACCTTTTGGGAATGGCTTTAAAATACAAATATAGATGATTGGTTCACTCATGGATGACTCAGTGTTTCTTTCAAGTTCTCCAAGTTAGTCCAAATGATGAACACAGATGCTGATCTTATGTAGTCTACTCATATTTTTATTGGTTTTGTAAATAAAAATGTGTGTTTTATTATCTGCATGTACTGTTTATGCAATATTAAGATTTACAGGAATATCTAATTACAAAAAAGTTGTATTTTCTTCCAAAATATTAAAATAGATTGATGATGTATTCAGATGAATACGTGGTCAGTTCTTCTAATTGAGATTTGATTGCAACTGTATGTTATGTCCAGCAGAGGGCACCAGAATATTGCTTTTTATCTTATTGTAAAACCTTTAGGCCATGACTCAGTATTATAAAACAAATCAGGCTGAAGACAAATGTATAGTGAAGACAAATAATAATTCACTGAAAGACTGAATATTCATCTTTTAGGTGGAGGTGAAAGGATCGGTAATGCAGGTAAATGGAGATAAAGTATCTGAATTTCACGAGTGGGACCACGCCTCCAAACACGTTCCTTCCGGTTTTTATCTATATATGATCCCCCAGTTCTACAAGGTGTTCGTTCTTGTTTACATGCCCCACCTTCCCTCCCCTTTTCACTTCTTCCACTTCTTCACTTCTATTTGGTACACGGGGATCTCGAAGGGGACTGCCGCCGCCAGTCCCCTTCGAGGCCTTCCCCAAACCACAGCTCAATTCATGTTTAAGCCATCCACCTTTATCTACTAAAACGGTGTCAAACCTAAAATGAGGACGTGGGCCCAGCGAGTGAAATGTGAGTTGTTTGTAAACCTCAGATTAACCAAATCTTTGATTGCTACTTCCTGTGCAGCTGCAAGTTAAGATAATGAATTTATTTAACTGCACTGCTTATAGAAAATTAAGGGAACACTGTTTAATCAGAGTATAGCATCAGGTCAGTTAAACTTGTGGAGTATTGATCTGGTCATTTAAGTAGCAGAGGGGGGTTATTAATCAGTTTGAGCTGCTTTGGTGCTAATGAAATTAACAACAGATGCACTAGAGGGGCAACAATGAGACAGTGGAGGCCACTGATATTTTCCCCCTCTTCATCTTTTCTGACTGTGTTTTATGTTTTTTCCATGAATTTTGCATTTGGCCAGGGCCAGTATCACTACTGGTAACATGAACCCCACAGAGGATGGCACATCCTAGCAATACGTACCATTGCCTCAAGGGTTTCCAGGAAGCTGGACATGGTCGTAGAAGGTCCTTAACCCATGAGCAGGACGGGTATCTGCTCCTTTATGCCAGGAAGAACAAATGACCTCCAGCAGACCATTGGTGTGAATGTCTTTGAACAGTCAATCAGAAACAGACTTCATGAAGGTGGCCTGAGGGCCCGATGTCCTATAGTGCCATAGCCCAACATCATGGAGCCCGATTGGTATTTGCATAGAGTACCAGAATTGGCAGGTCCAACACTGGTGCCCTGTACTTTTCACAGATGAGTGTAGGTTCCCCCTGAGCCCATCTGACAGACGCGAAAGGGTCTGTTGAAGCGATAGAGAACGTGATGCTGCCTGTAACAGCATGTTTGGTGGTGGGACAGTGATGGTCTGGGGAGGCATATCCATGGTGGAACTCACAGACCTCTACCAGGGACAGGAATGAAATCTTTTGGCCCATTGTAAGGTTGGTGCACTGGATCCCGGGTTCCTGCTGGTGCACGGCAGTGTGGTGAGATTATGTAGGCAGTTCTTAGAGGATGAAGAAACAATGTGCAATCCTTTCATTCCCGACTCATTAACCAGTCCATATCAGTATAGAAAAGACAAATATTTTTTCTAAAATTTGTGAGCAGTGTATATTTCACAAAAAGAAACACCTGAATAATTTACAACTTTTCTCCACCTATCTGTTGCTACTGCTGCTGAGACGGTGAACAATAACCATTTTCTACAGGTTCTATGTGTTTCATAACAAGTTGTTACGTTCCCAGTTCGTGTGGTCTTTCAACAGGCTGTTTTGATACAACATCAACAATAGAAACATGTTTAAACTTCCTTGACTCACACTCACTGGTGTACCTTTTCCCTCTGCTGCAGATTCACATGGTGAAAGAGAAGGATGCTACAGTGAATCCCACTTTCATTGTCAAACCAGATGGGGGCTCTCAGGGGGACGGTATCTACCTCATCCGTGACCCTAGTGACCTCAAGCTCATGACGGGTTCGCAGGCCAAACAGGGCGTAGTCCAGGAGTACATCCAAAAGCCGTTACTTATTGACAAACTTAAGTTCGATATCCGGCTCTACGTTCTTATAAAGTCCTTGGAGCCGTTGGAGATCTACATTGCCAAAGAGGGACTGACACGTTTTTGCACCGAGCTGTATCAGGTAGCCACGATGGTGTCAGCAAACTGTGCTGTGAAGCCGTGACCTTAAAGGTAACAAATTTTGTTCTTTTCTTTTTGTTTTTCTTTGTTTCGTCTTTTTGTGTGTTTCTGTGAAGGAGCCAAGTCAGAAGAATCTTAGCCACGTCTTCATGCACCTGACAAACTACTCGCTCAACGTCCACAGCGGCAACTTCGTGCACTCAGACAGCCAGAGCACCGGCAGCAAGCGCACTCTCTCCAGCGTGCTGTACAGATTAGCAGCTAAAGGTGTCGACATCAAGAGGGTGTGGTCGGACATCATCGCCCTTGTCATCAAGACTGTCATCGCCGTGGTGCCTGAACTTAGAGTCTACTACCAGGCTGACATACCACCCGGCAAACCAGGACCCACGTGCTTCCAAGTAATTATACAATAAATAAAATAATCAGATAAGATCCACTTTATATTGATCACACGTAGATATTTTCTTAAGCCTTAATGACCTTTTCATCAATCCTCATTATTTGTATATATTTGAGAATTTTAAATATATACGGTATAGAAAGTATGTTGCTGACATTCTGTGGGTGTGTTTCAGATATTAGGCTTTGACATCTTGCTCATGAAGAACCTAAAGCCCGTACTGTTAGAAGTCAACTCCAACCCTAGTATGAGAATCGAGCATGAGCAGGAGGTAAGAGTGAAATGTCAGCAGCAACATCATCATATTTTAAAGCCTCTTATTTCTTTTTGCTGTAAGCAGTACTTGCATTTTTTAGGTGGCACCCGGAGTTTTTGAATATGTTCCCAGTCCGGTGGATGAAGAGGTCAAAGTGGGCGTGATCAGGGACACTCTGCGTCTAATGGATCCAGGCCACAAGAAACCCACAGTGTAAATATATAGACTTGCCTGAAGTTAATTGTGTTTAAAGTTGAGGCTTTTTCTCCAGCTTTCCTACTGGGAACACCTCGGACACACACACACACACACACACACACACACACACACACACACACACACATACAGACGCATGCAAAGCCTGAAGTCCTTGCATTCTTGTCTGCATGTTCACTTTTTAAGGACATGATATCTCACTCTTCCCATCCCTCCTCGGAGTCCTGCTCTGCACTGCTCAACAGCTCTCCCTAAGCTTGTTAAATGGAAAAATTAAATTCAGCTGAGCCGTGGTGGAAATTCACACATTACTGTACAAGTCTGGTGGCTCAATCTCTCTCTGGCTGACTGGCCCTGTGTGGTGCCTGACAATAAATCTCCTCCTACATTAGGTTTTTATTTTTTTTTTGTTTTCTCACCCTCAGTCTGTTTTTCTTTTATGACAATAGGATTTACAGCTTCTGTTCGGCCACCATCTCAATTTCTTCCGTTTTTTCTCACTTTGCCCATCCTTCCATCACCTTTTTTTCTTTACTCTCCTCCTCAGATTATTTTCTTTATCGGAAATTCTGCTTTGTTGTGCACGTTAAAAAGATCTGGTTAGGCACATTGCCCACATAACTACTAAAGTCATGACCACTAACATGTTAATGTGATTTGCCTATTTTAAATTTAATCTTAGATTCCCATGCATTGCTCTATTTTTGTGCATCTGTGTTCTTAACTCATTCATTGAGCTAATACACTACCATACACATTATTATATATTGAAAAGCCAAAGACCCCTGATCATTTAATCTAAAGTCCCTTACACAATACTGTGCAAAAGTCTCAGTCAACCCTCGTGTCTTCATATTGTGCTTCCAAGGATCCAGACTATGTTATTTTTAGAGTACTCTTGAGCAATAGTTCTCCAGGCTTTTTGAAGATCTTGCAAAGTTTTTCTTTGGACTTTGGCTGCTTCATCACTCATTTTCAGTCGAGTCTTTGTACCTGACCAGCTCCGAAGGAATGCTTTTTTTACTCTCTTTTTTTTTGTTAGGTCACTGAACACTAATTTATGAAACATTTAAGTATAAAAAGCACCAACAAGGTGATTTCCAAAGAGCTATCAGCTAATAATGTGGCATATCTCAGCATGGTGTTCAGTGTGTCCTTAAAGAATTTGAGGAAACTGGAAAAGTGAAGGACAAAAGAAGTTGGGGGAATAAAAGACTATCTGCAGAAGATGAGCAGTATCTGAAAGTCATGTCCTTGGCTGAGGTTACGCCAAATTAGATGAGAACTGGACTGAAAATCAGTGGCAACAGATCTAATGGAGTTATGAATCCACTTCATCCCTTAGTGCAGCAATGATCCCAAATATACTGTGAGTGCAGTAAAAGCATACCTGGATACAAAAATAATGAAATGGAGCACTATTGTAGCAGTGTGGGATATTCCTGAAGACTAAAAGAAAAGAGAAGAAAATTTGCCTAAGAGACGCGTATGTGCCTGTGCTCAAGAGTAAAGGTGGTCATACCAAATATTGATTAATATTGTTAGAATTGTGCTGTTTTTGCCTTATATGCTGTATTTCCACTTCAGTAAAGTGCTGCACATACTTCCCATTTTCCTAGCAAAGAAAAGAGAGGGGTGGGTCAAGACTTTTGCACATTATTGCTTGTTTTATATTGGCTCAGAACCCTTAGAACTTCACATAATAGTATGTGCATGCAGCTGGGTACCAGTAACAAAGTTGTAAGTAAATTATTAAGTACATCTCAGAAAAGATATCTCAAATCAGCACCAAAGAAAACGTAATAAAATGATCCTGATATTTTATTTAAGCACGTGATTATTTTAACAGCAGTTATCCAACCATGGTGCATAATTAAAAGGAAGCAAGAAGATTCAGAGTATCTTTAAGTTACGTTGTGATTACAGGGAATTGTTCTGTCAGCTGTGCAAATGGTGACAAAGTCTTGTGGTTGAAGAGAGTAATGGTAAGCATGTCCCAACTAGCCATTGCTAATGTTTATTAAATTAGCCGTTAGATTGGCTCAGCGCCGAAAAATGTAATCATCAGCCAACAACACAGCTGCAAAAACGGAACTCTTTAATCATTCAGCTCCACACAGTGCGATTGCTGTGATTTAAACAAACTAAACAAACACATTAAATGGCAGTATGTCTGTGTAGGTTCTCAGTCATCCAGGTCATGGTAGTCTAAGAAGCTTGGAAAGAAAAGCGACTGAACTTCTTTACATTTCTTGAAGATGTTTCAGCTCTCATCCGAGACGCTTCTAAGACCAAATGGTGGAAAGTCCCACGTATTTAAACCCTAGTGGAAGTTGTCCCTTAAGGCAGACGTTGATTCACTATTGATCATGAACCAAGCTGTGACAAAGGGTGTGGGTCATTATCTGCAGAGGTTTCGGTTGAAACTGCTGTGACCTTGTCTCACCCTATCATGTGACCTATTGAGATCAACTGACGCAAGATGTGGATTGTAGGTGGCAGACGGTTGGTGTCTCGAGCTACTCGAGTGGACAGATGTGGAACTAAACAGTTAGTCAGTGTAACAGGAGAAAGTCCTGCTAAAGTAAAATGCATTGAACGGGTCAAATCTGATCTATGACTGTACACTGACTATGCAGGTGCTCCAGTATCCGATAATACTTATTCCAGTGCTTTTGCCAGAACCCAGTTAAACTGTTATTTATGATGCTGGATAAAAAGTCTAAAGCGGCATTAGGAGTAATATACTTATGGACATTAAGAACTAGGAATTAATCATGGTTTGGCTGGTATTTTGTAGTTTTTGAAGTCACAGTTACTCAAAATTAAAAATCTCAGGGATCTAGTGGATTATAGGTTTGTTAGAGAAATCCTTTCTGCTTCATACAGATTTGGTGTTTTAGCAGAGGGAACTCGCTCTCTTTCTCTTTTTCTAAAATTCTGCAGAATTTGAGATTTATTAACAAGCAGTCTTTCTGGAGCACAAACATTGTTATGGCAGGTTAAGTAATCTGTTTACTGCACAGATGGTCTGCCAATAAGAAAATACGTGCATTGTGTTTGCTGACAGCTGGTCTGCAGTGGGATGGATGAGATCCAGTCAGTCAGAACACAGAGTTCAGACTGAATTCAGCCAAGTATGAATTTTACTGGTTTAAAATGAAGTGAAATGACGGGGGGAGCTGACCAGGCACACGCGCTAAAGAGCAGCAGCTGAGTTAAAAAAATACCCCAAAAGCTGTGTTGCTGTTTAAATGATTGAGGCAGGCTTATAGAAGAGAGATAAAGCAAATATGAAATGGCAGAATAGTTGGCGGTGGAGGGAGGAGGGGGGGTAAATGGCATTTTGGAGAGAAGGGCGAGGAGATAAATGAGGAATTCTAAGAAGAACTGGGTGATGCTATCAGTGACTCTCAGACATGCACTTCTCTCCCCCAGCTCATTAATCCTATGTATGATGTCTCTGAGAGTGATTTATGAGCCATTATGAAAGGTGAGTGCAGCGAGAACAAAAAAAAAGTGAGATCTGTGGCCATACCTAAAATAGCGGGCGAGGCACATTATTAGAAAAGCATCATCTGCATAAAAGGAAAGAAAGATGAGGGAAGTGAATTGTGTTTAAAGTTTAGGCTTTTTCTCCAGCTTTCCTACTGGGAACACCTCGGACACACACACACACACACACACACACACACACACACACACACACACACATCAAGATAAAAAAGGTTCCCATTGTCAGTTAATGACAACAAATTGGGTACATACGCTTTGCCTTCTGTGTGTCTTTTTTTAAAAACCTCCCATTCTTCACCTTTTCTCCTTCACCACCCATCAGCTTTTCTCTCCCTCTGCAGGAATGTTTGTAGACATTCGCCTCACTGTCTGTCTGCTTGTCAGCTTCTGTTGAAGACGTGTCCGTTTTTAGCAGAGCCTGTCCTGTCTAAATAGATGTGGGTGGCGTCCTGGCTTCGAGGGATGATTGATTCTATTAAACATTCAGCAGCGCTCGCTCAGTGCCATTCACACTGCTTACTAATTCATGGAGAACGAAGCGGCCTCATAAAAAGTCGGCGGTGTTCTTATCCCCTTGAGTGTTGCCTTTTGTTGTATGCGTTTCTTGATGCACATGTGCACGATTGCAGTTGTGCTTTTAGCCCCTGCTGCAAACTCGCACAGGTGTTCTTTACTTATTCTGGCTTTTAGTTAAGTTTCTTTTATAGGGGTGTTTTAAGGTCGCAGCATTTCATGTTCCAAAAAGGAATGATGAAGGTATAATTTGTTCTGACCTGCCAGGTGAGAGGAGGGAGGTTGTCAGTCAAGCACAGTGTGTACACACCCAAAAAAGCTCCCAAGGACAGAAACGCAGAATCCTTGCAGTTTACGTTAATTCCCTGTAAAAGGCATCCTGTCCCTCAGGAATATTACAGTGGGATAGCTGGTAGAAGGGACAGAGTGACAGTAAAATGGAGAAAACATGACATGACGGATTTTGAATTTGCAGCATGGTAACGAAGCATAGCTGACTTTTTTCTCTCCCTAAGGATTATCTTTATAACAGAGAATTAAAAAAATAGTACTATTATCCATCACAGTTTTCCATTTATCTAATATTCATATATTCATTGTTTCGTCTGACAAGCAGAAGGATGTGAGATTTTAAAGTAGACGGATTAGTCTTGGTGTCACTTGTTTTCTGAAAAAAGGCAGCTTTGTTTTCATCTGATAAAATATTGGGCACCTTGAACGTGCATTAGCAGTGGAAAAAACTCATGTTCAGGATTCTGCTCTTTTAAAGTTTTGACCATTAATGGACCATTTTTCCACAGTGTGTCTTTTTCCTGTCTCCCCCCCTCACCCCTAATGAGATGGCAGCTCCTCCCTGAGCCTGCTTCTGCCAGAGGTTTCTTCCTGTTAAGAGTTTTTCCTTCCCACTGTCACCAACTGCTTGTTCATTGTGGGTGGTTTGATTGCTGGTGTTTTCTCTGTAGAGTCTTTACCTTCCAATATACAGACCTTCGAGGGGACTGTTGTTGTGGTTTGGCGCTGTATAAATAAAATTGAATTGCAGCTTAATTACCGGTGTTATAAAGCAACATGCAGGCTATTCAGGCTGTTTTTAGTCTGTATGTTGATAACAAGGTGGTACTGCATTGCTTGCATGGAAGCACTTCAGTACACTGTTTTCTGATCCAGCTTTTGTGTAACAGGAGGTCGATGGACTGAATCAAAGGTTCACAGACTTCTTTTGGTCACTTTAAGTAAACTGGTATGAGTGCTTTTATGTTGGTCTGCTTAATTCAAAGCATCATAAATGAACTTCTAAAAGCACAGCTCGTCCATCACCTAAGGTTGAAATTGAGTTGATGTTTTTACTGAGTAATAGAGAACAGTGTATAGCCCGGTGGAGGATGAGTCTCATGTTGCTTCTATCAAACGACCAATCCTGTCTGGACCATTTAACTTATTTGCTTTTCCAAATTTAGTGACAAGTATCAACTTTTTCGTCAATATGAAATCAACCTTTTCGTTTTGAATCTCTTTCTTGTATCTGCACCTTGTTGGTTTAATGTTCACCAAGCTTGAAAATGAATCCGTTCATTAATTTAAATTAAAGCTGTTTTGCTTTTCTTTGTTTTTTTCCTGTTACTCTACACCAACAGTCCCCAACAGAGGGCCGGTGGGTTTGAACAAGGAGAAGAGATTCCCATGGAAGAAGAAACACAAGAGAAGAGCCAAGATGAAACGGGAACTTTGCCTTCGCTGTGTCTGAAGCAGGTCTACCCAAAGTACTCCAAGCAGTTCAACTACCTGCGGCTAGTGGAGCGAATCGCAGCTCTCTTCATACGCTTCCTTGGTGTGAAGGGCAACATGCGCCTTGGCCCCACTGCCTTTCGGACCTTCATCAGGTAGGTACTATTATTTATTACTACCACCAAGGAGGTTATGTTTTTGGCGGTGTTTGATTGTGTGCCATTCTTTCTGATCCTCATGAAGCTTTGTAGGGGTGTACAGCGGGCACCTCTTACAATCCATTAAAATGTGTCTTAAATCCACCAACGTCTTCAAAGTCACCTTAATGATTTATTGGTAGAAAATTGACACAAGGCCTTATAACTTATGATTCTTACAAGCGTGGTGTGTATTGTCAAGCTATATAAAGTACAGAATAAAGATTTAAATTAATATGTGACATTTAACCTCTGACCTCTCCTTCAAAATCAATAGAGTGATCGATCTGAAGGTCAGAGTGATAATAATGCTATATAGAGCTATTTAAAACTGTTTCTCACTGCCATTGTTTGCATTGACAGCATATAGGCATGTAGGGAATGATGGATGGTTGAATCTAAATATCATGTTTCTTTGGACTTCTGACCTCTTTAAGGTCAAATAAGGCAAAGTTTCAAAAATCTCTTTCATCTTTAAAACTATGCTTACAGTCCTGCTGCCTCTGTTTGCATTGGTAATACACAGGAAGTGATACGGGTATATGGGGATTCTGATATCACAATCTAAATACCTTTTTACATTTGACCTCTGACCTCGCTTTTACATTACATATCTGCCTTGTGGTTAAGTTGACCCCAAAATTTGTTCTGTCTTTAAAGAAAGGATTGTCTAGAGAATGAGCTGCTGAAGGTTAACACACTCAGTGCTTATTGTTATAAAAGTACATGTGTTTCTTTATACATAACTGCCCATGTAAGCTGTATGTAAATAAAGTCACATACAGTGATTCAGCAGTGTTGGAACGTGGGCAACAAATGACTGAAGAGTTGTGTGGTGCTAACAAAAGAACCTGGTGGAACATCTCCCAACTAAAGAGGTTAATAAGTGACATGAAGAGAGAATCCCAGAGAGGCGAGTCATGCAGGAGGAAAGATGCCAAAGGGGGTTCACCGTGCTGTGGAAAACTGCTTTAGGGTAAATCTTGCACAATTCATGCTTCTCAACATAAAACTGCAAATCTGGAATTTCGATGATATGCTTTACATAATATAAATATATATATATAAATAAATTTGAGATCAATATTTTTCCATATCTAAGGAGCAAGGCTGGAATCTAACATTCAGTGGTTGTGGTCTTTGAATCTCCCTTCATTTATTTAAAGGAAGCATGAATGTTGAATGCTTTCTACAGGTTTCAGAGCAACCACACGATGTGTTTGTAAGCTAAGAATTGCATTATGGAGCTTATTTTAGATTTCCTGTAATGTTTTTCAGGACTTGTAAACTAAGTGGCAGCAACTTCACAATGGCTTCAGTGGACATCCTCTACATAGACATCACACGCCGCTGGTCAGGCGCGACGCCCGACTCCAGAGAAGCAGGTAATGCCATACTCACAAACGCACAATAAATTATCACAAAGGGAAAAAATATGTGGAGGACAGAGAGCACGGGTGTCCTCGAGACTCGGCGCAAATACTGTGCTTGGAGATAATTGCTTGTCATTCTTTGTCAGATTTCCTCTGACACTGTAATTGAAATGAGCAAAGATCACACTGTGACAATGGAGAAGACTACCCGACATGAATTATTCAGACGTTGCACCTTCCGAGGAATGTTTGCGAGGCGGAGCGGATGGATGGAGATCACATGGACGAGCATGGAGGGGCCTGTACGGAGGAGATTGTGGACTGAATTTAGAATAAGCTCATACGTATTCAGGAAGGCTGGAGTCAGCGTCTGTTATTGTGTGTGTGTGGGTGCACTGGAGGACTTATAATGGACCAAGAACTGGGATAAAACTTAGAATTCACAAATATATCTATTCCAGTTAGACTTGGGATATGCGACAAATTAAAAAAATTACATCTAAATGTTTTCTTGCACTATGGATCTCTTCGATTTCTAGGTGGAGAACAGAGAAAGTAGAAAAATCTGTAAAACCTAAAATTCAAGTGAGAGTCTTCAGAGATGGAGGTTGGACTTTCCTCTCGTCTCATTAAATCATTTAACTGAGTTATGCTTTAGAAAATGATGCCAGCCTCTTCAAGGGTACAACAAACATTTCTTATGTGTTATGATTACATATATAAGTTGTTCTACTCAACCTACAAACTACTGTAAAATATCCACTTTCAAGGTTTAGATGATATCGTTCAAATCTAAGAGAATGATATTCAGACGTTGTATTGCATTACTGTTAATACACTTTGTTCACCCTGTTAATGTTAATGATCGTAGAGATGTCCCAACACTTACTGTAAATCCTTACAAGTACAAAACTGTGGAAGTATAAATGTGGCAATGGTGTCATCCTCTTGCATAGGCTATGCCATAGATTCACCGTAGAAACGTAATTCAGGCGTGAGGCCTCACTGGCTGGTGACCCCTGGCAGCCTCCAGTTGCTAAAATGTGTATTACATGATTGGTTAGCAGGTGGTTGCTAGGGGTTTACACCAGGTTAAATTGGTCTCTAAGGGAGTGCTATAGTAGCTAGCAGATTGCCTCTGTTGCCCATAGTTTGCATGGAAGATGCTGACTTGCCTGCAGAACCTCAGCATTTTCTCTCTGAGCTGCAGTGAAACTTGAAAGAAGTGCAGCAGAAACTGGAAATGAAGAATCTGTGCCTTCAAAGTAAAAGTTGTCCCTTTGTTGCGTCAACACTTTTCAAAAGGTGCAGGTTTCACTTTTAAGGCGAACAATCTCTGTTTCAAGTTTATTTCCCACTTTTCATAGCTTTGCTACCGCTTGGCAAGTAGTAGTAGTCTTTGCAGACCACATTGGGGTCTTTAACACAAACCCAGGGCGACCATGGCAACCTGCCAGCGAGCAAAGCAACTACAAGCCTTTGTGCCTTTTCAACCAGCCTCACACTAACACCTCCCAGCAACCTTCCAGCAAACACTCACCAGGTCAGGGAATACACTTTTACCTAGAGATTGGTGGTTGCTAGGGGGTCGGCAACCAGTCTCCAGGCCTGTAAGACTATAAAATGTCATTGGAGCAAACGCTGAATACTCTAACCTTCATAACGATAAGACCATTGTAGGACTGTTACATTACACAATGAGTCAACCATTTTTTTTTAAAGAACTGTGACTGTGACAGCAAACATTTCAACATTCATTAACTGTGGGCCGAAGGTCTCGACTGAAAAAGTGAAAAGTGAAAGTTGTGTAAAATTATAATTCTATCTGGCTTAAACAGAAGCACAGACCTCGGTCAAAGCCCCGCTCTCTGTTCTAATGTGCAATCAAACGCCTTGTTAACAACCCAGCTTGATATTTTTTGTCAGAACAGTTTGGATCATTAGAAGCTTCTTCATCTGCCCATGTGTTCCACTTCGCTGGCAGGTCTTTACATAACAGCCAAGGTAATTAGGGCCCTTTAGAGGTGGTGACAGGTAGATTTTGTTACCTTTGGACAAATCCAGACTAGCTTTCCTCAGTTCATTCCCATCTTTTTGCTAAGCTAATCTAACTCACAGCGGTTTCATAGTTGCTGAACAAAAAAATGCTTTGATCTTCATAAAGCTGCTAAGGTTCTTTAGGGAAATGTCAAGCTCTTCTTTGTGTTAGAATTGCTAGTTTATCACCTAGTAGCAGTATGAAATTACTGACTTAATGAACCTGGCCTTCTGCTTCACAGGGATGGGCTTGCAGGCGTTCGTCGAAGCCTTTTTCTACTTGGCAGCTCGCAGGTTCAAATCCCTGGCACTGAGGGAGCAGGTAGTGTCACTGCTGGAGCTGTGCGAGTCTCAGCTCGGGCCTCAGTCGGGCGTCGAGGAGAGGCGCTCTCTGAGCTGCAGCAGGGCGCTGCCGCGAACCGTCAAAACTCAGGCGCCGTGCCTCGCCAACCCTCAGCTCAGCTCTCCGGCTCCCCTCCGAAGGGCGGCCAGCCAGGACTACCGGCATCAAAGATTCAAGCCACGCTCGCTCAGAGCAAATGTGGAGAACTGATGAGAGGGAACTAGTCATCCAACCCCCCCCCCCCAAACACTGCCTTTAGCATTCTCCACAGGAGCAGAGGAGTTAGGTGTCCACCCCTCCTCTGCAGCCCCAGAGAAGGACGAGCCGATGCCCTGCTGGCTGACTCGCAGGAGCACTGTTCTCTTACTGATTGCTTTTTCTTCAGAGGAGGAAGATGCCCGCAGGGGGTTGTTGGAATGGAAATGGAAGAAGATATAAGGAGGTCGGTGCATTTCCTCCCATCCTCCCGGTAGGATCATATATGAAGAACACGATCCGGTCAGGAGGAGGAAATGGCTGCTTTTAATTGACTTACTGATTCTAGAAGGCAGCTATATGCCTCCCTTTCACATTTGTCTGGTAACCCTTATGGTAAAACAAACTTTCTTTTCAGGGATAACATTAGACGCTCCACACATCACACATAAAATAAGGAAAAGGGAGAATCCTCAGTGTATTATGTTCTTGAATTTGCACAGCAAATATTTCAGCTATATTACTTTTGCACAGAAATGGACGTGACTGGGCATTTGTGCGCTCACTGTTTGAACTTGTGTGTGTGCGCGTGTGTGGTCACCGCTGTATTTATTTGCATTTAGCTTAGCGGCGAAAGCCTGTTGACAGTGAGCGGCTCAGCTGTGCGCCTTCCACGAGCCCATTAGCGACGAGTTAAGTGAATAAGTATTCAAAGGGAAAAAGGGCCGCGCGGCCACTTATCCTCTTTCAGTTCAAGCAGCTATTCCAGTCAGGCAGCCGCAAGACCTCCAGCCATTATGTTCTTTACAATGTAGCCACACAACTGCCATTGGACGTAGATGTCTAGAAATAATTGCATGGCGAAAATGTTTCACAGATTCTTAAATGAGATTTGGTTAGAAAGCCGAATGCCTCATAATTCCAGAGTAACATGGCAGCTGCTGCTGGAAGGTCGCTTGTCTTTTTCTTTTATGCTAAAATTACTAAACCAATGAAAGAAGTGCAGTGTGGCAGCTTGTGGAAAACAGACTGAACTAAATATTTAAGAGATTTCTGCTACACATACTGTAGGGCTAACTTATTTACTGTATTCATGATGTGAAGTAGATGTATGAGTTATTAAACACTGGCACATAACATGAATGACATGTATTGATAACACTATCAAACGAAATAAACACATTTTGCTCTTTGAACTGGAGATGTGTGGGTTCGTGCGGCCGTGATAACGACCTGATATTAATGTACGACTCGTGTGTGCGCTATTGTTATAGCACCTATGAGCGAATTCACCTGTGAGCTCATTAAAGGGCACCATTTGTCGCACATAATGGCACCGGGGTTGGCACTCTGAGTTGTTTACGCCGCCGTCTTCAACGAGGCTGATGGATGAATTTAAAAACGGCTCGCTTTTTACTCGCCTTAAGACGGCAGATCTGTTTCGCAGCACAGCCATCTGCCAATGTTTCCCCGACCTTCTGTTGCAGAGGCTGCCAGTGCCAGCTGATGCTGCAGCTCCGCCATCTTTAGTCATCACGGTTCTTTTGTCGCTGCTGCTAATAACCAGCGGTGCTCCGAAGCGCTTGCTCATGACCCCAGTTGGTGTGTGTAAAAGCACAGATTGGAAGAGTGTCACTACAATTATATCTTTAAATTCAAGTTCATCACTCTGTGCTTGCTTTGTTAGTTGTTGTTCTGTGTTAAGACCAGCCTGTGGGTTTCTCGTTTATAAAATGAAAAGGCTCGTCACATACAGTACCGTGCAAAAATCTTGTGGCACCCCTCATTTTTTTTTATATTTTGCTAGACAAATTGAGAATCGATGCAGGGTATTATTCAAATGTTCAAATATAAATGGAAGTAATGGTATATGAAACACAAATAATCACACAACTTCAGCCTTTTCTCCATTTCCTTTCCTTAACACCAGATGCATCAATTGGAGCTTTGTTTGTTTGTTGTTTTTTTAAGGTTAGCTACTTCTTTTACTTCTTTTTGTCTTGTACTTCCTCAAGTTTTTAATGACACAGTGCACACCATGCTGGAAAATGCCACATTTTCAGCTAATAGCTCTTTGGGAATCACTTTGTTGGTGAAACAGTACTATTTTAAGTCTGTCAAACTGTATTATCTTTGGCAATTTTCAGTATGTTGCGCTAATTAGCTAGGAAATCCCAGCCATTAGCATAGGGTATGGTTAGGTTGCCAGATGATTGTGAGGAACACAGAAAGACACCAGTTTAGCTCAATGTGCATGTCTTTGGACTGTGGCAAAGAGCCAGGTATCTGGAGAGAACCCCACAGACGCAGGGAGAACTCCACACAGAAAAGCCCCAGCTGGTTGCTGGATTCAGGATCTTCCACGAGCTCCTAGCTGTGATTTTCAAAATTAAAGTTATTATGAATACAGAAAAATCTGGGCAGATTTTGATCCACTGTGCAATATCCAGGAAGTGTCTGTTTTTTTTTTTTTTGATGAAGCATTTTAGTTAGATCAAAACTGGATTGAAGGGGAAATGATGTATGCACTCCGCATTGGACGGGAAACCATCTCATCTGAAGCAGGTGACTGTGTTTTTTCAACTTTTGGTATCTTTGAATCCTGAATCTGACCACTGGGCACCGGTAAGGCTAGTCATTAGTAGATGGACCGATCCGATATTACCTATCGGTATCAGTCCGATACTGACCCAAATTACTGGATCGGATATCGGCGAGAAATAAAAAATGTAATCCGATCCATTAAATATCAATAAAGGACCTCACAAAACTTGCTACACAGCATAACTCGGCTCATAACTGTAGCACGTGATAGAGCAGCTGTGTGTATTTGTAGTGTAGCTACCAAACCAGCATTTCATCTCAGAGAAAGTGATCCCAGAGAGAAGTAAAGTAAGTGTATAACATTATCTCTGAATGTCTGTAAAGCATTCCCATGTTAAGCTTAACAACAGACATGTGGAGCGACTGCCTCTTCTCTCTCTCTCTCTCTCCTGCTGCTACTTCAATCCTGAAACTGCTTAATGATCAGCTGATCGGCTTTTCTGTCGGAGTCCGTCTCTCTTCTTTGTTTTTGGCCCATTTTGCACCAGAAAGAGGAAACCAGCGGCTGAACAACAGCAGCACATTTAACCTTGATAAGCTGTTGTTAGAATTTATTTAATATTACTTTCTACACCAGGATCATTTTCTGCGTAGCTGACGGCTGGTAACTGTGCAGGGGCGGATCTAGCAAAGTTTAGCCAGGGGGGCCGATGGGGCATGAACAGGGAAAAGGGGACCCAAAGACATACTTTTCTTTCTTATTCTCATTTAAAATGTCTAGCTTTTAATAAATAATTATCTGACTCTTACACCCAAAGTTTTAATTTGATGTATAGAAGTCCATTACTGTATATAGTAACTGTTAAGTCTAATATACCCTAGTAAGCTATAGTACTTTTTCCTTTGTGAAAGTACCATCTGTGAATTCTGCAATTCTGTTGAAGAAAGATGTTGAATCTATTTAATTATTCTTGAAAAATAATTTATTTCTGTGCATTTCCCCCCCTGCATCAAATTAAATTTGATTACATCGATTAAGCATCATGAGGTGGAGGGTGGGGGGTGGTTCCCTATTTTTTTTTTTGCTGGGAGTTTGCAACCCTATTAGTTAGGTTGCTTAATATTTCTGCTAAGTACTCTTTAAAATACCAGAATAGGGAGGATGGTGCAGGTTTAGTTTATTAGATTGATCAGTGTTGCTGAACTATGACATATTTTGGACACAGTGTATTTTTTACATACAGGTATAACAGAATAGCTTTAGTGTTGTTATTTATTTAAACTTGGGTATAAACTTATACAAAATGCAGCAAGATATTAAAAAAACGTTTTGATTAAAAAAAACACTATATCGGATTCATATCGGTATCGGACATAAAAAAAAAGTGGTATCGTGCCATCTCTAGTTATTAGTAGTAATAATGCTTTTTTTTGTAGTTTAGAGTTTTTAGAAGCCTGACATGCTAAACATGTGCCTTTGCTGCAGGGAGACACTTGTTCCACTTGGGCAAAGAAATAAGTGAGCTTCACAGAGAACAAGAAGGCCTTTCCTGTAAAACACACCAGTTCGTGTGGTTGGCTGTTACAAATAAACCTAATACAATTTGAATATTTTCAAAGTACATTTCTATTTTCTTTCTGTTGCACTTAGAACAGTTATGAGGTTTTTTAAAAAAAATATAATTTTCAGCTCACTTTACAGGAATTTCAACAAAATTGCTACAAGCTTCAGGCCTGTTTTAATTTTTTACCCGATGTGGGGAATGACAATCAGGCAGTATGTAGGTCAGACTTGCTGAGCGAAACAGACACTACTTAAACTGTACTTCCACAAAAAAAAGCTGCCTTTGCCTTTGGACCCTGCTACTGAGCATATGTTCTCTCTAGCTGTTTGTCATCTATCACAGCCTGCCTGAGTATTTAATGAACACGTGATTCATCTGTTACACTGTCAAACTAAGCTCCATTTATTCTATCAGAGAAGCAGAATAAGTGTGATGGATACCAGCACGTGTGAGGCGATGAGACAAAAGACAGAAAGGCACACGATTTTAAAATAGCTAAATAAAACTTTAATAGGTCTAGTTGCAAATGTACATAAATTGCACAGCCACATTTTGTCAACACAAACTCCTCTGTACATTATTGTTTTGTCACTGTCGTCAAAGGAAGCAGAATCCAGCAAATACTTTATACTTTCAACATACTTACAAAAGTATTTTCTACAAGATAATAGAAAACATACAACATCTCTTACTTTATTTATAGCTTTATATTTCAATTCATCTTTAGTCGGATTGGCTGAACTGTGTGTGAAGAGAGACCTCATGGTTTCCTGATTTATAAAAGTAGACCATAAAAAAAACAAAACAACAACAACAAAAAACCAACACAAAACAAAACTGAAACATGAGGAGTCGAATTATAAACCAAAAACTGCAATGCCTCTTCTACTTGTATCTGTTTAAGAAGTACTGGTGGGATAAATGTGGCAAGGTTGTATCAGTGTAACTATTGTAAACTTCAAAGTGAGACTATGTGACTTTCATAGTTTAACAGCTACAGGTAAACTGCTAAAATACGTTTGTTTGTTTTTTTGCTAAAAAGCATGAGCTATTTCTTAATTCAGAATAGCTAATGCTATTAAGCTAGTTACTGGTACATATCTTACTAGTTGCTAAAATGCTAAGCTACATACTATATTTTTTAACACCAAAATTCCAAATAATTTGGTCAAATAACAAATATCCCTCAACTTCATGGTGATTTAGTGCCAGTGCAAAGCTACTGATCAGTACGGTACCTTTTTTGTAAAACTGACCTGCAAACATTAGCTAATTGTAATCTTGTGTGTTATATCTTTTATATATGCTAATGCCCAAACCTATGAAAGAAAAACTGTATCAAAGTTATTCTTAGTTACTCTATAAAATCTGCCTTAATGACATATTATCAAATTTATTTTTTTCCCTTTAATGGGCTCCATGTAAAGTAATTAGCCAAATAGTAGAGTTTTAAACAGTCGAGCATTTAGCAGAAATGCTAAGCTATCGAGCGCAACAGTGTCGCCCATGATTTTAATGGCTCTGGTTCCAGAAGTGAATTCCCATTCATTTTCTCCAGTGATGTTTCAGGAAATCCTTATATGAAGAGTTTTAAGCCTTGAACCAAGCCATATAACTGTAAAAAGATGATGTGGCTCAAAAAACACTGTAAAAGACTGACTGTACATAGTTACTTTTAAGAGTGAAAGAACTCCCAAATCTCAGCTTCCCCATCAAAGAGCTTTAAAAAAACAAAAAAAACAAAAAACTAAACTAAAACAAAACAACTAAAAAACAATTTGATCCTTCTTCCTTCCTTGATGGATAATACTTATTGGGTTATGATATATCTCATAATCAAAATCTCTGAGGAGAATATGAATGAGATTCTTACTTCCAGAACCCCACTGTTGACCTCTGTACTAACAGTAACACCAGTGCACCACAGTCTGAAAACAGACTCACTAATGTGCCTTTAACCGTAAAATGTGCCAAAAAATTTGCTAATGGTACCAAACAGTCAGCAAATGCTACCAATGAAAACAGTACGCAGCGTATTTATTGCTATCTAAATTGAAGAGCTGTTTCTACTTGTCAAAGTGACACAGTCTGACTTTCACCTATGCAGATATTTCTACAGGCGGTTAGACGTCGGGTGAGATGTGAAAAGTCGTGTGAACTCATCAGTCTGAGGCAATTTGGGGTCACAAGGAGGGGTCACATCGTTGAGAATCTCATACAAAATGTTGTGAATTCGCCATATCATAAAAATCCCTTACTTCAATTTTAAACTTTGCCACATTTTTAATCACCTGAAAAAACAACAACCAAAAAAAAAAAAAAGCTAATTACAAACATCAACCACTGAACGTAAAAGTGCATAGAGCTAGACTGATGAGAAATACAGGATTGTGCTTTTGAATCTCGAGACTGGACTCGACTTGGCCTGTAACCAATGAAGAAGTACATCCCAAGAGTCAAACTCCGACTTATTTTTTTTTTTTGGCTAGCAATAACACACTCTAAATACAAAAGAAACCAACAACTTTAAACAGAGAACACTGAAAGGTTAAATTTGATTGTATAGTTCTACCCAATGAGGACAGATGACTTGACTGAGCTGTTTCATATTTACAGTATCCATAATGGTACAGCAGAGTCTGAGCACAAGATACATTTACAAAAAGCTCTGTTAACATTAGGTAAAAATAGTGTGAGCATTTTATTTACACTATCCCAGGCTGCCCAGCCTTTTAATACACTCAGTTACACATCATATATTCACGTCATGTCTGAAAAAAGCCTCTCGTCATCATCATCATCACCATCATCATCGTTCAGCTAGCAATCAGAGAAAACAAATGGTGACGCTACTATTGGCTATAGAGCAAGGATGAAGCATGCGCGGCCTCACGCTTGATGTATAGTTTGTTACAGAGTGAGAAAAACAGCTACAAAAATATCCAAAATACAGAGATGGTTGGGATGGATGGAGGGATTAAAAGGACCAAACCCTGTGTTAAGACCAACTGTGAGTTAGCATCTTCACATTCAGAAGAACAAGATAAAGAAAGGTGGGAGTAAGAGGGGGGAGAAGGAAAAAAAAAAAAAAGCGAGACAACGATGATGTCACTGGGATCACAGTTTGGATGCAGCATACTTCATAACCACGGACAAATAAAGCATCGAGAGCGCAAAAAATGTCAGGACTGGGGGTGTAGGGGGCGCGCCTTGTAACGGCTCATCAGTCCAGTGTATAGTATGAGCGAGCGCGTTTAAGCGCATCTCTCAATAGCTCTTGTGCAACTAGAGAAAATCAGAAAAAGACCACGCACAGAACTCGTGATTGATAATCTTTGCCTTCAAGAGCAGCGATGAGCACCGGGTGAGACCAGATCGCTCCCGTCTCTCGCGCCGTATGTAAAGGGTTACGCGTCGTGGGATTACTCTGAAGGACGACCGAGGTGCTCGCGACTGCTCGGCAGCGTGGCCTCCCTCTCTCCAGGGCTCCAAAGCAAGCTACACGCGACAGTCTTTCCATCGGAAGAGAAGAAAAATAAAACTCAGAAATAAAGGGCTGCTTTTATATTTGAGATTATCAAATATAGGTATATGTGTGTATAATCTATAGAAGGAAAAAAAACTGCATACATCTATTTAAAATTTCATGAATATAGTATCACATAGAATTCATTTAGTTAAGTGTTTATAATACATCTGTAACACGTTTGTTTCTTTACAAATCCACAGTATGAGTTGTGCCAGTATAACTTTTTTTTTTTTTTTGTTTTTTTGCAGAAAAAAAGCTGCTGGGGAGATGTGGGAGAAAGTCGAGGTGTGTTCCTTACTTAAGGCCTTTCATGTACCAATAGCTGTTCGCAAAGTGCACTACATAGGGAAAGGAGGGGGGTGGGGAGGGGGTTGTTCAGGGGATGCTCAGGAACACACACTCGGCAGCAGAAAGGGAAACGTAGATTGTTTTGGATTAAAAATATCAATTTTCTTTTAATAAGCTCTTATTTGGTTCTTTAAAATAAAGCACTAGTAATCCTCTCGAGAAACTAAAGTGATAATCCTCAGTACGTGCTGTTGGTTTTGAAGTGGATCCACCTGGTCATCAAGAAGGACGAGAAGAAGAACGAGAGAGGAGGGTTGCGAGGGTGACCGTGTCTGGCGGTCGTCACTGTGTTTGGGTATATAGTGGTTCGTCCCAGGCTTTGACAGCGGCGTGAATTGTCCCAGCAAACTACGTGCGTCCATTGGCAAACAGCTTCGAGTTCTATATATACACACAAGCTCCGCCCCACCTCCTCTGGCCATCACCCTCATAAATGAAGGCCGTCTGGTGATCTGTCCGTCAGCGTTGAAGTTCTGCCTTTTCTGGCTGGCCCCTCAAAAGAGTGGCGCCCTCACTCCTACACTGTCTCCAACAAAACAAAACAAAAGAAAAAAAGGAAACGTCTGGCTTATAAAACAGACTCACGCACGCACACGCCTGCAGTCTCGCAGTCTTTCAAACAGACATGCATCCACGTATGCACGTAGACATCCACGCGCTGAACAGCTGTACACGCTCGGGCGGTCAACTCTCGCTCGGGGCAGACGCCGGGTCTTTCTTAGCAGTTGCTGCTGTTCCTAAATTCTCCGTTTTCCGTGATCTGCAGTTTGGTGGGGTTGGTGGGGGAGATGCCGTTGCGCGTCTGCATGTTGTAGCGCTCCTTCAGCTGGCTGAGAGCGCTCATCAGACGGGCGTTGGCAGCATCCAGTGATGCTATGCGCTTCTCCTGTGAATGCACATGAACACAGTAAGACCCGGGAAAAAATTCCAATATTACAGCTTCCTCATCAGTTGGAGGAGAAACGTGACGTTCTTATTCGTCCCCATCCTAACCTGCTGATATCTGCTCTACAACCAAGCTTTGTTAATGTCATGAGCTTGTTTTAAATGAGCGGTAAAGTGAAGCTGACACTGATGTGCAAACAAACTGCAAACTAACTGTCATGTTTATATTTTATTAAGGTTTAGGGTTAGATTGACATGGGTGTGGCTGCTTTGAGTGACAGCTACGTGCTAACTAGGCTGCTAACTGTCTGCGTAGGCTTCCCATCTGGATCGAGGCGCTTTATATTTTAAGGTAAAGACTCCAAAATAACAGAAAATCCCAACAATCAGGTTACACCCTGTGAGAATGCATTTGGCAACAGTTGGAAGGAAAAACTCCCTTTTAACAGGAAGAAACCTCTGACAGACCCAGGCTTGGGGAGGGGCAGCCGTCTGTGGCGACCAGTTGGGGCTGAGGGGAGGAAGACTGGCTATAAAGACCAAGACTGTCATTCAGTTTTAGTAGAAATTTTTTAGTTTGGTTTTTTGTATGCTATTAAGCATTTATTAGCATGTGTTTGTGTTGTGAAGCTGAAGACTATGGATGCAGCTTGCTAACTAAACTAGCATTGACTAACACCCTCGTCTATAAATATGGTGGTCTTTGGCTCCAAAAGACCAACCTGCCAGCAGCCAAATACGCTAATGCTGCTAGAGGCTTTAAAACACAAATCCACAAACCAGTGGGTAGAATCACTGTGATTATGTCCATCTTTTACATACAGTCTTTTGTTGTAAATGGCTAATTACAAACACGCCCCGTTCACGAGGCCTGACTGATCTCCTGTGGTGAAGTTTTAAGTGTACTCTGTGTAGTTTAACGCAGATAAAAACTGCATTTTAAAAAATACATCAACTTCCTGTCCCGGTCCACTAAAGCAGTCTTCACTCCCCGTCTTTGCAATGACCTTTTTTATTTGCCTTCTATCTGCGCTTGTGTACCGAGGCTGACAGTTCATTGCCTTACTGCAGCGCACGTGTTTGTAGATGCAAACTCTCATTACTGTGTGTGTGACAGAGATTATTTGCCAATGCATGTTTGCGTCTGTGTAAACATCAGTTGCATTTCTTTGTCAAAGACGCTGTGAAACACCTAAGCTACAAAGATGCAGATTTGCTCTTAATTGTGTGCTGGTGTTTGCACTTACAGCTCTAACACACACACAAGCAGGACGGTTTAATCCTTTTATACAGCCGGTAAAATTCATACCTGCACAATCATTCTCTGGTGACAGTTACAAACCCAACGACAAACATTCAAAATTCCTTAAAAATGCTCAAAAAGAACAGTTTTTCTTTTAAGTTAGATTTTCATGCAATTTTACACAAATATGAACCACTGTGGATTATAGAGGTGCTACATGCTGACAGACAACCAGATAAGACACTTTTGTTTTATAAGGAGGAGTGGGAGGGAGCTGAGAAATTCTGCTCAGCCATCCAAGCTTGTCAATGCCACAGCTAGACAGCTATGAATTAAACATCTCTTTGTATTTCAGTGACCCTTTGTTTCCTCATGTAGGAGAAGCAAGTGACAGCACATACAAATTTAAAACGCGCAGATGAAAAGTATCCACAAAGCCATACGCAGCCCGCGGTGGGGTCGCTACGGTGGGGTCGCTACAGTGGACTGACCTGTGCGTCGATGATCTTCTGTTTAGAGTCTACCACCGCCTGCATGTCAGAATGATCCTTCTTCAGCTCCTCCTCCACCGACATTAACCTGGGAAGATAAACAAAGACAGGGCAGAGTTAGAGGGGCTGTGAAACGCTGCATCCCAAAATACATCTCAGCAAATCTGCCTCTTCTTCCTCTTTTCCCCTGCCTGCTGATGATGCTCTTCATCTGGAGGTCTTTGTCGTCCTGCTGTCTGCGCAAGCGCTCCTCTGACTCCTCCAGCCGGGCCTGGTACTCCATCAGCACCTTCTGGGCCTGCTCGTCCTGACCCTTCAGACGGGCCTCGTACTCCTCCAGCTTCTGCACCGACGCCCGCAGTTTCTCTTGCAGCACCGCGATCTCCTGCTGGTACTGAACAGAGAAGCGGAGCGTTGAGGACACTCTCATCATCGCGTTTTGTTATCAACGTTATCATCAGCCCTAGCAGCGGGGTCCCCTTCTTCATTACCACGAGACGAGAACAAAAAACGGCAATCTCTCAATCAGACCTGGGACTGTGCTGCTTTGTGTTTGAGATGGAGTATAATTTTGGTCTAGAGGGAATTACTGTGGGACATTTTATATGGAATGTCATGATAGCACATTGAAAAACACTGACTGACATCACGGTGCATTTGAGGAGCCCAGTTAAGCTTTTATTGCCCCCCAAAATACTAAGTGGTGTTAGAAGGTTTCCAAAGGCAGCCTCTGTTCTGGATCTGAAACCAATGACCTACTGAGACATGTAACTGGCAAAAAGAAAGAAAAATCAAAGCAAGAGAGAAGGGAGGAAAAAGGGAATTTTGAATAAAGAGGAGGTGATAAGAAAAGGATGCAACCAGTGAAGCAGAGACTTCTCTTCAGCAAGTAGACTGCATATAAAAGACAGATGTAGCCACCATGACATCATATAGCTCTGAAACTTTTTCATAAAATTAACAGTGGGCTGTAAGCCCGTTTTCCCATACACTTATTTTTAAAATCAGACATGCTCAAAGTGGGATTCGCCCCCTGCTGGCGATTAGAAAGATTGCAGTTTTAAGGCTTATATTGGCTTTAAGACTCAGCAGCTATGGCCATCTTTAATACACAGCCTATGCGTCAGAGAAAAGGAAACAAGTAGAGGAATCAAACATTTTTTGATGTCTAAACAGTCTAAAGCTGGGATGGGCAACATTTTTGGCAACCTGCTAGTGACTAATTCTTGGACTTGCATCCAGTCGTTTTTGTCTAATGATTGCCGGTTGCCAAGGCAGTCACCAACCAGTCTTTAAGCCTGTGCGCTTAAAACATCAAAGATCACACACTGAGAAACCAACTACAAACACGACCTAACCCTGTGGACAGAACCTCCGACATTGCCATTCCTCAAGCCTCACTGCTAATTTATAATAATATAATTTTATTTATATTATGCCGTATCACAACAATAGTCGCCTTGTTTATATTATAAGGAAAGGCCCTACATTAATAAAGAGAAACCCCTCAATCAGATGAACCCCTATGTGCAAGCACAATCAGATCCAATTACAAAGCGAGGACTTCGCTCACTCTGTACCCGTTCACTCTTATTTACCCATGTCACACTACTGCTTTCCATGGGGATATTTTCCCCATCAGCCCTCTTGTTCCCAGCAGTACGAGTGACCTCCATAGATTCATCGGCTGCTCTACCCTTTTTCCACTTCTCTCTCCATCTCTGATATCCCAGATGTTCTTGTCACTAGATCCCCTGAGAACAAATGACATCTGCTGTATCTGAAGTTCCTTTGTTCTGTCCTCGGTCCCTGCACTGGTCTGCTTCAAATGCAGCAAACATCGACCCAATGTTTTCCTTATGCTGTCTTCTTACCGGCGTTCTCGCTTTCCATCGAACCCAAAGAAAATCAAGCAGCTGTAGCAGCTGTCAAACCTTTTCTGCTATCCACAGAAAAAAAAGAAAAAAATCACCTCCTTTCATCATCCTCTTCTCTCTCTGTATGTGTCGAAAGGGTTAGAACATTTGTTCAAGCAGCTATTTTGACACGTAATGTTTTGTTTTTGAATATTTATCGCCATGAAGATTTTACTAAAATATAACCCTGTGCCTTTGCAACGCAAAGCGCCGCTAAATATTGATGTATTTCAGCCAAAGACACAAAGAAGATCTGACTTATTTCAGTCATACTGTCTCCCTTTGCAGATGTGCATCTGATATTCAAGCAGGCTAAAAAAAATTAACACATATGAATATTGATAACACAGACCAGAAGAAGAGAGAGCTCGGGAAACAAAGGCGATCTGGACAGATGCATCTGTGCAAGTGTTGTCCTGATGTTACGCCTGATGGCATTCCTGGGTTATATTTCTATTATTGCTGACATCCGTGTAGCTCTCACAGGACAGTTAAGTCAAAATAGAAGCCCAACGGAAAACACTGGAAGGAGGTTTGTTCAATTTTGTGGTTTTTAGACTAACCAGCATAGTTAAAAACCAAGAGTCTGTTTTTGTAGGAGGTTTCTTCCTGTTAAAAGGGAGTTTTTCCTTCCCACTGTCGCCAAGTGCTTGCTCATAGAGGGTCATCTGATTGTTGGGGTCCTCTCTGTATCTTTATCTTGCAATATAAAGTGGCATGAGGTGACTGTTGTTGTAATTTGGAGCTATATAAATAAATCTGAATTGAACTGAATTTAGTATAATTAATGCAGCCCTGAAAAAAAATACATACTATAAATATTTTCAGTCCCTGAGTCAAAACGTTGCATCATTTCTTCCAGCAACTTTGAGCCCCCGTACTTTCTTAGGCAAGACCAGTTTTACAGTACTGTGTAAAGGTCTCAGGTCCTGTGTCAGGTCTTTGCTGGGTTTTTTCACCCTATTTCTTAAGGAGTTTCAGATACTGTATATCTGCTAGTAGATAGTTTTTAGGCCTTGTCCTCCACATCCAGTTAGCTCATTTTTTTAGGAACATATTGCACACCGTGTCGTTATATGATCAGGTTTGGGCTAGTGGGAATCACTGTTGGTGCAAAAAAATTCCATTTGTATCGTCTTTGGCATTTCATGTAGATTAAACTGAAGAAATTGGAACAAAATGATGTGTTTTTGCAACAGGCTGCGTATTTATGCTTGAATGAGTCATAGGTCAGTTTGGAAGCAAAATATAAACAAGTGACGGATGCCTCAAGACTTCTGCACGCGACTGTATAGAGATTCTCGGATGACTCTGCCATTGTGGGCTGTATCAGGGATGGACAGGAGGAGTACAGGAGTGTGGTGGACAGCTTTGTCGAGTGGTATGAGCTAAATCACCTACAACTTAACATCACAAAGACAAAATAACTGATTATGGACTTTAGGAAGCAGGCTCCTCCTCCTAACCCTGTCACCATAAGAGGGGCTGATGTGGAGATCGTTGAGGACTACCGGTACCTGGGGGTACGCTTGGACTGTAAACTATCACTCGGTGTTGGAGAGCGTCGTGTTCTTTGCAGCTGTGTGCTGGGGAAGTGGGGTGAAGACAGCTGATGCCAACAGGCTGAACAAACTGATTAAAAAGGCTGGTTCTGTCCTGGGTGTCAGACTTGAGAACCTGGAGGTGGTGTCTGAAAGGAGAATGCTAAAAAAGCTTCTTTCTATCATGGACAACCCCTCCCACCCCATGCATGCCCCCATGGTGGACCATCGGAGCAAACGCAGCCAAAGCCTCATTGCCCCGAAATGCAGAACTGACCGCCACAGTAAATCCTTTGTACCAGTGGCAATAAGACTGTATAACTCTTCCTCACTCTGTAGGTGATTTTCCTGAGACTATTACCAATGTTATTCTGTTCCCTTTCAGACTGTGCACCACTAGCACTTTATACAGCCTCTGTAGGAATTATATCTCACTTATCTTAACTGCACTACTGTATAGCTCTGTGTAAATAATCATTCTGTACATACGATAATTTTTAACCCTACAACTGTTTACAACTTGCACAGTTCCCATTTCTGTATAGCTGTATATCTCAGATTTCTGTAAAGTTATTTATTTCATATTCTGTATAGTTTTTCATATTTATATCCTGTTCATAGCCTGTACATAGCTTGTACTCACTACAGCCTGTACATACTTATAGTTATAGAATATTCACAACATACTTCATACCGTGTACATTATAACATACCATAATAGACCCATTTCTGTAATATACTCACATATCTATATTATTGCTAATATATATTGTAATATATCTATATCACTAAGCACTTCTGGATGGATGCAAACTGCATTTCGTTGCCCTGTACCTGTGCATGTGCAATGACAATAAAGTTGAATTCTAATTCTAATTCTAATTCAATATTACCCAACAGTACCTTATTGAATATTTGTTTCATCCCCCATCATATGCTGCTACTCCCTTTATTCTATTGCACAATACTTTGGCACTTTGTAGAATCGCCTGCACTGACAGTTAAGTTATTTATTCACCAGGATATAGTTATATATATTACTTCGTTAGAGTTATTTGATACTATGTCTTGCACTATCCTACTGTATATTACCGTATACTACTATTCTTACTGTATATATTGTATATCTTATTCATCTGTTCCTCTGTCTCTCCTGCTGCTTTGAGCATGTACATGACAAAAGAATTTCCCTCGGGATAAATAAAGTTATTCTTATTCTTATAGCATGTGAAACTTTAAATCTACATTTTTCGACCAAGCTGATGTTCTAACCTACTTTTCCTTCTGTGTCAAAATCATTTTCAGGTGCTGGGGGGAGTGAGCATTGAGTGATCCTAACAGGAGAGATTCATTAATCAAATTGATTAGATACTCACACTACTAACTAGATTGCCAGGATACCGTTGACACAAATTAAATTAACCATCGAGAACAAAATGAGCACAAAATGTAAACGTATCTGTTATATTGAAACACACACTGTGCAGGTAGTCAGCAAACGCTCTATTTAAGTAAAAATACACGTAGCATTTATTTTTTACATGGGTCTATTATGTCCGTATAGTGAAGACTGTATAGACCATTAGCTGCAGGAGCGTCTAAGCCACTCTCGAACGATTCCTGTCTTGTTAGCGGCTCTGCTATTTTAAGGTGGCTGTGGCTTTCTTTGTTAACACTGAAGTTATTGCCTTCTTTGGTCGCTCTCCCTGCCGGGGCTGCTGGCTTCCATAACGCACGAGCTACGCCGGAATGACAGGTTTGTATTCATCATGGATTTACAAAAAAATACATAAAGAAAAAGAAAAAAGAAGAAGGGTGGGTGGGACATGCGACAAGCCAACCAAAGAATGGAAGCTGAGAGTGAACGGCTGTAAAGGTAGCTCAGCAGAGAAGCAGCGAACGTAGGCAGAGGAAGCAGCAAAAAGCCTCTTTATGTCCCCGTCTCTCACACCGATGCAAGCACACACAAGCTGCAAGACGTCTGTGTGGATGCTGCATGTGGATACACACACATGCACACGGACACACCTGGTTTGGACAATAAATTCTGTGTTAAACATAGCCAGAAAGGATTAAGGGGACATTTTTTTGGTTTTTTCTGGAGGTGAAGGGAGATTTTAACTCTCACACACACTTCATTTCTAGTTATTTTCAAAGTTTAGCTTTTTAAATGTGACAGAACTGCATAATAATATATACTCTAATATTCACAGCTTTTCGGATTTTACTAAAAAGCCTAACGCATTCATCAAGAAAATGAGATTAATGAAGCCGCTGCTGTCAGCACTGGAGCTTGTTGATATTCTTGCCTGCTATATTTAGCTTCACAATTATTTGCTCATGATAACTACCTCCTGCTGTAGCTATGATTTTCCCGCAGCTGCATAAATGTCCAAAAACATCGCAGATAAACAGCTGGACTATCACCAAAAAGTCAGTTTTTTTCAATTGTATTATTTTGCACAAAATGAAGCCATTTCCCTTACTTTTATGTTGGAAATATGCACACTGTGGCTTTTTGCTGTGACAATTTGGCTCAGAGACAAGGGCAAAGTTTAAATAAGAAAATAAAACCCCCAAAATAAAGAAAAAAAATCGTGAGGTAATTGAGTGTAGAAGGGGGGCTTTTCAGGAAGGGAAGTGTGTGTGAGTGATAAAGAAAAGAAAGGACAGTTCAGTGGGGGGTGTCAGGGCTGAAGGTTGTGGTGGTTTGTGAAAAAGGAGAGGGGAGGGGGGGTGCTGGGGGTAGGGGGTCGGATGGCAGGTTACCTTCTCCACCTGAGTTAGATCCTCTCTGTTTCTCAGTGACTCGGGCTCCATCCCCTCATGGTCTAAAAACTGCACATTCATATTCAATAGCCAGGCTGCTGTGCGGTCCAACGCACTGGGGTTCACTGGGGAGGGGGCCTAGTAAAACCAACACAAAACACACACACACACATACACACACATACATGAGAGCAAGTGACGAGCAGGAGGGGAGAGGGGGAGGAGGGAGTTTGCAATATCACCACAGAAACAACAGAAAAAAAACAAAACAAAAAAAACAAAAGAAGCTTGAAATGCATCGACTCATCTGGACTGAAAGCAGCAGGTGGAATGGATACAGGCTCACGCAAACCTGTAGCACACGCTCTCTGAAGCAGGTTTTTAAACACGTGGGAGTGAGAGCAGCTATAGTGTCACACTGGCAGCGAGGGAAAGTAAACACTGTAAGATTCAATACCTGCGCCGAAATCTACCTTGAGGCACAGGCTAGCAGTCATGTAACATTACTATCTGCTGAGGTTTTTTGTTTGTTGTTGCTTTTTAAAAATAATAATAATAATAATTTTAGTCAGACACTCATTTGCATTTAAGCAGTTTGAGAGAAAACGTATCTGAATTAAACACGTCAAACTGCACATATTTATACATGTGATGTGAGTGAAACTTTACTAAGCTGTTGGCTTTCGTGTTCTCATTAATGATTCTTCACTATACTGTCCCACAGCAGCAGTAGCAACAAAACATCTACCGTAAATGTCGGGCTATAAGCCGCTACTTTTTGCACAAGCTTTGAACCCTGCGGCTTTTAGTCAGGTGCGGCTTTTCTATGGATTTTCCATGATTTTTGTGATATCGTAAGACGATTTGTTTTGTTTGTTCTGCTGTTGTACGGCACTACGTTGCCTGGCGGAAGGATCGGGATTCAAGAGTGGTATGTTAGTCACATGTCCGTCCGCCAGGCAACGTAGTGCCGTACGAAGTAGCGCGAAAAACAAACTTCAAAGTAGCGCTACGCGTTCAGCGGGAGTCGTGGATGATGAGCGGCGATAAACTTGCAAAAAGCAAGTTATGCTCAACTCCACCGGTGGATTCTGACAGCGTGGAAAAGTGTGAAAACATCCACGATCACCAACGGATTTTGAAGGGCTGGACTGCTGCATGATGGAGAGGAGGACACCGCCACGGCCCTTCTGAGGGTGTTCGACTCTGACACTGACAACGAGGATTTCTTTGGTTTTGAAAGTGACAACGAAGGAGAGAAGCGGAGAGTGGATGACGAAGCCATCCTGAGCCTGTTAGTATCCGACACTGGAGAAGAGGACTTTGGTGGTTTTAGAGCGCAGGAAGAAGAGAAAGATGGTGAATGACTGACTTTTCTTCTTGTTAAAGCTGTGTCACTGCACCTGAGCCTAAAAGGTAGGCCGAATCTATTTTCCTGGTGTGCTATAGGTTACTGTTATGTACTACATGTGCAAATATGTACCCATAACTTGTTTTTCAAAAATATTAATAAAAGGGGTGTGTCTCCAAACAGCCATCTCTTTCCTGACAATTCCCTTTGTGCATATTCTCTTACATATGATAAGTCAACATTGAAACACCTGCGGCTTTTAGTCAGGTGCGGCTAATGTATGTACAAAACAGGATTTTCCCCTGATTTTAGCTTGTGCGGCTAATATTCAGGTGCGCTTTGTAGTCCGGGAAATACGGTAATGTTATTATAAACTGTGCAGTCCATTTTCAGATATTTAGCATGGCTAAGGAAAGAAAAACATAAGGATTCATCTTTTGGTGCCATGTGTGTAAAAGTCAGATAATTGAGGAACACAGATCAGGCATAACGTTGTGACCACTGACGGGTGAATAACACTGATTATGTCTTCATCATTTTGTTGATGTGTTAGCAGCAGAAAAAAATGGGCAAGCATGGGGACTGGGTGTTCCCAGTGTGCGGTGGTCAGTATCTATCAAAAGAGCTCCAGTGAAGGAACAGTGGTGATCCAGTGACACGGTCATGGGCGACCAAGGCTCACTGATGCGAGCATCAGAACTGGACCACGGAGCAATAAAAGAACATGGCCTGGTCTGATGAGTCAACATTTTCTTTTACATCCCCAGGTGAGTGTGCATCGCTTACCTGGGGAGACACCTGGCACCAGGATGCACTATGGGAAGAAGGCTAGCTGGAAGAGGCAGTGTGGGACACCTTGGGTCCTGCCATCCATGTGGATGTTACCACCTACCTAAGCACTGTTGCAGACCATGTGCACTCTTTCAGATGAATAATGCGCCCTCTACAAAGCAAAAATAGTTCAGGAACAACTTTGAGGCGTTGTCTTGGCCTCCAAAACCTCGCCCCAGAACTGGACAAAGAAGTATCCACAGAGGTCCCACCTCACAGTGTACGGGACTCAAAAGATCTGTTGCTAACATCTTGGTGCCAGATCCCACAGCACACCTTCAGGAGTCTAGAGGGGTGCAAGCTTTGAAGGGTCAGGGCTGTTTTGGGAGCAAAAAGTGGACATAATGCAGATGGTCATAATGTTATGCCTGATCGGTGTATTTATAGCTGGACCACAGTCGCAAAGTGACTGATAAATATTAGCATTCCTAGAGCTACACTCCCAGCCTGGAACTTAATGCATCAATCCATCAATCTACACACACTGGTATTAAAGTCGTCTTGCTTAATGATAGCTGTGAGTGAGCCCTCTACAAATTCAATTTGTTAGTTTTTGTTTTGCTGCTCTCATTAATTCAGTCAGTCTTGGGGCGATACTGTAGACTTTTAGCACACTGGGGAGAGCAAAGCATTACAGCTATTATGCAGATGTTCTCCCCTTCAGCCAGTTTGCCTGGGGCAAAAATTGATTAGTGTTTCTGATTACACCCCAAAGTCCTGACTTTCCAATAATGACTTTGCAATTTACTGTAACTGTTTGTATCCACGAGCTCTGTTTCCCGTTGTCTGGAGAGAGCACGTTTGAGCACATACTGCTCGTTAATAAGATACTAATTGTGCCTCCGCCACCCTCGTTCTCAACCCATTAAACGTAACCAGTAAAACAGTGGTGAGGTGATGAGCTGCCTGTATGCAAATTACTATTATTACATGCACAGTGACTATAGTTCATTAGGGCACAATGTGCAGCGTCTGCGAGCACCCACGCAGCCCGTTTTGACGTGCATGACATAAATGGGTGTTCTGTAACAGCAACTTTGTATATTACTGTAATTTAAAGTGATTAAATACAGTGAGGCAGCTATAGCTGGCTGTGCTGAAGATTGCTCACATGACCGAGTAGTTGTGCATTTTACGTTTGCAGCTCGCGCTGCATGCAGCGGTACCTGTTTGTGCTGAGCCCTCTGCTTGGTCTCAGGACTGTCGCCTTTGGAGGAGGAGGACTGCTGCCGTAATCGAGCCCCGCTGCCGGGCCAGTCGGGCGATGACGTCATCATGCTGCCGGAGGAGGGCCGGGGGTAGGGTCCGCTGTTGAGCGGATTCGGTGGGGTGCGGCCACGAGTAATGTTCTGAGGTGGCGGTTGGTCTATTCGCCTCTGTGGGCCGGCGCTGTTCTGCCTGGGGACGCCGGGCTGGTGCGGTGTTTCCGTGAGGGACAGCTGCCGGCGGTTGAACTCCCCAGAGCGCCTGGTGTACTCGTCCCCGCTGCTCCCCCCGCCCCCTCCGCCGTGGTTCAAGAAGGAGTGCTTGCCTCCTGCTGGCCCGTCCTCATTGTTGCTATGGGAACTCACCGAGCTGTGGCACTCTGAACCCGAGTCGTTCAGTCCCCTCGGGGACACGGGCAAGCAGGCCGCCATCTGGTAGACAGGGTTCTGGAAGGACAGCGGGGCTAGCAGCTGGGCGGGTCGGCCAGGAGTGCTTTCCGTGCCTGGGGTGGTGGGGGTCTGGCCTGGCCGCCTTATGGTGGGACCTCCGGGGATGTTGCCTTGTGAGGTTATGGCTGACCAGCCTGCCCCGGAAGCTGGGCCTTCACCCAGAGCATCTGAGGAGCCAGGAACTGTGCCACCATCCAGAATGCGGGGGTCCTGGAGGTCTACCATGGACAAGCTCTTGCTGCCATTGGCCATGCCCAGGTCTGGCTCATTCGTCTCAGAGTAGCTTGAACTGCGTGCAGGGGAAGGCTGGATAGCTGAGTTCCTTGTCACGAAGAACAGATCCTTATTTTCTGGTGTGGGTGATGGTAATCTAGTGAAGTCGACCAATCTGAAACAGAGGCACATCAGAAGCCATAACGATAACCATCCATCTACGTCAACATGAGGTCAAAAAGAGCAAAAATAAAATGTGTCTTAAAGTATCCACAAAAGTGGATCCAAGTGTTAAAATGGGCTAAAACCACCTAATCACAACAGACAAATGTAATGTAATCTAATCAAAGAGAATCCAATAAATCAATCTTTTAGGAAAACACGATTTGTTTCAGCCGTCCCCTCACATTTCTTCTGATAGCAGATGGAGGCTTCACTGCCAGAAGACCATTACCTTGACAGATGTGACTTATCTTCCAATAATCTCTATCATTCACATCACGCTCCTCTCCTGCTCTCGGTGTCCTTCTCCCAGCGTTCCATTATCTTTCCCTCCCTTAACTCCTTTCTCCTCTTCATTCTGCTCATTCGCTCTCCTTTTCTAAACCTTGACACATTCATCCTATTTTTTGGTGGATGAGAAGCAATTAAGACAGAATGGCAGCGAGCTCGTTTGAATTTCAGTCTCACAGTTCGCTCGTGAGGTTACACCACACACACACACACACACGAGCAAATAGTTATTGTGATAAAGTAACAAGAGCAGGGCTCTAACATCAGGTCATACAGGGACATCGCTTAATTAGTTCTATTGATCCAGATGCCTGATAGGCGTAATGATACCGTCTCTCTGACACTTCATGCTCCTCATCTTTGCCTGAGACGCTGGATTTTTTATTTTTTTCATTTGTTTGAGCCATTTTCTGGTGATGGTCCCTCTGCTTTTATGTTAATCTTTTCAAGTGTCACCTTGCCATTGTTCTGGCAGCGAGTGAGAGGACAAGGGGATAAGCGAGACAAGGTGCCGTCTGAGTGAGTATTCATCCACTGGAAAGTAAACAGGATTTCATCGGGCTGATGTAAACAAGCAGAGGTGACACTTTTCACTGTGTCGCTGCCTCACCTGGCAAACATTAGCACTCGGCAAAACTGCCAAGCGCGAGAAGACACTGACACTCAACTCTCATCACCACCTCAAGATTACGTGGCTCCGGAAATCAGTGAAGTTTGGAATTGTGTCCTATCCATAGACATTTGTGTACGATTTTGTCACAACTGGCCAACACTTAGAGAGTTATGGCCCAAAAAACAACTAGTTTTTTGTAGGTTTGACAACTTCAATTCAACAGAGAGCCTCTCTGCAATATTGTATCGAGAAAGGCTCACAAATATCGATATTTTATTAAATAAATGAAAATACTCTTCAAATACTATGAAAAAGATGGCTCATCTCATGTACCAGGGTCCTGTGATAACATTAGCCAAGCAAACTTGCAATAAATCGGCTCAAAGTAAAACTAGTGCACACACTCACATTGATAAAACTACATCCTGATTCAGAGCAAGCTAATATCTTACTCACACAAGTAAAAACACACATGTCAACCTTCTGGCTGGTGAATATATTTCATTGTTATATTCTGTGACCACATGACAGTTGCACAGGTCACCTGGTACGAGGCTTTCTGCAGACAGTCCCACTCTGACGTGAACCGACTGCAAATAACTGCTGTTTCATTTATAAATGCACGCAGATCACCAACATGTTGCCATCAGTCTGAATGAGTCTTTGTCAATAAGCACAACATGAGGGGACTCGACTCAAGTGGCTGCTAGCTGCTTGTATTGTGGTTATATTCCTGTGGAACAGAAAGGTTACTGAGTGCAAATGTGAATTTCTATTAAATGCAACTTGCCTCTGTAGAAGGCAACAGATATAAGATTTACAAAAATGTTTTACAGTTAATTGTTGCATTACGAGAAATTGCAGACTGATATCAGACTGATATCAGTCTGCAAGTGACAGAGATTAGTTTCCTTCCAGCACATCTACTACCTGCAAGTAGCCCATCTCTCAAATCAATTCCAGACCCGACCTGTAATCAAATATGCCCAGAGCTGGCTGCTAGTGTTGGAGCTGGAGAAGATGTACATTATTAAAAACTGTAAACAAACTCAGACATGTCTGCGCTATATGTTACACTTAAGGGTATTCAGCTCTCTAAAAATTGAACAAATGTTCCAAAACGCTTCAAGTCTATATCATTAGGAGAAGGCTGAGTCACTGGCAGATCCCTTTTATTTATTTATTTTTAATTGTTCAGTGATGAAAGGACTCTTTCAGGACCACTTCGTTTTTTTCTGCGGCATAGATGTTGAGTGATTTTTCTATTTCTAGCAATTTAAACATGTACTAGCTGACTCTTTGGATACCACAACGGTGTGGTGAAATATACCTCAGCTGCACAAACATGGTATTTTTTCAGCACTTTTTTCGCATTTCTCTTTTTAGAAATTTGAGTGTATTTATATTTTAAAATGTCTTACCCGGAAAGGTCATTGTCTATGACCATCTTCTGCAGGCCGGTGGAAATGCTGCAGACTGCCTCAGCAGGAGGCGAGCCCATTTGCTCGGAGGACTGGCCGGGTGTCATCTGGACACTGGACGGGTTAGACAGAGCTGTGTTCACCTCTCGCAGGATCCTGGGCAGAGGACCCAGCTTAGAGGCTGCACTCTGCAAATAATAATAAGAAGTCAGAATTAAATGTAATCCATGTTAAATATTGCTCCGGACCACTTCAGTGGCAGCGTTAATTCAATTTTATTTAAAGTGCAGTTTGTTTGAGTTTGTAATTTGCATATTTCTGAGACATTATTTCCCCCACGCCACATCGAATAATTAAACTGCAGTCTGATGGACAGGGGGTGGGGTTCAACCAGACTTTGATTTCTGAATTATTGAAAGGGTTAGGTAGAATGATCTACAGTAAGAAAAAAAAACATCTGCTACCACCAGCTTCCCATCTGCTACCACGGCTAATGGAAATGTCCTTATAAGCCCAGAACATGCCTCGCCCCGGCCTCAGTGTGTTCTCCCCCGGCGCACTGTTTATGTAATGCCATCATAAATTACTGATGATGTAGGATAAACATACTGATCTACACTAGAGAGATGAAATCCTGAGCAGCAGGATCTCACCTTTAATCAATCAATAAAAAAAAATAATTTAAAAAAAAATCAATAAACCAATAAATACGGCTTTGTTGTGGGTTTTTACTTCCACCCTTGTGTTTTAGCGCAAGCTAATCTCGTCTGCTTTATATCTGCTTCCCTCTCTCTGTGCTCACATATGCTGGTCTTTCAATACAGCCAAATTTCCAATAAATCTGCTTTTATGTACACATTTTTCCATGTCAGTCAACAGAAGGACTATGAAATATTGACTCTAATGTGGCCCATTAACTGCGCGTTAACCTGTCGTCACGAGCCATTTTTCAGGCCGCCTGCTCAGCTGTGGTAAAGTCCTGATTTTAAGTTTAAATCAATGGCCGTGCTGTGATTTATGTTTACATCGGAGAGTCATCACTCAGGAAGAAATTTCAAAGTGACAGAATGTTTCATTCATGTCTGATCAGCTGCCATCCCCAACTCAATATGCTGCGCTGCTCCCATTAGCGCTTCTCCCTGTCACTCACGGATCTCTTCCTGAAAGGGGCAGCGGCACATCAGCTGCGTTTGCTCCCCTTTAGGCAGATCACCTCACCCTATCCTCTTCTGTTACACCGACCATCTGCATGTCCTCCTTCACTTCTTCCGTCTGTGTCCTTCCCGTTTTCCTCCTCCCTGGCAGTTCAACGTCCTTTGTCCAGTTTCTAATCATGTCCATCCTGGCCACTACTAATGAAAGTCTTAACACCTCCAGCTCCACCGCCTGTGTTTTTGTCAACGCCATTGCCTCCAAACCGTAAATCACAGCAGGTCTCACAACTGTCTTGAAAACCTTCCCTTTCACGGCTATGCTTCTGTCACAAATCACCCCTGACACCCATCTTTGCTCACGCCACCCTGCCTGCACTCTCTTCTTTGTCTCTCTTGCGCAGACGGCTGACCACACACAGATCTTGATGGACAGCTAATGACCAACATATTTTTAAGTACCTGGTCCATCTGGGAGACCACCTCTGAAAGAAGGGAGTGCAATGTAGAGAGCTCCCTGCCGAGGTCAATGTAGCCCTCAAAGCCCGCTGTGTTGGAGATTGTCTCTGGGTTTGAGATTTCTAGCAGAAAGCGCTGCATGTTGGTCCACTCGTGCTCCAGGAACTGGTTCATGAAGGACATGTATTCTTCCTTGTTACCAAATCTGTTAGGAACAGGGGCAGGAAAGAGAAACGGGGGAAAAACAACGTAGCAGAGTTTTAAGTCCACAATTCTACTCTAACAATAGAAGGTGTTTTCAAAACACACAACAAAAGCAGAAACTTACTTGGTGAAGTTTGCCAGGTTTTGCGTGACTTTAGCAATGAGCGTGAGCGTGCGTGCCGTGCGATCGTCGGGATACTCTTGCATCAAATTGAAAAGCGAGGGGGACATAATGGCCGGACAGAGAAACCGCAGGAACAAGGAAGCGCTGATCAAACGCTCGCTGATGTCCGGTCGACCTCGGTTGCTGCATTCCTGCCGCCACGATGCAAAAACCTCTTTGAGTTCTCGTGGAAAGACACTGTTGGCGATTAGAGAGAGGAGAGAAGTTACTCTCTGAGATCCAAATGTAGACTTTCAGACAAGGTAGATGGCTGCCTCTCCCTGAGCCTGGTCCTCCTGGAGGTTTCTTCCTGTTAAAGGAGAGTTCTTCCTTCCTGCTGTCACCAAGTGCTGCTCAAAGCTAATCGTCTGATTGTCGGGGTTTTTTACTCTGACACTGTAGGGTCTTTACTTTAAACTGGTGTTATATAAAGAAGACTTCATTCCCGGCACTTGTGTACTTGATATAATAATGCATATTTTTGTATGGTATTAGTATTTCATATTACTGTCTATGCTGCTGGATGTAGCAAGGTTGTAGGCTGAGTGAACATTAATCATGAGGTTCCTTCATCATGTGATGCGTCTCCTCCTCTCAGCAGGTTCTTTAAATCATTGTTGAGCTGTTGCTATAATCACACTTAGAACAACAGTTGTTTGTATTTACATATCTGGCAGCTGCTGCTACATTGTATAAAACTTAATTAAAAGCCCCCTCAGTAGCAGTGTTTATAATACAAAACGATGAAGCCTGGATAAAAGTTACAATGCGTGCACACTGGAGACACTTAAACACACTTTTAAACAAGAAAAGCTCCAGCATTCACCAGTATGAGTTGATGATTTTGCAGAAGGCTAGCTCACAGCACATCCTCAGGTTGCTCTGGTGTTCTGGCAGGTCACCTGACGAACACTTGGATGGATCGACCTCACAGTTCTCATCCGACTCGTACAGAGCTTTGATGAACTCGCCTACAAATTAAAAAACAAAAAGAGTTAAGGAATATATTTACTTATATGTTTCCTTGTTGATATGTCATATAATCAGTTGAGCTCTCAAAGACAACAAGAGCCGTCAGACTCGCACAACCCAAACAAGGTCGTGCAGAAGAATTGCGTAAAGGAAAAAAAAAGGCAACAACACATAAAAGTAGCGAATTTGAAGTTTGGCCGTGGTCTGAGATTTTTATTCCTCTCTAATCAGTGTGACTGAAAATGGAACAGCAGCGTCTTGAGTCTCTGGTGGTCTAAAAAGGAAAGCTTGGCCGTCCTTGTGCTACCCTGGGTCCAGTGACATCAAACGGTTAGCCAGACGTCAAACAATAAAAGCAACGCAGTGATGCATCATTTTCCAGACCTCAAATTCTGTCTGAAGTCAGCCAAGTGAAAGGCACGCAAGGAAACAAGCAGCAATTTGAAGACAGCCAGAAAGAGACACTCATGTGGACAAGAAGAACACAAACACTAGCAGAATACCATAAATAAATAAATAAATTAAAATCTAAAGTTTTAAAAATAGGTGCCAGAAAGGCTGGGAGCCATTTACAGATTAGCTTCTGCTGCTTTGTCTCTTCTCAGAAGAACATTTTTAGAATATTTTCTCCTCGACCGTCTCTGATTTGAATACAAATTTTAATGTCCAAAGCTTGAATTTATATAATGACCGCTGTGAAAAATATCTTTCAAAGCCATTTCTTTTTTGAAAAACGGTCCATTGAGCCCATTCAAGCCATATTTTTGCACAGTGACATTCATCAAAGGCAAAGTTTAAACATTAACATCTCAAAAACAATTAAAGATGAAACCCTGACATTTTCACTGGACTCTCTTGAAATATTCAGTCAATAAATTTAAAAAAATGCAATTTTCATTCATCTTTGATGGTAAAATCTGACCAAGAAAAAATTAATTATGATTTATTTTGATTTCAAAATATGCACATATTTAACTAAATTATTATCTGATAATTACATTTAGTTCTATTTAGTTCTATTTGGACATTCTATTTTTTTTCCTGGTACAACTTGTCATATTTCTTTAAAATGTTTGAGCTATTCATCTTGAAACGTTGCCTCTGATTTCAATGTGTGGAAAAAAAATACTGCAAGTGTCTCGAGGGGCAAAAAGCTAAGATTTCACAGCAATCATTACATAAGTCCAAACTTTGGACCATAAAATATTAACGAAAATTGGAGACGGTCGAACAGAGGGCCCATGTTGGGATGGAATGACCCAGTAATCGATAGAGCCTGTATTGCAATTTCACCCTTTAACAGAAAAACACCGTCTTTCTCTCTTATCGTCCACTCTGAGGGAAAAAAAGAGACTTACAGTCAGCATGAGTTTCACTGTTATGGCAGAGAAACTGAAAGGCATGATTCCCAATAAGGATATTAGAAAGCGTGGTTTGGCGGACGTATACTTAAATGTTAGATAGAGGAGGAAAGGTCCACCTGCTTGATACTGTGCTAATTATGTTATGTCCTCAGCCTGTTGCTTGTCTCTTACTTGTCTTTTCCTTATACCAACTCTATTTTCCCGTACCTTATCACCTGCCTGGCCACCTCTGCTCCCTCCCCTCTTCCCACCTGAGGCTCCGTTCTCCACGTGCCACTTTTATAAAGCCACACAAACAGCCATCAGGCCACTGCAGGGCAGCTTACAAGCTCACCTGGTGATATTCGCCCTTTACTAATATTTACTATAACACTGCTCTTAATCCTTCCCAACCTGTGTCGTGTACGCTCCGCTTCGACGTTAGAAAAAAGGTCGGGGGATAAACAGACATCAGAGGAAGTGTCTACGTGCAGGAGAAGAAAGCTCCCTTTCCAATCACTAACCGAGGGCATCGTGCAGGTACTTCTGTCCCACCAGTTTGAGGTATTCCTCTATGGCCTTTGTAGCCAGTGTGTTTTCTCTGAAGATGAGGTGCTCGTTCTCCCCGCAGCGGTCCACCTCTGACATCATTAAATCTGTGAGGAAGTCCTACAGAAAAAAAACAAAACAGGACGAGCACAAGGTTAATAACTGTTATTCTCAAAACGCATGCACATAATGAATGAGTTGATGAAGATGTCTGTCCAATTATACAAAGAGCTGAATCGTGCAAGAAGGTGAGAGCTTGGAAGTAAAAAAGCTAAACAGGAAAAACGAATGACAGTGCATAATGGAAATTCAGTGTAATGGCCATGAAAACAAAATGTGTCCTCAGGGGAGAGTTGGTGGTGGCGAGAAAAATAAGAAGGCCTGGACTTGAATACAGTTTCATCTGATTCATTTTCACCCACTTCCTAAAGAAGCTGCAAAACAAAGCAAAACAGGATATTGAGTTCCTCTCTCCCTCCACCAAGTCCAGCCTTAAAGTTATATTTGTTCTTTGGGCAGAGCACTAAATGCCATCACAGCTTTTGAGATGCTCCAACTCACTGTTAGAATTAGGATCTGTTGAAAAAAAACCTAATTCAAATTAAAATGATTGGTGCTTACATGGTTACATTCTGTTTTTAAATGTTTTCTGCTATAAGTCTCATTCACACAGTGCTTAACTTGTACGTCTAACATTCACAGACACACACTGGACAGGAGGAGCCGTGGATCCATCGACCTCCTGATTGGTAGACGACCTGCTTTACCACCTGAGCCACAGCCAACCAAGGAGATTAGATCGTTCCAGGTCCTAACAAACCCCAGAGTTGTTTGCTTAAGGTGAAAATGTGATCCTACCTCAATCCAACTCAATTACCAAGTGTGCTTTGCATTCCAGGATGTGGCAGAGTACCACAGATATGCACTGTGGACAAAATGTCACAACTACCTTCTACAATGAATTAAAATTGCACAGATTTATTCCAAATGCTTGAAGTAAATTCTCTGTGTCCAGACTAGTCCAGAACACGGCAGCTTCTTCCTGTATTTCCTTTTGTTACTCCTGCCTCAGACGTATCTGGCCGATAAGCGGACCAAACGCTCTTGAGGTTTTTTTTGTGATCAACATTTTATTGATTTAAAACGGGGTTGGGGGGGCGGGGGGGGGGGGGGGGGGGGGGGTACAGACATATACAGGATGAGAAGATTTTCCAAGCGTCAACAGTCATGGGTCGAGCTTCATTTAATTTTGCTGTAGTATGTTCAAAACCAATAACACGGATAAGACATCGTCTCCAGAATGATTCCATACAAATGTCAGGACAGAACCATTGCTTTGTAATAGTCTTCTTTGCGGATGTGAATCCAGCGAACAACATTTTGCATTGCATTTGACGCTCTTGAGTTTTCTGTACTGAAGCTATCGGACTTCACTCTGTGTGAAATGAAACCAAACGCCATTGTAAAACTAACTATGGGTGTGTAAATGCCCTCTCAAGAAATGGGAAAAAAAACAGTCCCAAAAAGATTGATTTGTGACATTTCAGAGACAGAAATGGACGGGAAAGCAGCAGAGGGGGAACGACACACACACAATGGACTCAAACCGAGGCCCCTGCTGTGGCTTTCAGCATCCGGGTCACAAGCTCAAACAGGTGAGCCATAGCAATGCCTTTTAAGTTATACTAGCAAACTTCATAACAGACAGATCTTTTGTGCTCTAACACACTGAGGGAAGATGCTACATCCTGTTTACCAGCTAGTCAGGACAGTGACTTCTTTTAAGTGAAGCTGGTGTGATTAACTGTTTACAAAAACACTGTTGACCCAGCTTTAATGACTAATAGTTGGCTCATAACCTCACACGTATACAAGTACATTCAAGAAATCATATGAAAGACGTCGCCGTGATAAGTAATTTACCATTTCACCTTTTTCTCAGTGTGAAACGAGAAACGAGAACACGAATGTTGTCGTACTAAAATGAAGGCAATCAAAATAATTTCTTGTATCGACACGTACTTGGAATGCAACTGTGTATGTGCAAAAAAATATTTTCCACAGCTCTAATAAGGGGAGGCGTTTCCTTTACTTTCATTCATATGCACAGAGTGATCTCTGCACCTCGCATTCATGCAAAAGGAAGAGCAGCAAAAACAAAACATGGCTTGACTAGTTGTCAACAGAAGCTGTGACTTTAAAGCATCACATCAACTTTTTTTTAAAAGAAGCTTTTCTTCTTCATTTAAGGATTGATGGATGCAATATATGGACGGATGCTCTTTTTTTTAATCAATCTAAAAGAAAAAGCCCTTTCAATTCAAATCGATCAGGTACTCTGTAGAGCTGCAGAAACAGGTGGAGACGGGCATTAAGGTATTAAAGAAAAGGAGAGATGGAAATAGAGCCATCTGGGGATGAATCATCACTTGTTTGGATCCCTTCAACAAATTTCTGGGTGCACTCTCATGTAAGTCCCCCAGCAGCTTGTTAAGCTAGGGAACCAGCGTAGCAGCGAGGGAGACGAGACGCAAGTGACAGATGCGTGGAGGGAGAGGAAGAGGAGACAGAGCGGTGGTGTTTAAAGAACGGAGGGGGAGGTGGTGCTGCGTGGGGGGGGGGGGGGACACACTATCAGACGGTTTCTATAACTGCTGGAGCATCCCGTTCTCTGGCTAATCAAAGATGCACCACAGGGAGCCAATCATCCACTGATGTGCAAAGTAGGTGCGATGGCTATTTGTGTATGAATGTCATTTTTAGATGGCTGAATATAAAAATAATTTGCCAGCTGTAAAAGTAGCTGCTATGTCTTGTTTTCTAACAAGATGGAATCAAATGAAACTTTTTGACACTGATTGAAAAAAACCAAACTTTAATGTTATTTATATAAAGATCATCTGGTGTGAACGGCTTTACAAGTAAAAAAACAAAAACAAAACACCCTCGATGACTAAGGGACAGAAAAAAAGAAACACTAGAAATGATCTCATAATGGGATCACACCAGGCACGACAGTCGCCACCACATTGGTTTTTAGTCCCATGACTACTTTATAGTCATTACTACAGTACATTATCACCAGCTGTAACTGCATGGCTGGTATTGTTTTCAGCTTGTAGGTTTGTCTGTGTGTGTGTGTGTGTCATCTTGGGAAAATGTGCCTCTGGTGACAGCAACAGAAGCTGCCACAATGGCAGGTGTTTATACGTCTGTCTGTCTCTGGGCAGATTTTGTAAGGAAGGGCAAAACAGAATCACTTAATTTTACAGGTCGAGATTTAGAGGGGTGTGGTCCGATCTTTGACTAAATGGTGCATGAAGAGGGCACCTATTAAACAGTTTTTTGAATTTTTAATGCAAGTCCCAATATTGGACATCTCTATTGGGTGTTTTAACAGTGAATATGCTCTATGAGAACTCCTTGGTGCTGGGGCTAGTGTGATCCCACTGATACCATATGTATATATGTATACGTGTATATGTATATACGTATATATGTATGTATGTGTATATATATATATATATATATATATATATATATATATAATGTTTTTTCTCTACACCCCCCCAATTTTTTTGCACATGTCGAGGAGCGTGTCAGGCTACATTTCACTGTGTGTTATACTTGTATAACTATGCATGTGACAAATAAAGAACCTTGACCTTGACCTGTTAGCTCATTGATGAGAAAGTGAAAGCAATACCAGCTACTCTAATGTGACTCGTAACAATGCACTCCAGTGGGTAAAATAGAGTCCAGATCTCAGTGCCAGCGAGAATATGTGACTGCACTTAAAAAAGGTTGTTGGCTCCCCTGTGAAACCTCACAGAACTTTTGTAACTTTAAGTTTTGGGAAGTCCTTGAAAGTTTTCAGACGTGCAAAGCTCAAACCTATCCGAGTGGAGTTTACTTCTTCTCATGATTAAAAAGACACATTAAATCTATTTGGAAAACCACCATAGCAACTTCCAAAGAGGATTGGGGCTCTATGGGGACTGTAAATCACCCTTATTTGGATGACGTTCTTTGATAGAGGCCTCTCATCTATGCCAATTACAAGTTAAGTGTATCTGTTGTTTATTACAAAGCTATTTTGTCAAGAATGTACTGGATTGTGAAGCTTCTTTTTTTCTTTTAAATCTGTTACTAAATAAGGCAGAACAGCACACACCACATAAATAACTAAAGAAAGCTGATGGCTGTTGTGAATGGACACCCAGCACGTAATTAGACCTGAGGTGTGTCTCTCCCTTAACTCAGCTGCTTCATTTTCTCTGCTTTTTGTGCCTAGTATGGCTACTGAAGTGAGGCCAATCCCAGTGTTATTAGAGAGGACGGTCAGATGAAGGGGAGGAGGAGGAGAGAGATGGGGAAAAGCAAACAGAAAGACATCAAGACGGGCAAAATGAACAACAGTAATTTCTGCTGGTAGTTTGAAACACAAATTAGATGCAATCCCCTCTAATACAAAGAAGACAGAGCCCATGACTTCCAGTTTGAGGTGAGCAAGTCTATAATTTGTTAACATGGGCATGAGGTACACACTGCATACATTATTTTGACCAAGCTCCTTGGTGTGGTTTATAATCTTTCATGTGGTGACTGGTAACCTGGTTCTCATTTGACTGTGCTATTAAAAATATCAGTGCTCTGCCCACTCCTTTGGTTATTTTTATTTCAAAGTTGTCTAGTTTATTTTAGAGTCACAGGCTTTTTGCTGGAAACACAAAACAGGAAGGTGGCAATTTGTCTCTTCTTTTATATGCTAATACGAGCAAGATCACAACGCCAATGAAAGAAATATTTGAAGCTGGTGGCACGGTGGTCTAATGGTTGGCACTGTGACCTCACAGCAAGAAGGTTCTGGGTTTGAACCTTGCTGTATGGAGTTTGCATGTTCTCCCTGAGCCTCAGAGGGCTTATGTGTGTGGATGAGGGACTGATCAAGTGCACTGTGTGAATGTGGCCACTGAGTGCTTTGAGTGATCATTATAAGTGCCAATTCAGGCCTTGTGTAGCTTAATGTTAACACTTTCAAACACCAGAGGGTGAATATAGAGGCACATCGGGCCACATGCTTTATTTATTCTCTTTTTTTCACTTTGGTATGTAGACCTTCTGAAGTTCAAACTGAGTACCAGAACATAGAAGAAAGATAATTTAAGTGACTTTGAAGGCAGCATGGTTGTTGGTGGCAGATGGGCTGGTCCAAGTATTGCAGAAAATGCAGATTTAAAGGGATTATGCTTAATCCTACTATCCGCAATCATCTCTAGGATTTACAGAGTATGGTCTGAAAAAGTTCTCTGGGAGAAAAGCATTGCTGATGGCGGAGGTCAGAGGAGAATGGCCAGACTGCTTTGCACGCAACAAGTTATACAATTACAACCAAAGTTTGCAGAAGAGCATCTCTGAATGCACAACACTCACAAGCAAGTGGGCTACAGCAGCAGAAGACCATACCAAGTGCCACTGAAAAAAGAAAGAAAAAACCAAAACATGAACTCATCTGATGAGTCTCAGTTTCTGCTGTGACGTTTGGATGGTAGGTTCAAAATCGGTGTAAGCAACATGAAAACAAGCAAGTATTGTTTCCAGCCATGTCTATCGATTTGATCCCAGTGTACTTCTGATGGTTGCTTCAAGCAAGAAACGTACCATGTCACAAAGCTCAGATCATCTCAAGCTTGTTTTCTGAACATTATTTTGAGTTCACTGACCTTCACAGCCACCAGATCTCAATCCAATAAGGCACCTTTGGGATGGGGTAGAAGAGTAGATTTCCATAATGACTGTGTAGCTGACCAATCTGCAGAGTGTAATCATGCCATTTTATCCATAAGGACCAAAGTCTCTGAGGAATATCAGCCTTTTTGAATCTACATTATGAAAAATTAAGGGAGCTCTGAAGGCTAAAGGTACTAGCAAGGTGTATCTAATAAAGTGGCCATCGGGTGTACGTAGTCACATATTTGTATTTTATTATTAACCAAAAACAAATCAACTCAACCGAAGAAACTAATAAAAGACAGTCGAAGAACGGGGGTATGAAAACTAGTGCAGAAGAGGATGATGGGAAATGAAATAATTTTGCAAGTATTTTCTGAAAAATGGACAACAAAAACTAACCACTGGGTGGCACAGGAGGATAAACAAGGGTATTGTGAAAGTCACCGAGATTTATCCTCTGTGGACTATGAAGGTCAGTGCGAAAAGGTGTTCAGTGGATTGACTTTTTAAGTCTTGTCTAGTGGTATTTCTACAATACCTGCATATTGTAAAAACAAATGACTGCGCGGACTTTAAATTCAAACAGAACAGCGCTGAGTTATTATACGCGGACCATAATTTAGTGTAATACATAACCACTAGCATCTAAATGGTCTGAGCAATCGTGTCCTAAAAAGTGTCTGGAGTGCCTTCCTTTTCCCTCCAGCCTTTTCTCTGATGCCCTCAATCCTGCTGCCTATGCCCCCGCCCCTTCCCTCCGCTTCAGTGCTAATAAGGAGAACTAGAACGCTCCCTATATCACTGCCACATCTCATCAAGAAGGCCATGCTTCAAAAAAGCCCAACACACAGAGCGCAGAGAAAGGAGGGTGATATTACTATAGGGTCAGAGGGAGGCTAGGCAGTGCAGCAAGGCTCATTAGATCTAATAAATAGTAGGGAACAAACTCCTGTTGAGAAAGTTGAAGTTCCCTACGTATTGGTTTACTTTGCCATTAAAGCGGTGTCACATCTATATTCAGTGATGTTCCTCTGCAAGTGTCTGCATGTGCTTTGGAGCTGAAATCCAAACACACGGCCTTTGAGGCCCGAAGAGACGTGATAATCTGCACGATAACAATCAGGGCTCTCACTGCAAGAGCCTCTGACAATGACAAAGACAACAAGAAGCACTGATATTTTAAATGGCACACTTTCCAACTGCTGTGCTTTGCAAGGCAAACACTGAGACTTGAAAAGAGGGAGAGAGGAGAAGCACACAAAAAAGGGGTCATGTTTATGTTTTGCACTGGCTCAGAGATTTTTTTGTGTTTCTATGGCAATATAAAGAAGACATCCAACAGTGAGAGCAATAAAATACCTTAAAAGGAAGTAATGGGGCAGGAGAAGAGAAAAAGAGGAAAAAAAGATGTTCGGTAACGACATGCTCTTCTGAACTCTTTCCCTTTAAAACTGTCTATATGTGTCTCTCATACTGACAGATCAATTTACCTCACATTCAGTGGCTAGAATAAATGCACACTGCGCTGTGTTGGGTGTAGAAAATGTACGTGACAGAATTCAAACTACTGAAATTAATTCATAGCAGTGCTTATTCTTTTCTTTCACGGTGCTTCGAATTTGATTCCACCGATGTCCAACAGAGCATGGATGAAGGTTTCAATTCGGCATAAATGCTTTTTGTTTATTCATTTGTCTCCCTCTCCCGTGACTAAAAACAATATTTAGCAGAGCTAGATTCACAGACTGAGGAGCTACTCGGACTTATTGGAAATCACATAACATAGAAGTTACTTGTTGGTGGTTCAATTCATTTCACTCTTATTCATGTAGCCCTAAATCAAAACAACTGCCTCCCCTCCACCACCTATGAACAGCCGCTTGGCAACAAAGAGAAGGAAAAACTCCCTTTTGACAGGAAGAAACCAGGCTCAGGGAGGGGCATCTACCATGAACGGTTGAAGGTGAGAGCAGGGAGAAGAAAAACTTTAACTATTGCTATACCAATACTGTACCAGTATGTAAACTACAAGACAGCAGCATTGGTTGTAACACGTTACAAAGTAACATAATTGATGTAATCACATTCTATTTTTCAGTAACAGTAATGTAACTCAGCAAGGCATCAAGGCAGTGACGAGCACTATGGCGATAACTTTGAAGCCTCTTTTGGTTGTTTTCATCTGTGCTTTGTGTTCACACCTAAAGACCACAAGAAAGATGCAGTTGGTCCTCATTAGGATAGGGATTTGTATTGGAGTGTGGTCTAAGGTTTATATTGTTAAATGGTAATTATGAGACTGTGCATTTTAGGTCATTTGATGGCGTAACAAGAAAGTAATGGAACGAGTGGTGTAATCAATTACTTTGTTTGGTGAGTAATTAAGTTGCGTACTGCATTACTATTCAGAAAAGTAAGGAGTAATGTCCCCCACACTACAAGGTGGTAGCTAAACATTAGGTTAAAAACAGTAAGTTAAAAAAAAAAACAATAAAACAATACATTTGGGTGCAAAAATCATCAACATTAACATTTTGACCAATGAGCCATCTCATCTTTCCATCACTTGCTGCCCTCTCTGGTCTTTCCCCCCTGTGGGCTCTGGTGGATAGTATTACAGCACTGTAGCCCTGCAGCTTTTCCTGTGAGGGTCACATTGGGTTGACAGAGAGGACCAGAGGCTGGACGGAAATGGAAGCGGTTCCTCCCGTAGGCACAGACGTTTGTCATTGCACACAAAACTCGGAAAGCCTGCAACCCTCCTGATTTAGCTGCTGGTGCAGATAATCATTACGATGATAGATTTGACCAGGTTTTTACAGCTAATGTCATCAGCTGCAGAAACATGTTAACAGAACAGCTCTGGATCTAACCCCTGTTTTTATTTCTGCAGGGATGCATCGTGTGGTCCTAAAGCGTTATACCCACAAAGGAGGTAGACCTTGATCACAAGGCTCATATTAAGTCATTAGATGTTGATGAGTCATTCCTGCCTGTTTCTACTGCGGGTGTTTTTTTTTATTTTTTGGTGTAAACAACACAGAACACATACCCCACTAAGATTAATATTAACTCACTGAAGGTTTGTTTAAAGGCAAAATTAAAAGTCAACATCTTGTTAGAGTGTCTGTGAAAATGCACCCGGTGCAGCAGCGCTTTGAGCCAACTCTCGGTATGCTAATATTCACACTGATGTACAAGAATGCTGATGTTTGCCAAGTATCACAGTGACCATGATTATTGCATTAGCATAAAAACATTTGGTAATTAGCATTAGATTCTAATTTAATTCAATTAAATCGTGACCTTTGTACAATCTATATCTTATTAATCCCAAAATGAAAATTTCTTCAGAAGATTAATACATGTTGGAGGATGAACACCCATGTTAGAAATCCCTCCATTACATGTTGAAGTATTTAAGTCTGGAGCAACCACCAAAACTAGAGTCACATCTTTCTATGTCAAAAGAGACTGAACCACATTCTTATTTATTTTTTAGCTTCATGACCATCGACTTTCTTCCCTGCAAGTGCAGCAAATGGAGGCACTTTCGCTGAGGGGACAGGGAACTCGAAGATCAAAGGTGACCCGGCACAAAATTGAGATGGCCTAGCTAGTCGAACTGAAGCTCACTTTGAGTGAGGCTCAGCATGTTGCTAAAGCTGGGCAACATCAAACAGAACTTGCATATATATTACATTTCAAAATTTCATATTTTTTCCTGTTTCAGCACCGTGTTCGTGCTGTTTATTGGTATGCCTTTCGCTGCACATGCATGCATGCATGCTATGCAAGTAAAAGCAAGGAAATTAACAATTAAAAAAAAAAAAAAAAAAAAACAGCCAGCGAGAGCAGAGAGAGCAGAAGAGAGTGAGACTGCAGATATTTTTAGTGCGAGCAGATATGTCAAAAGACTTCCAAGATCAATGTGTGCCGAGCATCGCTGTAGAGCTGAATGTTTTCCCTCCCTGCTGCTGTCTGGCTCCACAGTCAAAAACAGTGTTGCTACAAGGTGAAACAAAACCACTCTGTATGCTCCGGCTTCATCTCCCTTATTTAGTTTTCTCCTCCTGTTGGAGAAAATGCTGCTCAAATGCTTTCACCGCTCGTGTCACCCCACGCTGTCAGGGGAAGGTCAATAAAAATCATGGCAGAATGATTATAAAGTCAAACGGTATGATGTGCCGCATCTATATCGCAAATACACAAGAGACGCTGAGAGGAGCAAGGACACTGACGTGCTTTACAGTTATTTCCAGTGTGCTGAAGGGGCCAGCACACTATAGCATTAGGAGATTGTCCTCAGTGTGCCCTCTTGTGTGTATTATACACTAATCACATTATTCCTGTTAATGGGGAGGGTATCCACTGACAAGCCGCCATCATGTTCTGAATGCTCACCGGCCCCATCAAGGGACAACCGATTCATTCCGAGCCACAATGAAAAAGCCCAAAGGAATACAAAAACTACCCGAGCCCTTTATGTTATGTTGGTAAATCATTTGTCACACTATATTGTGTTTGCGCAAGCCGACTGTGCCTGTGTGCCACAGCTGCGCAATGAGCATCGCTACCTGCTGATGACAGTGCAAAATACATTAATAAAACGCTTAACACAAGTGAGGCTGTGCTGTGGGCTGACTTACCAATTTACTAACAGAATGCACAGAGGAGAGCCCACATATTTCTCCCTCTTAAGCAGGACCGTTAGTTTACCTCGAGGAGCTGTGACATAAAACGCTACGGCATAATAACTGGAACGCCCCCGCCCTCTGGCCAGTTATCATAAAAATGAATAATCCTTATCGCCGCTTCGCACAGCCAGCTAAGATGAGCGGCAACAAAATTAGAACATAATCTTCCCGAGGGCCGAAGTATCAAGAGGACGTGATCAATAATGCCAGCAGTGGATATTTCCACATTTTCTTTTTTTTTTAAAAAAGGGAAGGTGAACTTCTCCGGGCAATTCCAATACAGCAGATGGCTTGTTATTGTCATTGGGGAACTTCAAATGGTGTTGCTTGGGTGTACAGACAAAACACCATTTCCCACAGGGTAAGAATGGACCCAATGTCGAGCCCTAACAGCACCAAAAACCTGCAGACTGAGAACTGGATTTCTCACACAATTATTATACTAATCCCCGAATTGCAGTGAAAAGAATATGACTTTTAAATGCTAAATTTCAAGCAGTTTTTCTACATTTGGCATTTTGGAGGGATAGCCCTAACATGGTCATCTTAGGCACACAGCTCTAGCTGTGAACGCTGTCCCCCTACCCATCTGTGACTCAAGCTTTCTATTTGTGAAGGGTCAGCCAATCAGAACAAAGCTGGAAAGTGAGGATGGTCTTAAGGGGAAGGGAACTTTTTAGCTCCCTTCCCCTTAAGACAGCTTCTTTAGGACAATCGGTTACAACGAGGCTCAATATAAGATAAGTAAGCATTATTTTGAAGTGCGAATAAATGTATGTAGTCTGACCTGGGCATAATGGTCATGAACACAGTGAATAAACTGCCTGCTAAATTCTTGTGATCACACAACGGTGTGTGCATAATCTCTTATAAGCAGGGTGTGCCTATGCTCACCGATGCATCGAGACATCAATACAGCATCAGTAATGACATCTCTCCAGAGACCTTTGGCCTCGAGATGCTACGAAGCATGAAAGAGAGATGAAGGGAGACAAAGATGGAAGTGGGAGGGGGGGCAAGAGAAAAGGAGTGCAACAGAGCAGAATATGCAGGGCTTAATTAGTTGGTGATGGGCGATAAAATGTCACAAGAAGAAACAGAAGTCGAGGAGTGTTGCATACTGATGACTGCGGCAGCCTGAAATCTGCATCTAACAACTCCAGGTCCACTTAGAAGCTGGTTTTGACCTGTGCATGGGAGATTAAAGACAACACACATCAGCAGGACCACAAAGAGACTTTCACCTCCACTTCAACTCCACTGGGTGCTGTGTTTTTTTGTCAGCGTCCAATGCTACGGCAATGCATCGTCTCCATTTTTCCACGCTGCCAAAATCCAGTCTGGTGCAGACTGAATTAGAGAAAAATGACTCATGGATTTGACTTGAGCTTGGCTAGTTAGAAGACTACACAATAATACTGAGGGAAGTAAATAACCAAAGGCTTTATTAAACAATTGCAGAAAGCCGAGCCTACATGATTTCCCAGAGTCTATCTCAGCACAAATAAATTGCTCGATTCCTAAATATATCTCACCAATTCTCAGGAAGACTGTAAGTAAGTTGGCAAGACATGAAAAACACTTAATCGCCAAATTGAACAAACTCTACAACGCACGCAGAAACGTCTCCATTTAAAGCATGTGTTCAGCAGCACAGAACATCATCATTAGGCTTAAAAGTATTTTAGAATAAGTGATTTGTTGGAAATACAGGGTGCTGTTTGGCGAGATGTGACTGCTCCATCTCTGATTTATCAAGGCTAAAGGGAAAAAAAAACCCAACAGACTTTTGTGAGTAAGCCGCCTAAAAATGTCAGACCACTTTACAATGTCTTGAAGCCTTGACAGAAAGAAAGAAGCTGCAGTAGTTAACACAACAAACACTCCGCATTTTAAGAGCAGCTATCATTAAGTCTGTGCTCGCATCAAACCGCAGACTGTTCTTTGCCTCTTCTTCTAAAGGCGTCAGTATGTAGCATGCAAGGCTACATTTAAAAGGACTTTTCTTGAAACACAGATGTATTCGGGAAATTATCTGTGTCTCTCTTTTAAGATGAGCATTTGGGAGTAGCACTTCTTGCTGCCAGCTCCAGCATATGTGCATCTAGCAGCAGGGAAGTAAGACCGGGGAGGAGGTGAGAAAGAACCAAGAGTACCAGTGTTTTCCTCAGAAGTCTGGGATTAATTGAAAGTAATTAAGGAAGTAGGCATCTCTGCGGGGACTAGGGGCGGCCTCACCCCCACCCATCAATCAGCAGCTATCAGTGCTGAGCCTAAAACCAGCACAGTGGCAGTACATTGTGTACTGACATCACTTCTTAAGCGCTAATCGTTCATCGCCCCACTGAGCCGGGATAAAGTCAAAGAAAGTCCAAAGCTTTGCTGATGAGAAACTGACAAGCAAACTAAACAGAAACAGAAACTGTGGCTGGAAACTGACGAGGAAGAAAAGACGAAGTGATGCTGATGTGATAGACATTGATACATAGCGCACCTACGGGAGCCTTTGAAAGACACAACTTCAGTTCAATTCAGTTCATTTCATATAGTGTGAAATCAAAACAACAATATCGTGGCTCAAGAGTTGGCAGTACGTCATGTAATCGGAAGGTCGCCGGTTCGAACGCCGGCTCGGACAGTCTCGGTCGTTGTGTCCTTGGGCAAGACACTTCACCCGTTGCCTACTGGTGGTGGTCAGAGGGCCCGGTGGCACCAGTGTCCGGCAGCCTCGCCTCCGTCATTGCGCCCCAGGGTAGCTACAATGTAGCTTGCTATCACCAGTTACTTAGTTAGGGACTAAGTAAAGCGCTATACAAATACAGGCCATTTACCATTCACCTCATGGTACTTTATATATAAACAATAACAGAGAGAAATCCCCAACTATCAGATGACCCCCTACGATCATGCACTTGGCAACAGTGGCAAAGAAAAACACCCCTTTTAACAGGAAGAAACCTCCAGTAAAACCAGGCTCAGGGGAGAGGCGGCCACCTGAGGGGTTAGAGGAGGGAGAAGGGCCGAAAGCTCCCAGCACACAGTTTTTGTGCTAATGTTAATGAGCTTTGAAAGCATCAGGGCCTTATCTAGTATGCACCTCAGCACTTGACAACCAGGCTCTGTCATTTTACGTGATCTGTCACTTCGCTGTGGTTCCCAAACAATTCCATATAGCATAAATCCCACTACTAGTTAATCATGGAATATTTAGCTGTGCTGTTACCAGACGGTAGCGTTTTACTACAGCACCACGCACAACGAAGGACCCATTATTTCACAAATGTTTGAGCAAAACCTACAACCTACTGCTTTTCTCCACATACTGTATCAGAACAATATGTGCTCATAAAACTTGATTTTGACACAAATTTCCACTTTTTTCATAGCTACAGTATGTAAGGTCAAAATAGCATCATGTTTTACCCACGGAAAACACAAATATTGTGCCGTCAAAGAAAAGTCAAAGGCAGCTATTTTAGACGGATGGAAGATTATTTGAGTCCCAACGACCTGCTGTCATGGGAGGCTTAGCTACCACTGTGGTGAGCTAATCTATCCCTGTGCTTGGAGTGCTACAGACAAGCAGTGCTCGGTCCTGCATCGGTATGCTGCGGAGCGCTGCGGGGGGATATGTGCGAGGGATTAGCTTGAGTTAAAACTGTAATACAGGCTGGTGCAGCGAGAGGAAATCACTTGTCTGTCTGGTCTTTGTCTGCTCTGCATTACAGCAGAGGAGAGGGTCAACAGTTCACAAGATGAGCAGGCAGCGGAGGAACAGTTAACCCCTGTGAGCTTTCATAATGTCTTGTCATTACCTCATGGCAAGGTACGTGGAAACATCTGAAATAAAGGATCTTTGCTACCAACCTTGGCCTTGCCAGTGCTCTGCAGAATGTGAACCAGCGCGCACGCCATCTCCTCCTTGTTCTTGACGCTAATCCCAGGCTCGAGCACAGAGCACAGTAGCATGTAGTTATTGGTAGTGTACTCTGCAAATTCTTTGTACATCTCCATGGGAAGGATGTTCATGCTCTGATAGCGTGCCTTAATTCTAATCATGGGACCAGACGTCTTGCCCTTGGGCGGGTTCGGGGTGCTGACGGGATACCATTTCTCCACAAACTGTCGCCCGGTGACAGCTGCGACGGGGATGTTGATGAGTCCGATGTAGTTGTTTTTGTCTTTCTTTTTCTTCTTGTCTGTGTCTTTGTAGAGGTGGGCTGTGATGGTCTTGACGGCGGGAAGGTTGCTGAACTCAAAGTGCTCTCCCCAGAAGACGTTGTCGGTCTTGAGCTTGCAGGTGGTGCGGGCGTAGAGCGAGTCGTCGAGGCAGAGCTCACAGTAGTATTTCTTTTTGGCCGGCAGATCCTTGGCTTCGATGATCCACAGCCTCAGCATGTTCTCGACCCGTCGGCTGTTGTCCTGGAGACGGAAGATGACAGGAAGTAGTTTGATCAAATTTTTAAAAGCAACATGATAAACATAATTTACTGAATAAAAAAAGGCAGTGAACAAATCCACTAAACAAACCACATAGTTGGAAAAGCAAACTGATAAAATTCGAGATCAGACCCCGACAGGGAAGTCTCACCGCTTCAAGAGTCAAAAACAACCTCGGCAGTATTTCAAACATTTCACTGAAGCAATTTAAAAACCTCCCTTTCTCCCTTCCATTCCCGATCATTAAAGAGCTAAGAAATATCCTACATTATTTCACAGAGTGCTAACCCATTCTTATGTCATCAATTGATTTTGCCAAGAGCGGGCATATTTTTGGCCCATTATTCACACTGCCTTTGAAAACTACCTCCCAAAAAGAAGAGAGGAGATAAGAATTACATTATTTTTAAAAAAAGAGGAAAAAAAAAGAAAAAGAAGTGGCAGAGCGTCTTACAATCACGAGAACTACTTTAGATCTCTGGAGTGCTCAGAACTCACCGGTATCTGAATACGTTTCACATTTTTTTTAATGGTGCAGTTAAATTTCGTTTACGCTTCGTGTTTCTGTTGCTCTTCATCTTATTTTTGATGTCTCCGCCATTCATTTAAGTGCAGCTACATGAAACGGGGAGCTGAAATTTGAGGCACTAAGCTGAGTTACAGACACCTACAAAGAAAAGACGGGCCTTTTTTTTTTTCCTCCCCAAGGCTTTTTAACTTGCTTCTATTTGTAACTGAAAAACATACATATGTCTCTATCAAAATATCATCGTGCTCTTCTACATATTGCCTGGTTATGTCACAGTCTTACATAAACCTTCAAGGAATGTCAAGGGATCGCACTTGTGTTCCTTTCCAGGTCCGTCCCCCACAAATCTAGAGAATAAACCCTCCAAATGATGAGCACTTAACTTCCTTATTAATCTCTCCAACAGACGGCAAATATCTTGACTTGCGTGATTCATGTGCTGAGTCACTGCGCACATGATAATTAAAGCACAGTTCTACCATTTGACGTAACCAAGCAGGAAATTAAAAGGGTAATTAAATATGCTGCTGTTTGCTCTTTAAAAGCGTTTTCATTCTTCAACTGCAGTTCGGTTAGCCTTGATAAAAATACTTAGGTTTAGAAAGAAAACAATCACACAATTGGTGTTTGCCCAGTGAGTGCACTGAATGTTTTTGCTTTCTACAACTGATTGCAAGTGGTTGACCTTAGGCTGAGTGTGCAACGCCCTCAACCTCTGGACAACCAACTTTCACTCGCAATTTTACTCTTCAAATCTATGAGGCTTTGGCAGTATTCTGAATGTAAGTAGCTAATGGGAATTTCTCTGTTTGTAGACGACAAAGGATTTCCAGTTTTCACCTTGTTTATCTCAGTTAATCACCTCATTATCATAAAGAGTGCGCACCGAATTACAGACTAATTGCAAACTTGACCCAATTTAATTGCAAACTGATTGCAGACTGTCTTTTTTATTGCGTTTTCGTCACCATCTTGGTGCCTCAAAGTTGCTTTGAAGATGGCAACTGGCTGCAAGCGGTCACAAACCTGGTCTCAACCTTTCAAGCAATTATTTCAAAGGCAGCTCAATCTCAAGTTCCTTGTTCACAGACACTATAATTGTGCTCCTGCTGCAGTCTCCAGCCACTGCCTTCCTTAGTGACTGTGATCATTAGGAAGCCATTCTGGCAGAAAGATCCGAGTGCAAACTGTGTGCAGTAGCCTTTATGTAACCAAAACTGAAACTGCTTTTTCACCGAGATGTATGATCTTAAAAACGCCATAGTTTTCTTGACTGTCTAACCTGGTATAGGTAATATCATAGTAGTGGTGGATTAGTGGTAGTAGATATATTTAAAGTGCTTTAGAGAAAAATTACGAAATAAAGTTTAATTTTTAAAAACATTTGCTAAAAAAATGCATTTCATCCACTCAAAACACACATATCAAAAGGGCTAAGACAAGGAACATTCCAGAGCTATTTAAGAACCCCTCCACACCCCCAACGCCGCCACTTCTCCACATCTAATTAATGAGTAATTTGCTAAATAATGACGGATGAAAGAGTGAAGAGGCTGAGTGAGCAGGACTATTTCCCTGGCTTAAAATGTTTGCCACCTTCCCCTTGTCACAGCTGTTTGTCAGGATCCCAGATGGTACTGAAACATAAAAAGCTCTTTACATGTTGCCTGTATGCCTTCTTCATCAAACCTGACGTGCACACATCGGATTCTTGCTGCGTGAGTTGCAACACAGTGTAAACTCTGTATGGCTCTGTCCTCATCACTGTTTCAAAGTGTTTGGAATTGAGACACTTGTGTATGAACATATTACCACTGAATACTTCACACCCACTGTGTGTTTTTGCATACTCACCTTGTTTGGTTGTACAGCCCTCCTCAGATTCTCCATCCATTTGTCTCTTTCGGCTGCTGAACGGCATGAGAAACATTTGCTTCCTGTGGAGGTAGTGACCTACCACAGAGAGAAGGGAAAATTTAAAATGCTTTGGTGATACTGTCAGAAAAAAAATAGAACAGTGAAGGTTTCACTAAAACTTTGCTCATAAATACCACAGACAGCAAAAGAATGGTAGGAGCATCTTCAGTCTCCTTATGTGAGAGCTGTTTTTGAAACTGGATGGTTTAAAATAAGCACAGCAGGATGAATGGTGAACAGAGCACAGGGCAGAAAGTTTAGGATAGTATTGGGTCGCTTCCCTCCAAGAAGCTCCCTTCTTGACAATTCAGCCCTTAATGCAGTGATTAAAGACAAAGTCTGTCATAATTTGTTTTGAATTTCTCTGCTCCAACAACAATAATTACAAGACATCAAATTTCATGTAGTAATTAAAGAAACTGCCCACTGTACTTCCATTGATTTTCTGTAACTAGAGAAAAGTCATCAAGAGTTAATCACAACATTGTGTGTTCCACAATAAAGAGAAGTTGGCTCTATCATGACTTTTGATTGCGACTGGTCATCAGCAGCTCATAAAGAAGGAGATTTACAGCAAAGACAGGGGATTAGAGGACTCGCTGGTTCCAAAAATATTCCTGCTAGAGGCTGAATGATATAGGCTTTTTAAGACAAATACCAACACCAATATTTGGGGACTTAGAACTCCAATATATCGGCTGATATTATGAATCATGAACAGATTTCCATTACATTTGTTATCTTTAGTTACTTATGAGTCTTTCTCAAGATAATATGGGAATGCAGTTTAAAAATAATGTCATTTTATTTAGTCTTACTTGTTCACGCTCTGCTCGATTCTGCTGGAATCAACTGCTTGTTGCGTTTGTGGCGTTTCAAAGACGGGTTGCCAAATGATGACACCAATATATTTGCAAATAGCTAATATTGTCCTACGGACTCTATTTCCCAAACTAATGATTAAAATTTGTGAATTAGTAAACTATGGCACAGGGGGGCTCCTGGATAAATAGCAATACTAAAGATTTGTTGTGACCATTAGTTTTAATTAGCTTTTTCTCAGCTTTTGAGTATTATTATTGTGTAGATATGACAGATGGCACTGAATGCCCAGGAGCTTCAGCTAGTGTTGTTGCTAGAATAATATTAAAAAAATGTACCAAGCAGTTCCAGATTCTTCTTTCTAGCTTTAGTTTTTCTTATGTGATCTGAAACTAAAATCTTGGGGGCGAGGGGCAGATTAAGGAAATACTCAGCAAAAAAAAAGTCCTACTTTGAGTTGAGAAAAAGCCAGTTAAGGGTTATAGCAAACCCAAAATAGCGTGTTGTGGTAACTGGGAAAACAACACAGAGTCGTTACTTCACTCGAACTACAAATAAAGGCAGGCTCATTAAAATTAATGAATATTTCAGCTGTTAGCTTATTCTGGGATTCTGCTGCGCATGCAGAAAAGCTGCAGAACAAACTGTAAATCCAAAAACTGACTTTTCCTGTAAGCTCAGCTTTGATGGCTGCCAGCATCTGGATGTCAAATTCAGATACAGTTGATGACTGTCAGCTATGTGTGTAGTTGTAGTAAGTACATTAACTATTGAATTATTTTATTTCACAAGCAAAGCAGCATATAGGCTGTGTGTGGATGCATATAGCCCCCCCGTCCCCCCGACATCCTCTCACCTCAAAGCAGTAGTCTTGCCCGAGGATGCTGCTGTGAACGGGCTTGATGATAACCTCGTCCTCCATACTTAGGTCCAGGGCTTCCACAGCGCTGCTGGGGCTGAGCAGTGATTCATGGGAGCGGGACTCCTTCAGCCTTGGCATCAGATGAGATCTAAAAGCGGAGAAAGAAGAAGAGAAAACTGAATCACCCTGCCGAGTTTGACGGGCAGGAGCGAGAGAGGAAGCATATGGGCCGCCCATAACAGCAAGCGCGAAGGAAGCGAGCGCGAGGAGGACGAGGAGAGGATGCTCCACTTGCCTTCGAGTCAGCCGACGAGTTCGCACGCTGCGCTTATATCGACACATTCACGCAGCCACTTCTAAGCACGGCGATAGCAGATGCTTTGTGGCTCCTCATTTACAAGTTGGAGCATCAATGAATTAATGAAACGAGCTCGGAGGATTGACTCAAGCTGTTCTGCCAACTAATGCAGCAGAACCACCATAAATAGGAAGTTAAGCATTTTACAGATTATCATTAATGTTCAGACATCCGTGATGCAATCATCTTCCACCGCTATAAACCCGCTTCATAGATGCTTTTTTGGACTTCCATTTAGGACCCAAAACACAACAGCATTCTCTGGCTCAGAGTGCCCCTTAGAGAAACGTTCAATAGTTTGTCAAAGACGGCCCCTAAGCCCACAATTCACAGGCATTTTTTTTTTTTTTAGCCAAAGAAGATTAAGAGACAAAGTAAAGAGCTTTCCACTGTTTGCTGTGTTTGATGTTGCCCTACTTTGTCTTTACAGAAGAGTTGGATTGAGTGTCACTTATGACGAGCAAATGTGTCTCTACGCCGTGTATATATGCTGGTGAGCAACATTAATTTGAGATTTCCACATCATGAAGTCAACCAACATCATCCAGAGTCAAAAACAAGCACTTAGCGCTCGCGTGTTTCCTTTAACCACTAACCCTACGATCCCCACCGCATCGCAGCTGGAAGAGGATGAAAAGTTAAATACTGTAACATCAGTGAGGGCTGCACGCAGCAACAGGCACGCTACATAACATCAGCCCCTGATGCTCCAATACTCAAGAGGAAGATGAAGACAAGGGTTCAATTGCTCATGTAATGAGTGAGAACAGTCTTTTAACAGTGCCCTCTATGGACGGCTTACACACTAATCCCATGCATGTGTGCGCGCGTGTGTGTGTGTGTGTATACTGTACATATTTTCAGCGGAGTAGAGGAAGAGCTTTTCAGGAAAAATGCAGCAGCCGTAATGACAGATTAGTGACTGCGTGCGGCCCTTTGTAGAGTCAGTCAGCTTTGTTGCCAAATCCTCTGTGCAATGTGAAGTGGATAATGACCTGGACACTGTGCTTTTTTCCCCCTTTTTTTTTTAACTTAATAACAAATGCACACACACGCACACATACACAAGCGTACAGAGGAAAATGCCATCCTGTGAAATAGAAGAAAAGAATACAACAAGGTGCAAAATACAGAAAAAAGGAGAGGAAAAAAAGCCTAAAGGATAGCTCTGAATATGAAAATCCAGTTTTAGAAGCTCTTACTCCCCCAGCACAGCTGGAGAGGAAGTGACTTTGCACCTTCCTCTGCTTTGTGATTGGCTGACAGGGTACTGGGCAGAACAGAGAGCAAGTAAAATAATCAGAAAGGAGGGGAAATGGGGATTTTTTTTCTCTTGCTTTTTTTTTTTTGGTGGGATGTTCTGTCAGAAACAGGAAGGGAATGTCCACGGACCACAGTTCAAACTCCTAAAGCTGCACGGATGATTCTAAGGGAACTAACTGCAGGAAAACAATCCGTCAGAGCGCTGCTTTAATGAACTCGTAGCACGTGCATTTCTCATAGTGAGGCAGAGGTGAACAGGGAGCGTGAGCATTTAATCTGTAAAAGAATGATCCAGAATTTGACTAAAGTACAGAAGAACTGCCTCAGAAAGAATGCACTGCGTCCCCTAAAAGGCATCCATTTCATTCTTACATAATGACTCTCTTTTTTTTTCCTCTCAGCATATTGTATTAGAAGAACATTAGTGTCAGCGAGAATTGTGCCAGACTGTGAAAGTATGAATTGATAAATAAATATGCTGCCTGTCATCTGTGTGGCACTGTATTAAACTGTGCCGCGACGTGTAATTTACAGCCTATTGTTGGCCGCTTCACCATAACGACAGTAAAAGAGTGTCTGACGTCTGAATCCTGTTCATAACGTCTACATCTGACAAAGCCTTTATGCCAACCTCCTGCAAATGACAACCTGCAATACAAGCAGGACATGGTGCTTTCTCCTTTTCATTCCTACCACCCTCAGCTTCAGCCATTATAAGAAAACGTCCTTCTTTGTCCTTGGCAATCCTTCAGTAACTTGTATCTACGCTTCCCTTCATCTGTTTAGGTGGGGGTCCACGTTTCACATCGACTACCTGACACATATCTTTCCAGCGCTTTCTCTAAGTTGTGCTTCAGATTTGTTTCACTCACTGTGTTCTTCTGGCTTTCTTTTTAAATATTACAGATATTTCAAACCAGTGGCTCATAACGCAAGAAAATAAATATGCAGAAATACGTGCTCGTGTAACGCTTGATTTAGACTTCCGTGGGGAAATGCATGTTGTAAGCTATGACATAACTGGAAACCCCTTTTAACCCCTAAGCCATAACCTTGCACGTAACCTGATGCGCAACCCCCAAGAAATGTAACTGTAGTCCCGGACAAGTAGCCAGGATAATAAATACATTCACATCGACAAAAGAGGATTGCATTTTTAATCAACCAAGTACCTCTTATGTGATGGAAGGCATGACGGCCCCCTGTTGGGTTTTTATTAGATGCTAAAGTTTCGAGATGTTGCCAACATGAACCAGAGTCTCCCGTCTGGATTCAAACTGCAGACTTTACATGTTCATTTAAACCCATTTTGATCCTTTATGTTTTTGTCTTGGATGAGAGACAGTTTTTTTCCTACCGTTACTGTTAAACCAGCTTCTACCTGCACCTTTTTCTTTTCTCAGCTTTTCCACTTCAGCCAAATTGCAGAATCCTTTTTCTGACTGCAGAGCAAAATGTATCAACAACAACAACAATCCGGGTGGTTGTTCCGCACATTTAAAATAGCCCCCCCAAAAAACAAAAAAAACCCAAGGAGGGATAGAGACTGGTGAAAATATTCTTTGATCGGCGAGCGCTGTGTGGGAAAGCAAAGCTGCTGCTCTTCCAGTACGTAATTGTCTCTGAAGGACTGTTTAAATTTCTTTTTTTATAATCCCAGAAACCTGGTAGTGTAGCTGTACATTCACTATTTAGGAATTTATGCTGCTGCATCAGGCCAAATCCCATCAGCCCACTGTGAGATCTAGACAGACTGTGTTCTGCTCTGCCAGCCCTAATACTGACTCCTAACTGAGTTTCCATTGAACCTTGGCAGAGTAATGGATCCTGAGTGTGTCTGGGCTTCACCCAGTGCGCTTTGTGTCTGCATCCTGTAAAGAGAGTTCATCAGATAGGCTGTCTGGGCTCCGATACAGTCTGAAACATCAGGCGCTTATAGGCGTCAGTGTACTTAGACGCATAACACTGCACTGGCTACACCGCAAGGGAGTATGTTTGTACTGGGAGCTCGAGATAGGCTGAATTAATGGAGTGCGACGCAAAGAAACAGCACTCTCAAAATCCACATCCCACTGAGCTACTACAAGAGTTTGCTTTGTTTCACTACAATCATATGAACTACAACAAAAACACATTAACGTGCACGTGAATTAGTGCTAATCTCCACATGGGAAATAAATGCCCTCTTTGTGTTGTCGTTCCAATAACCAACAACCAGAACGAGCCAAAAGAGCAAAGTTAACCCTTCCAACATGACGAAAAACAATAAACCCAGGCAGGGTGTTAAGTCTTCTTGATTTTGGCGGTTACTGTGGATACCACCCCCACGTCCAGTGTTTACACAGCATTTAGTTAGTCCAACATTCACAACAATCGATACTCTTCCAACTTGCATGCTGGCACGACAGTTAGTTGTTAATCGTCCTCTCTACTAAGCACACAAGAGACAACATATTAGCAACCACAGCCAATCAAAGACAAAGGATGACAAATTAGTACTTGCTAAATTTTTGATGCCATCTAACTCATTCTTTCAGAAGCGAGATGAACTTATTTTATTCCAAAGTAATTGTGAGACATTATCTAGCCAAACTTAAAAAAGAGGCAAAGACACATAAAGTTAAAAAGAATTCAGGAGAGAAATGCATACAAGTTTAAAATATCTGTGTATGGTTTCTGATGGAAAGTTGGAAAGCGATTCAACTTTTACAGCAGGAGCACAGAGGGTACAGACGGTTGAAAAGTTGCCTATTATCACTTTAACTACGATGTGTGCCTTTGTGCAACTATAAATACTGTCAGCAAAAAAAGAGAAACTCTCTGTATTAAGAACAAACATCAATACTGTTGGACTGCCTGCTCTATAACCGATCGATTGGCTACAGGATCGAGAAAAAAAAAAGTCCATAAGGGGGTCTAAGATTATCCATAAGGGGTTAGGGTTAGGGTCATTATGGTCATTCATTATCCATAAATGAATTACAAACAAATATAAAAAGGTAGTTTTGCAGCGTCAATCCCGAGCAGTAGATTCCATTGTGTCCGTTCTCGTGATATGATTTTTCTATTCTGATGAGCGAAGGCTTTGCATCCAGCATGAGTGTAGCTGTCAGAGCTATTCGAGATGCTGCTCGATGTGCCTGCAGTTAGAAAGCAGGTATAAGCCACACTTATTGAATTATATGGTAAATGGCCTGTATTTGTATAGCGCTTTACTAGTCCCTAAGGACCCCAAAGCGCTTTACATATCCAGTCATCCACCCATTCACACACACATTCACACACAGGTGATGGCGAGCTACATTGTAGCCACAGCCACCCTGGGGCGCACTGACAGAGGCGAGGCTGCCGGACACTGGCGCCACCGGGCCCTCTGACCACCACCAGTAGGCAACGGGTGAAGTGTCTTGCCCAAGGACACAATGACCGAGACTGTCCAAGCCGGGCTCGAACCGGCAACCTTCCGATTACAAGGCGAACTCTCAACTCTTGAGCCACGATCGCCCCATAGGTTGAAGTTGTAAAATGTTGCTTTTTTTGTTTCTTTTTGTTTTGTTTTTGTAAATGTACCATTTACCTTCTGGGTTAAAAGTCGGTTGCCTATTCCTCCTAACAAAAAAACAAACTGGTTCGTGCCCCAAGGCCACTGATGTAGTGCTCTTTTGCTGTGAAACCAGTCAAAGACATTTGGGGTTAGAAACTGCAACACAATGCTTAAACCAGTTCTTTGTAACACTATACCTAAAGCAATGTCCAACACAGTGACTTTTCATCACATTTGCGCCTGAAGCATTCTCCAGCTTCTGCAGCTGGCCTGGCTCATAGATGGTCCTCAAAGCAAAAAAAAAAAAAAAAAAAGATCCAGGCAGCCGGCAGCAACTACTCTGCAAGCACCTGGGCCCCTAACTCAAAGCATCAAAGAGGAGAGCATCACACTTAACAAACACATGCTGCACAAACACACGCACACACATAAACACACACAGAGTAATTGTTCTAGCTTGATTATGAAACACGTGCACTACATGAACAGGAAAGCAGACAAACAGACCATTATTCATGCATCAAGCCTCATACAATGAAGTGTCCATTATTCCCACTGCTTTGGCGCTGACTCAGTGGAAAGGACCAGTGGAACAAAAAAGTGTCTGTCACACTGGCTGCAGAAAACTCTGTCATGAGTCCGATCGCTCGTTTGATCCAGGCAGACGTGGGGAGTCTCTCTCAGAGCTCAGCCTGAATAATGAGGCAATACGGACTCAGGGAGTAATGTTGAGGAAAAAAAATAAATCTCACAACACTCACTGTCAGAATTCTTTTTTCTTTTCTTTTTTTGCATTCGTGTCCTCGTTTCACATTTTATTCAGCGACAGAACAGCATTTTGGGTAAAGACCATGAACATGTACGTTTTCCTGCATCAACCAGCCATCTGTCGACTGTCATCGGAACAGTTGGGTGATGGGTAGCAAGAGAATATACACAAAACAAAAAAAGAAAAAAAAATCTGGCCCATAGTAAGAGCAGGAAAGAATAGCAGTCAAAGAAAAGGAGACAAAAGGGATCTTGTCAGATGCTGCTGGTGCAGAACAGTGGATGTGTGAGCTGCACCGCTGACATGTGGCTACAGGCCTCGGAGACCAAACAGCAATCAGGCCAGCCGGCGGATCCAGTCAACAGAGCAACAGAGCAAACCTCATCCAGAGCTGAAGCCTGACACACGGTGAAAAACCGATCTCTTGAGATGAAGACGAGGTTGCCGATGAAATGAATTTGTGATGTGGCGCTGAAAGAGACGGTCCACTTACAATTGGCTTTGCGGGAGGACATTTGCACATAATATCTGAGCTTCAACTCTTAATTAAAAGCTCATCCATCTGTGACGTGGTTGAGTTCCCCGAGTGGCTAAATGGCGTGGCTGCGAGAGTCGCGACGTTGACAGCGAAAGCCGTAAAAAACATTCATGCACATGTAAACGGGGGTAACACAGACGTCAGTCCAAAACTAGCATGTTAGCACTTCGTGGTACCTATTCTTGATGGCGGTTTTGACACTTTAGGCTTCTGCGCTGCCAGTGGTCTTAATAGCACACAAGACAAATGAGAAATCACACTGGGAAGTGGGAATACTGACCCAGGGAATAAAAGAACGAGCGCTGGCATCAACGTTTTTTGCGAGGAATAATAAGAACCAGTTAGAGCTGTACGTGGACCACACATTGGCTTAGAGTATAGTAGAGAAGAAATAGCGCCACACAAGAGGGACTTTCATATACATAGAGGAAGGAAGCTTTTAAAGGAGCGAATGAGACACAGAAAGACATGCACACCCCTTTCCACACAAAAGGGACAAATACACACAGGAAAGGAGGGACCTAGCTCTAGTATTCAGTATCTCCTAAATGATCAGCTCCTTGAGCCCACCCCCACCCCCCCTCCCCCCTTTTAGGCATCTGTAGGGATGTCTGACTCAGAGTGCTGGCAGACACATTACAATGTGGAAAGCATTGGCTGGTAGCTGAGATCAGGTGGTTGAGGAGCAACTGTTGGAGAGAGCTAAGGCAGCCGCTGAGCCTGTCTTGTAACACTCGTACACACACACACACACACACACACACACACAGCTTGATTACAGTGAGTGTGCAGTCTCCCTGCGAGACTGGGAGGTAATTCAGTGTAACATCTGCCAGGACACTCGCAGCAGGAGGCCAATGAGGACTGCTGAAGCGCTGAATTGGTGTGGGGGCCGAGCTTTTGGCTTGGAGCTGGTGCGCTGAGTGAAAGAGAACAGGACAGCTGGCTGCAAAGACAATGGCTGCATACAGAATGACTGAATGATGATCTGCGAGGACTGTTTGGTTGTCATTGGCGGTGATGTCATAGCATGTGGTAAATCCCTCTTACACGTTTCATTTTTCTAACCCAGGTCAGTAAAGGGTCAGAAAAAGGGTCTATCAAAACATATTGTACAGTTTCTTCAGGACGGGGAAACCGACTGTGGATCCATAGCTGTACTCATAATTACATCAGGCGTGAGGCAATCAAGCCAAGAGATTTTATAGTAAGGTCAAAGGTTATACTTATTGGTGACTCTTTAAATCAAAGCTAAAGGGCAAGGGTCACAGTATTGACCACCAATGAATTATGAGCACCGCATCAATGCACTTCATGTGATGAAAAGAAGGGGAAAAAATATCCTAATGATTTATTATGATCAATAAGGTGTTATCAGTGTCTTATTTTTCCCCATACAATATGAATCATAGAAAGAAAATCCTGAACAACAGGACGAGCCCCTGTGAGCAAGAACTTGGCGACAGTGGAAAGGAAAAACCCCTTTTTAACAGGAAGAAACCTTCAGCAAAACCAGGCTCAGGGAGGGGCAGCCATGTGGTGTGAGCGGTTGGAAGTGATGGAAAGGAGACAAGACCAAGGTCACGCTGAGAGATCCGGTCTCTGGATCCAAACTGGGAGGCGGTTCCACAGAAGAGGTGCCTCAAAGCTGAAACCCTGCCTCCCATTCTACTTTTAAATAGCCTAGGAACCACAAGTAAGCCTGCAGTCTGAGAAAGAAGTGCCCTGTTGGCACTATAAGGTATTTAAGTTGGGGCTTGATTATTAAAGAGCGTGTATGTGAGAAGAAGGTTTTAAATTGGATTGTGAATCCAGCAGGGGTTAAATTCAGTCCACAACTGAATGTCAGTTAAATCAATAAAAAGCACCTTGAGGCAACTGTTACACGCGCTATACAAATACAACTGGATTGTTTTAAAGTTTATCATCAGACAGACAAACACACTTTCCATTAAACATCACCCATTTTTTTTTGTTCATTAGCCATTATTGATTTTTTTTATTTAATCTTATCACCTGGGGAAGTTCAACATATAGGCTCTAACAACAAACCTCCACAGTGACATTAATAGACTATTAGGATCAGGACTGTCACATACTAGCGGGTATGACTCAGGCTGAGAATATGCCAAGGTCACGGAAACAGTGTGAGCATCTGTGCTCATGTGCTGGATTCACGTGTGAGCATTTTACGCTGAGAAAGAAACACAAATTAGTAAGAAGCAACAAAGCTTCTCTCTTGAACTCTTGCATAACTGCTAAGTGCTCAGGGAACATGGATTAAAAAAACAAACCAAAAAAAAACAAAACATGCAAATGAGCAGAGGAGATGAGGAAGTGTGTTTTTCACTTCTTGACCTGAATATGCAAACACCCCAGTGGCTTTTGGACAACGAAGCAGGCGAACACCGGAGTTTACGAGGAGAAAAGGGCAGAGACTTTTCTTCCCACACAATACGGCAAAACTGAGATGGGAAAACAACAAGTAGCTTACGATCGCTGCATATAGCATCCCCCCCCCCCCCCTTCATAGCTGCATTTTTATTCATATCAGAGTTAGATAGTTATTTTCACACATAATTGGCTCTAAACTTCAGAGCGTGCTGTCAATACAGAGATCTTATTTGCAATCTAAAGCCAAGATTTGCCTCTGGCATTGAATAGTTTTCATCTCCAAGTCTAAACCTGTCTTTCTTTTTTTCCTCTAGCCACCTTCCTGTCCGACTGTTCAGATGTGTTGCACTTTTACTCCTTCTTTTTCCTTTTACAAATCATTTCATAAGGAAAACACTTTGTCATTTATGTACTAAAAACTAGTTGAACGGAAGCCACACTGTACAGTGAACCCTTGAGACGGATGCAACAACAGAGGTCTCCAGAAACCACAGAGTGCAGCTGTGCTGTAGCTATCCACAGCAGCAGTCGTTCCCCTGAACACAGCATTAAAACAAAAGTGACACTTACGATTTACTAAATAGGTGAAACATTCTCCAGCAGGACCTCTCGGAGCCGGATTCCCCCAAACGCACAACTCTACGTTGGATTGCATTCCTCGCTAGTGAACCGTCCCTGCGTTTTCCTTGACTATTTTTGAGTCTCTGGGAACGTGGCTGGAGACTCTGCCCTCTGAGTTACACCACACCGCTCCCTAAGGATGTCTGCTGCTACTAACACACACCCATCTCCACATCCCATTTAAAAAGACAGCGCTGTTATTTAGGACAGGCCTGCCCACACTGCACTTTGAAATTACACTGGCATAAAATAAAGCACAAGTAACAGCATGAAAAGTTCAAGGGGCTTTGATATAATGCTTTGAGGTCACTTTAACTTATCCAGGATTGTGTATTCATATATGGGTGCTGCCTTTAACCACCAAGTTAAACCAACAAGTCATTTAGTTCCAACTTTTAAAAAAAGAAGTTAATCTAGCTGTACTCGTTCTCTGGGACACACACACTTTCAAAGTCATCAGATCAGTCTCCTCTGCTTTTTCTCACACTGACATAGGCCTTGTACTGGCAGCCAGGAAGTCAACCCCCACCCCAGCTCCACCACCACCCACCCCCCTCTCTCGTTCCCTGTAGCAGGAAACAATGGCTCAGCCTTCAGTACCATGTTCTGTGGGAAAATCCTGGTTCCTTGGCTAGCGAGTAGGACTCAAGGAAAAAGGAGAAGAAAAAAAAAAGAATGAGAGAAGAAGGTCCACACAAAAAAAAGAACAGAGCGAGACAAGAAGAAGAAGAAAATGAGGCCAACCAAGTTTAGGAAATGGACACGCTGCCAGATGTGTCGCTTGTTTTTTGCTTCCACTCCCCCTCCCATTTTCCACATAGTTGGTGACCTGGTGACGGAAGACATGGCTGCTGAGACAGGCTGTCAAAAACACCTCAATTCAAACTGATGCCCGAGTTACAAAACAGAACAAGAAAACCCAGAAATGTCTGTCATTTCTACCAAAACAATAATTTGAAAACTTTGGCATACACTAGTTTAAATGAGTTAGAATGATTCTGAATGACTGGGGAATATTATACCTCAATCATTCCAAGAGTCAAGCGAGGACGACATAGGAGCTGGTAGCAATCACCTACTGTATGGCTCAATTCGCTGTGAACTGAACAGCAGAAAGCCCATTCTAGCTGCACCGATTGCTCAGCTTTCAAACAGTTTAAACAACATTTGAAAGGTGAAACTGGCCTAGGTTGAACGTACTTGTCCCCCCCTTCATTTAATGATTTGGAGTTGTTTGCTCTTATCTAGAGTAAACACACTTGCATGCCTTGGTGTTTTGGAGAGCGGCCGGGTAAAGGTTAACTTACAAAGCCGGGGCAAAGCGGGGAGACTAAACACTCGGGGGATTTCCTCATTCCTCTGGTCTAGGCCGCGATAATATCATACCTTATTGGTTTGTTTGGAGATATAAATAAATAATAAAATGTGGGACAAGGAAAAGGAAGTTGTACCCATTGAAGCTCATTTGTAATCACAGTAGCACGAGAAGGACGGATCCGGAAAATTCTAATGAATCTTCATTATTCATTGGAGGGGAAAACATTCTGAACAATGATCCTCTGTATTCGGTGAGTCATCTGACTGCACAGGTTTTTGGGTTTTTTTAGCATTCTGAATATTTATAATTGAATTACGATGTACAGAGAAGGCGTATTTGCATCTGTCTGTCCGATGCCGTTTTGCAACGAAAAATCCACGTAGACTCGTGCCAGCGAGCATGTTGGCGGATATGTGCAAGGTCAGGAGCTGACTGCAGCGACCAACAATGCAAAGGGATGAGATCACAAGTGAAGGCAGGGCTGTGTTGGCTAGCTGCCTGCTTTGCAGGTATTCCCTGAGAAGCCTCGCCTCTTTGGTGCTTTTCTTCCCCCACTAACCACTGACCTGCTTAGAGGAGGAACACCTGCATGCACAGAGGTAAATAAAGAGGGGGAGAGAGAAGAAGGAGAAGAAGAAGAGTAAAAATAGTCTGTGGATACAGTACATTCCAGGCAAGCTTCCACAAGTCTGCATGGTGGAGAGACAGAGGTGGATGGAGAAATCTGGAGACATCTTGAAAGATAGGGAGCAGGAAAGATGAGTGCAGATGAAAAGAAAAAGATGGATGGACTAACAAGATAGGAGGCCAAGGAGAGGTGCAGAACACAGTGTAATTCAATGTTATAGAGATAAAGTAGCTCATACTTTCTGGTGGAAGCTTAGTTGAAAGAGTCATTGATGTTTTACTTCAATATTTTAATATGTGGGACTGAAATGGGACTAGAAAGACAGCATATTTCTCCCATATTGGCTTCTCTATACTGGCTCCCAGTCAAATCCAGAATCAAATTTAAAACCCGTCTCCTCACATGCAAGCTCTTAAAGACTTCATAATGCTACATCACTCCAATAGAGCACATCACTCTGAGACTGCAGGCTTACTTGTGGTTTCTAGAGTATTTAAAAGTAGAATGGGAGGCAGAGCTTCAGCTTTCAGATCCCTCGTCTGTGGAATCAGCTCCCAGTTTGGATTAGAGAGGCAGACACCCTGTCTATTTGTAAGAAATAAATTAAAAGCTTTCCTTTCACACATTCATTACTTCTACAATAGTCCTAGGTTGCTCTGGGCTTCCCATGATGCACTGAGTCTTTCTTCTCCACCTCTTTTCACTTTCTGTGTTCAGACACACTCTGCAATTAATCATTAGTTATTATTAATCTCTGGCTCTCTTTGACAGTGTGTCTTTTTTCCTCTCTCCTTCCTCTTACCCCCATTTCCTCACAGCAGACAGCTGCCCCTCCCTTAGCCTTGTTCTGTTCCCCCCCTGTTAAAAATGTTTTTTTTCCTTCCCAATATCGCCAAGTGCTTGCTCATACAGCAGGGGGGCCCTCTAACAGTTGGGGTTTTCTCTGTACTGTTGTAGGGTCTTTACCTTACAACAAAAATAAAATTACATTGCAAACTGGATTATTTGCCTTCAAATGCTCAGATTTGCATGTCTTGTTTTGATATGTCTGTGTATTTTTAAAAGTGGGAGGAAAAAAGATTAGCTGTGCTGCAGGCCTAATGGAGATCACGACAACTAAATACCAATATTAGATTTAGATAAATTGGATTTAGAAGATTTTTGCATCATGTCATAAAGAACCTTGACAAATCAATTAGTCAAATAAAAGACTGCATTGTCTTGCCCCCCCGAGTCTTAAATTCAAGTAATTTCCTGAAAGAATAAAACTGCAGGTCCCTCCCACCATCACCACCACACACCCCAACCAAATATCAGACAGTATTTTCAGACACACAGTACTAAAACTGTTAGTATGTACAGACACAGGGCATAATAACACTAATAACTGCTGACTAATAACACCAATGGCTGCGTGAAGTCATGCACATACTGTATTTCCCTTTGGCTTCACAACATACACTAGCAAGATAAATGACTTGCACTGGATCTTTTCGCTGAATTTGTTGATAGTAAATGATACACAGAATATTAGTCTTATCTAAACACTAAACCCTATCTGGAGGTTTTATCTGCATCATCCACTCCCTATTCTAGAGTCAACAACAGTTAATAAGCGCACCACATACCCTGTGTGTGTTTCGGGAGTGCGTGTAAATCCCTCGTCACTGTGATGTCAATGTCCAAATGTAGTCAGAGGGGAACAAAAATCAATGTGTTTTCGTCAGTTTTGGCTAAAGCGCTGTTAAGACATGAAGGTAATTCAAAGACAGTGTCTCCCTCTCCTGCAGACATAGGCACAGGAAGAGAAAGGAAAAGGTACAAGGTGGTATTACAATTCCCAGCCTTGGCTTCTTTATTCATTTCCCCGTGTACAGCTTGCCTTCCATTTCATTTCTGCAAAGCAGCTTACTGCTGAGAAACAGCCGCACAAACAGAACCGAGACGCAGCATTAACATCAGCGGCAGTGTGTTTGTTTGGGTAGAAGAAATACATAAAGACATAGATTTAAAAAAAAAAAAAAGCATGAGAGCAGACGCACAGAAAGAGACCTGTAGGTCTGATGCTTGAGAGCTCTCCTCTCCCGTTGTTCCTATTGACTTTGCACTGTGGCCTTCGGGGCACGAGAGCGCATGAGTGATTGAATTATTGACAATGCGCAACATTGCCTCATCACGAGCATATGTTCCTCTTCCATCTCCTCCCAGGCAAAGTCGAGGAGATGCAGAATAATGTTGCCGAACGCCTTTCATTCACCCCAGTCTGCCATCTTTCATTCACAGCGGTGAGCACTGACGGGAGCAATACACCAGCCTCCCATTTGCTGATGTGCACCAGGAGTGACAACGCACTTAACTCACTGAACGAACAAGCCGTCTGAAATGGGACAGTTTTGTTGGGGTTTTTTGCAAGGCCACATCGTCTCTCTTATTTTTAAGCCCCAGATCCTTTTCAGATTAATCACTTTGACTAAAACAAGGCTAAATGCTATGTACTTTATATTTTAAAAAAATGGATGCACTTTAAGCATGTTACGCTGTTTAGATGCCAGTTCTAGACACTTTAGGAAAGCTGTACTCATAACAGTTGTTATGACCACCTGTCTAATACTGTGTTGGTTCCCCTTTTGCTGCCAAAACAGCGCTGACCCATCAATACATGGACTCCACTAGACCCCTGAAGGTGTGCTGTGGTATCTGGCACCAAGATGTTAGCAACAGATCCAACTCCTGTAAGTCGAGGATGGGCCACCATGGATCTTTGGCCAAGTCAACACCTCAAACTCATTCCTGGTCTGCAGCAGTGCTTCGGTAAATGGTACGTGTCAAACTAGCATCAATATAGATGGCAAGTTTTCCCAGCAGAACATTGCCCAAAGCATCACAGCTCCTCCTTGGGTTTTCCTTCTTCCCATATTGGATCCGGATACTAGGCGTTTCCCCAGGTAAGTGATGCACTTGCACCTGGTCATCCCCATGTGATGTAAAAGAAATCATGAAAATGTCATCAGACCAGGCCACCTTCTTCAATTGCTTTGTGGTTCAGTGCTGTAAGGATTATTCTAATTTTATTGTGTTTTGGACATTTTCTGTGCGTTATTCTAGTTTCACTATTGCCAAAATCACACTGGGTCATGATGTCATCAGTGAGCGCGAGTGAGTAGTAGAAACTCACGTGTGAGAAGAGAGAATGTATGTTAACTATGGCGTGCTACGCTTCAGTGTAAGCTCCACAACTGAACTGAAGCTATTAAAATGGACAAAAGGACGATGGAGTCGTGTCTCAACGTGGACAGAGGTCGGCATGGGCACCCTGACTGGTGTGCGACGAAGCAGCCTCATACACAACAAACTGTACTCTGTATTCTGACACCTTTCTATAAGAACCAGAATGAACCTTTTCAGCAATCTGAGCTACAGTAGCTCGTCTCTTGTATCGGGCTGCACAGACAAGCCTTCGCTACCCACGTGCATCAGTGAGCCTAAGCCACCCATGACCCTGTTAGTGGTTCACCACTGTTCCTTCCCCACACGAGCTTCAGTGGAGATGTTCTGACCCCGTCATCTACAGTAGCCATCACAATTTGGACCTCGTCAGACTTGCTCAAATCCTTATGCTCGCCCCTTTTTTTCCTGCTTCTAACACATCAACTCTGAGCGCAAAATGTTTACAGGTTCCCTAAAATATCCCACCCAGTAACAGTTTCCATGATGAAAAGATGATCAGTGTTATTCACTTCACCTGTCAAGAGTCACTATGTTATGTCTGATCGGTGTATACTAAAATCCCAAACAGCTTTGTTGATATACATTTTTGAAATGCTCTTTAATAACCAAACTCATTTTTCAAATTTCAGAAAAAGATAAAAAGAACTCAAATCTGGAGATTTGAGGCTTTGTGGAAAGTAATGTTACACACTGAAACACTAAGATTACTATTTACATTTATGGACAGTGTGAACAAACACCTGCCCCTACCATGTCGGTGACCAAATGCGTTTCCCTCCCCCATTTCTAAACCAGCGGTGGTCCAAACCTCTTGACCCCGCTCCCATTCGAGCAGTAGCCCCAGGTTGTAGCGCTATATTCCTGCCCGCCCCCCCACCATACATGTGTCTGATCGAATGCTCTGCTCCACTTCATCAGCTCTTAGTGAATCAATGGACATCACAAAGACAATCTGCACTATGATAGAGTGCTTACACAGCGACAGAGCGCTTTGAAAACTATATAAAGAGACAGGAAGCAAAAATGGAAAGATACTGAAACTGGAAAGACGTTTCAATCACAGACATTTTATACATGTATCATAATTGAGGGGGTAGTAACTGCTGCATCTGGATGTTAGCAGTTACTCCCCCTTGAATTATTTTGATCCTATTTTTATTCAGTCCAGGAGAAAATTTTAAGAGCAACAGTCTGGCAGGTGAATGAACATTGCATAAGAGGTTTAGTCACCCAGAATTAACTAGTGTGCAAAATACCGGGGCATAAACAATTGCTCAGTGTCTCTCCTTCTATGTTTTGTCATTTCAGTCATTCTATTTTCTTCCTCCGTTTTCCCTCTGTTGTATTTCCCCCCTAATTATCAGCATGTCATATTTGTCAATCGCTTCCTTTTTGCTCTAATTAAACATTTAAAGCTGTAAAAATAAAATCTGATTTTCTCACACTTCCATCCCTCATACGACTCCGAACTTGCGTCTGAAGGCAGTAAGCGAACGGGCAATCATATGCGCAGAAACATTTGCACATGAATGGAAGCAGATACAGCACCTCAGGCTAGGAGGGAAAAAAACATTTAAAAGGAGGATCCTACTGTTACTGCATACAAACATTGACTGTCCCGCACAATATGTAGAAGTCAAGCTCGGCTTTGTTCCGGAGCGCTCGAGAGCAGGCGACAATCAACAAGAGCCACCAGCTGAGCTCTCACGCTGAAGCGTATCTGCACACCACAGTAAACAAGCAAACTAATCATCGGCCATCAATTTGCGTGTTTTCTAAACCGGGTGGGTGGCTTTCTCCTAAGGAGCAATCTCCTCGGAGGAGAATAAATGATGAGCTGCTTCCTGCTCCCCACCAGAAGCTCTTTAACGTAGCTCTTCTTGTATAATGTGGCAGGGAAGTTTGGGTGTGTGGAACAATTACAGACGGCTTGAGGATTTTATCTGTTGTCATGATACACTTATAGAATGACACGCTCGGCAAACTGGATTAAACCATATTTTGATTCAAAGCTATGTTTGGTGCATCAACTGGATTACGCATTTATGGAAGAATCAAACATATCATCCTAACTGTAAACAAATCTGAGATAGCAAGCACAATAACTTGTAGTGCCTGAATCACATTTTATGACATGTTATCAAGCCTTAGATGAAGTGATTGCCAACCACTTGCACGGCCATTGCAATGTTGCAACAACACAGGGAAAAAAAAAGAAGCTTTTGCTCTGTGGAATTCGCAGACTCTCCTGTCACACACCTCTCCGACTGCTAATTGCCTCCAGCATGGGACTTGGACTGAGAGCTGCCGGCCAAAACTGGCAGGCTGACCTCACATCGTGGCCCAGTCATCTGATTCGCGTTAGCTGGCTGCCCTCTGTCACACAGGCTGGCTTTGTGTGATGGTACCACAATTAGGATGTGGAAAGCACTCCCAAACAACTGCCACAAAAAAACAAAGCAAAAAAAGAACATCTTCTCATGATCATGTCTGGGGTTCGACATGATCTCACGCATAACAAATGCACTACTTTGAATTGGGAGTTAAAATCCAATTACATAATAATGACTGAGTCCTGAAAGTGCGCAGGGTGCATGTGTGTGTGGCTGTCTGTCTGTGTGTGTGATCATAAGCACCCTCTCTTGCATTATCACCGCTACAGGAAAGGAAAGAAGTAAGAGAACAGCACAGCTGGAGCACCGAGAGGCAGAAGAGCATAAACAGTCTTTAATGAAGCATCTCCATCTAAAAGACCAGAGTCCACCACTTTTCCTTATTCGCCGCCGCACATTCACACCAAGCAAAATAATCTCACAGTTCGTAAACCGACGTGCAAAAAGGGTGGCGAGTGACATGTTTCAAATAAAAGGAGAGAGAGAAAGAGAAAGAAAGAAAAGCAGGATAACACTCACCCGGCATTGTTAGAATCTCACAGAGCAATCGAAGGCAGGCATTGAGAGAGAGAAACCGAGGTTGAGTCAGAACAAGAGAGGAGAAAAAAAAAAGGAGAGAGAGAGAGGCAGAGATAGATGAGGGTAAAGGCGATTTCAGAGCTCCATTTTTTTCTCCCCCCCCCGATGCGGACCGTCGCCTGCCTCTCCTCTTCCTTACTTGTGGGTTTTCTTCTTCCCTCCTTCTCTCCCCTGACTACATCTCGCTTTCCTCTCGCTGCTGCTTTAAGGCGAGGGGTGGGGAATGAGCGCTACAATGGTCTCTCTCTCTCCTCCTGCCTTTCTCCCACCCTCTCTCCCTCCTCACCCTGCACAGAGCATGTCCTACTTCCTGTGTTGTCTCTGAAATGGGACGCACTCCCTCTTCCTTTTCTGTTTATTTCTTTCACTCCGCATGAACGAATTTAAAGGCGCCCTGACACTTGACTCGGATTTCGGAGTGATGAAGATTTCTCCCCCCTCTCCTCTTCTGCCTGTCCCTCCCCCCTCTCAGCAACTCCCGCTTAACCCCCTCTCTCCTCTGTCAGTGATTGACTGCGCCTCCCGTCTCTGTCTCCTTGCACAGGGAGGAGCCTGCGTGCGATGTGTGAGTGCCTGTATGCGTGGGTGTGGATCACATGTGTGTGTAGTTCAGCCTAGCTTTGCCCTACCCCCTGTGTGGCTCCAGGGGGAGTTTGTATGTGTGCTCTTTGTCCTGTCAACTCTTGTGCGAGGTGTGCCCCTTTCTCTTTAAGCCACTGCTGTTGACCCCCCCACCCGGTGTTGCTGGGACTGAGAGGAGTGAGAAATGTGTGTGGTGCCAACCAGCTCCAGAGTGCCTACAGTGAACTCAGATCAGCTGGAAGACCTAGACTCAGTACTGGAACTCAGACAGATAAACACTGTACATATGTGGCTGAAGCTCAGCTTTGGCAAAGTGACTTGACTGATGGGGGCCAGCCAAAGGGTTGGTAGTAGTGAGGTTGGAAAGTGGGCAGGATGGTTTTGCCATGCTCAATTTAAGCCTGGAATGGTAAGACTGCAAGATGAGAGGAGGTGTGTGTGGGGGGGTTTGCTATTTCTAGAGCTTACACTTTGGCAGAGCTGGCACGAGGGAATAAAGGGCTGGACGGGCGTACTGATAAGGAAGGGCAGCTGTGGAGAGCTGGTTCAGAAAGAGCAACGGCCACTAATCTGCACTCCCCGCACGTCTGCAATGATGTCATCAAATATGACATCACCCTTACCCCTTATACTCCCAGACACATGAGACATACACTTACACACACACACACACACACACACACACACACACACACACACACACACACACACACACACACACACACACACACACACACACGTGCATTTATAAAGCATATTACTGCACAATAGGGTGTGAAGTAAGATACAGTTCCAGCTCCACACCCTTTCTAAACAAAAGCACTGGAGGCACACTGTTGGCTTTAAAATCACTCAGTATCTCAGCACCCCATGACCGCTTTCAAGACACGAGCTAACAAGATCTTTCAACTTACAAGATAAAAACAATTCAAATGAAACTCCAAGTTAGTTTAAATCTGCAAATGTTGGGACTTTCCTATGGCAGAGATTCTGTCTACTTTTCTGAATAAGTGCATACATGGTAAATACACTTGGTAAAAAAAAATTAAAAAATACCGTAGATAAACAAAAGCAACGACGACGGGTTCTTCGCCACACTTAAATTTAAACAGTTGTAATTAAAATTAAATTATAATTTAGCGTAGCCAGCTGCTGTTTGTGGATTAATTGCTCTTTCTTACAGTGAGAGCAATCTAATCCAGCGATGCTGCAGGAGGGGGGTCATGATGAAACTGCATGCATAGCAGTTAACTGGTGCTGTGCTGCAAATTTTGGTATCCTTTGGATACCAACGAAATACATGGCCATTACTGCCGATACTAAAACCGATACTGATGGTTTTAAGCTGTAAAGACAGCGCATGTAAGGGAGAGCGATCACGATTCATGAGATGAATCATCATTAAGTTCCACATTTTACTGACCACTAAATCACTGTGATTTTTACACCTTTTTGCGTATTCTGAAACTTTGTTGGTGAACTGGAACGTAAACCTGCCTCTGTCTCTAAAGCACTTAAGGTCAACTTCTGTTGTTTTAATGTGCTGTAGGCTATAAATAAAACAAACATGGCGGTCAACCCAAAAAGGTTCAGACATTTTTCATAGTGCATATTTGTGGTATACGTTTTCATTTCCAAAGGAGAATTGAACACAATTCAGTGGGCTACATACTGAACCGAGAGGACTGAAACAATATTGATCGCTCATCACATTAATATCGATTCAATAACAATACTACCTTTGGTATTGATGCTATTAAAATCTTTGGATCAATTCATACAGCTCTACAGAAAACATGTTTTCATGCATTGTCTTATGCAGAAACATTTTTATGCATTCCCACTTCCTCCAAAAAGAAGCTGATCGGTGATAATTATTCATCAAATTCCTGCTGATTTAAACTATGTAAAAATGTTTTATATAACTGTGGCAGAGTAATTGTAATTCCATGACAGTACGGGCGCTTTTGAAGATCAATCTTTTTTCTTAACTGATCTTAATGAGGCCTTTATTAGGAAGGCTTCTGCGTTTATAACTTCCTCTTAGCGGTGCCTCTGGGCTCCTGTCCATTCGTATATTTTACCGCCTCGCTCTATTATCCTATCAGCTGAAAATCTACACGGCAACTCCTTTCTGGTTCGCTTAATCCAATTAGGTAAGCCTAAAGCTACCACTCCTCTCTCTTCCCACACACAAACCAATCACTATGCTTTTTTATCAGACCAATTAGCTGCACCTCTAACATGCTGATTTAAGCTCCTGCCGCCAACGCCAACATTTAACCGCCACCACCCTCTTCCTCAAGACTCCATTTAGAATCTGAATGATCAAATGAGCTATTTTTCCCCCAGATTGAAACAGATGCACTTTGAACAAATCTTTTTCAAAGGTAGCATCTGAGTGAGGATGAGAACCAGATTGATAGCTCAAATTGCAAACAGTTCAATCAAAATTAAGTGCTGGGTGGCTAATATATCATCTGCTTTCCCCAAACCAGATATAAACACTTAGCCTTAGAAAATAACGCAGAGTATGAGGATAAAAAAAAAAATCTTTGCAATGCAGCACAGTGCAACGGAATTGCAAACAAAGGCAAAGCAATCGAAAACTATACAGCTTTTCTTTTTTGTTTTCCAATACAAAAAACACGATTTCAGTCCGAGTGTGGGGAGCGGACAACGGAAAGCCGACAGCTTGAATCAGACGCAATCCAGCTTTACAGTAAGAGCACTCCGAAAACAGTTTCTGATGGAGTCTCAGCGTCTCCCTTGCACTTCAATATTTACAGTTCATTACGTTAATATGGTGCATTTCATTGCATCAGCGTGCACCGCACTGCTCATGTCAGTCTAGCAGTTTGCAAGTAATTGTAAGCAACTAAAGCAAAAGAGAAAAAAAAAGCTGCTTCACTGTGGTTATCTAATACGGCGGTGACAGGTGAGCATTCTGTGAACCTGAAATGCCCATCTGCACTCAAGAGATGGAGCTGTGAGCAGGCAGAGGTGCAAACAGGCTGCTAGGACACTTGGTAGTTAAATTTTTTTTTGTTTCTAACTAGGTCAGACTGCACCATCAGAGCTGAGCTGTTTTTACACCACATATGCCAATCTCCTCTCTTGCTGTCTCTCTTTTGCAGAGTTTAATTCTGTTTGAGCTACGAGACAAATATTGCAGCAAAAGTATTTACCAACTGAGTGTAAAGCATGTCTATTAACAGCAGAAGAATAAAAATGTGCATATTGGTTAAGAGTGTGTGTGTGTATATTTTATATATATATACACATATACACATATACATATATATACACACACATATACATATATATACACACACATATACATATATATACACACACATATACATATATATACACACACATATACATATATATACATATATACTAGGGGTGCAACGATATTCGTATCGATATTGAACCGTTCGATACAGTGCTTTCGGTTCGGTACGCATATGTATCGAACAATACAACATTTGTAATTTATTTTATCAATTTTCCTTCTGACGATGCTGTCTGTGTTGAGCGCTCAGTGAATCTGTGTTCGACTACTCCGCCTAGGCTGCACTGTCGAGCGCAGATCCACTGAGCGCTCAACACAGACAGCATAGTCAGAAGGAAGAGCGCAGGGCAAGCTAGCGAGACAGAAGTTAAGCTCTCCTTGCAACAGGCAAATTGAACCTCATTCAGATCTGGCGTTTGGAATTATTTTGGTTTTCATGTGACGTATGACCCTGAAGGTAAGCGAGTCATGGACTAAAGTAAAACAGTATGTTGGATGTGCCATGCAATGCTCAATTACATTGGTGTGAACTAGTGTGTTAGCGCAGTTAGCTCGTTAACGTGTTGGCCGTCTAGCCCCATGCACGGAGCGATCGGCGGTAGCTCGTTAACGGAGATTTGCCGTGTTGTGGCGTTAAGGTCATTTCAACGAGATTAACCTGAAAGCACTAGTGGGAACACAACGAATATGACTGCACATTTACGCCGACATCATCCTAGCGCAAAGACAAGTGGAAGCAGAAAAAAAAAAGCAAGCATGCTACTAACTTTAGCCGAGTCATTTAGACAGCTGTTAGCACATGATTCTCCTTATGCTGCTGAGAATATAGCCCAGAAGAAGTGGATAGTATAGCTTTTATTTTGGAAAGAGCCATTTCTCTGTAATAAACTCTCTTTTCCAAAGATGAGTGATTCCTCAATCAGATACAGGGCTTGCAATATCGCTAGCCCGACGTCCTGGAGCTAGCGATTTTTTTCAGTCGGGCTACCAAAATCTTTCTCTTCCCTGCCCGTCGGGCTATTGTAGGAAAAATATATGTCAATGCTTTTGCATTCTTTCAGAAATGTAGCTGGGTAATTATGTCATTGGCATCGGTGAGCCACTGTCAATATGTGACATATTGAAGTCGCGTTTGAATTTGCGCTTGTTTTTTTGCTTTCACTTTGCAATCGTGCGAACTGTGTATAGAGAGCGACAGCACTGATCTGTGAGTGATGATAATTTGTGCACCAATTCCTCTGACATCGTCTTATTAATCGTTAGCTTACTATGCAAACATGACAAGTGAAATCTCCCGCAGCTTACACATGTGAGAGGTTGATCGCGCAGAGAATCGCTGAGCTTATGTGAGTGAGCGTGTAAAAGCATTTCAGTTCTGCTGAGCCAAATAAGACAGGTCAGGGTGAAGAAGTGACAGCCAAAGAAAAGCTTACCACAAAACGGAGAAGTTATGACAAATCAGACTATAAGGCAAAAAGAAAGTGCAGCTTTATGGTTTCATGGACAAAAGAATTTCTGTGGC